>NW_016107318.1:2378027-2479031 GCF_001604975.1 Cebus imitator
AATGAGGCTGGGCATGGTGGCTCCTGCTTGTAATCCCAGCACTTTGGGAGGCTGATGTGGGTGGATCACTTGAGGTTAGGAGTTTGAGACAAGCCTGGCCAATATGGTGAAACCCCATCTCTACTAAAAATACAAAAATTAGCTGGGCATAGTGGCACACACCTGTAATCTCAGCTACTTTGGAGGCTGAGCCAGGAGAATGGCTTGAACCCAGGAGGTGGAGGTTGCAGTGAGCTGACTCTGCTCCACTGCACTCCAGCCTGGGCCACAGAGTGATACTCCATCTGAAACAAACAAACAAACAAACAAACTGAACTTCATGAAGATTAAAAAAATGTGTTGCATCAAAAGGCAGTATCAATAGAATAAAGAAGTAATGTACAGAATAAGAGAAGATACTTGCAAACTGTATACCTGATAATGTATTAATATGCAAAATATAGAGAGAACTCTTAAAATTCAACCACAAGAAACAAAGATGCAAAAATTTTGAATAGATGTTTATCCAAATATGATATACAAATGGCCAATAAGCATAAGAAAAGATGCCTAGAATCACTAATAATTAGGATGTGAAGAAATTAGAACCCTTGAGCACTCTTAATGGGAATAAAAAACGGTACAGTCACTGTGGAGAACAGTATGGTGGTTCTTCCAAAAATTAAAAATTTCTCTTCTAGTTATATACCTTAAAGAACTCAAAGCCCAATCTGAAAGAGATATTTGTACACTCGTGTCCATACCATCAATATTCACAGTAGCTAAAATGTAGAAGCAACCCAAATGTCCATCAAGGGATGAATGAATAAACAAATATGGTGTACTCATATCATGGAATATTATTCAGTCTTGAAAAGGAAGAAAATTCTGATATATGCTATACCATGAATGAATCTTGAAGACACTATGCTAAGTGAAATAAGCCAACCACAAAAAGAAAAATACTGTATCATTTCACTTAGAGGAATATAAGGTACTTGGAGACATCAAAATCAGAGAGATAGAAAGTAGAATGGTGGTTGCCAGAGGCTTTGGATGGGAGTAAAGAGGAGTTACTGTTTAATGAGTATAGAGTTTAGGTTTTGTAAGATTAAAAAATTATGGAGATTAGTAATGGTGATGACTAAATTATGAATGTATATATTACCACTGAACTGCATACTTAAAAATGGTCAAGATGGTAAATTTTGTATTATGTGTACACAATTTAAAAAATGCTAAAAAAAGAAATCTGAGCTTGAGACAAAGATGTGGAACACTTTTAATCAACTTCATCCTCCTTAATTCTCTTACTTTTGAATTTTCTTTTAAATAGATCAAGTAGTCTCCCTTAAAATGTTTTAAATTAGTGAACTGTAATCATTTTCCTAATTCCTTTCTTATGATTACATCTTTAAAGTATTATCAGCAGGCTTCTACTCCCATCACTTTTTTTTTTTTCAAACTGCTTTTGTTAAAGTTGACAGTAAACTCCAGTTTAATTAATGCACTGGTAATTTCTCAGTCTTCATATGACTTGACTCACCTTGCAGGATTTGACAAAATAGATAACTTCCTTCTAAAAACATGTACTTCATTTGGCAGTTGGGCCCGCACTATTACTGTGTCATCAATCTCTCTTTCTTGGCCCCTTTTCCAGCTTCTCCCTCATCGCCTAATTTTTGATGTTACATTACCTGAGGATTTAATACTCTTATCATTTTATTGGAGTAGTTAACCTGCTTACAAATTTATGTAATATTTGTATAGCAGAACCCTTTCTTTTTCGTCTTTGGTTAGGTCGATTAAATATTTTTTTAATATTCCTTTTGATTTTCTATGGACTTCAGGCATACTTTCATATATGTGTATTTAGGTATAAAGAAATATATACATTTTCATTTATATGTATATATTTTGTATGTAAATATACATGTTAATTTTGTTTCTTTAGATTTCTCAATATGCATTCTTAATTTATGCTGTCCTACTTATATTTACTATTGTAACCTCACATAAAATGTAAGAAGCTAGTAATGGTATAGCTCCATTAAACTTCTCATTCTTTTCTACGTTTACATATGTGTATATACACACACACACACTGTACTGTCCTTACTGAACCATATATATATGTGGGTTGGTCACAGGTGGCATCCTTTTCTAATATGCCAAAAAAAATGCTACATGGGATAATGGCAACCTTGAGAAGGTCAAAGTTTGAGGAAAAAAAATCCCAGTTTGGAAGCTATTGCAGTAATTTCATGCTACAAAGGAGAAATATTATGAATATATTTTGAAGGTAAAACTAACAGAATTTGGTGATGGATTAGATGCAGGAAGTGAAAGAAAGGGAAGAATAAAGAATGACTATAAGATTTTCTTCTGAGCAATGAGAAGAAAAATGTTATTAACAGTAAAAAGCATGGCTACATTTGTTAGTTATGATCAGGAATTCAGATTATTTGAGACTCCCATTATATGTCAAGATGTATGCGTGGACCAGATTTTGGCTTTTGGTGGAAGCAGAGTAATTGATATAAGATTTGCTCTTCTGATACAAACTCTATAAAAATGGACACAACATGTGGAATCTGTTTTCATGCATTGGACAAAAGACATCACAGATCTGTGATCCATGAGTAAAGGATAGCTACTATGAGCCCTACGTTCACCTAAACTCTTTGCCTGAGGATATTTTCTGAATTATAGACTAATGACATGACAGTTTTTCCCAGCTGAGAAGGCAGAGTTTGGGGCTGCTGAGCTGCGTAAAGTTTGTCAAACAGGTTACTGGAGAACAAGAAGGAACATAGAAAGCAGCCACAGAAGGATGCAGAGGGGCTCCCTGAGGTTCCTGGTCTAAAGAATGGGTTATACAATACAGGCCAAATCTCCATTGAGGTCTACTAGACAGCAGCTGCTAGGTGCTAATATGCCAACAGAAATGCAAGGGGTCATGACATATTGAAAGTTATATAACTCTTTCCTTGCCAATGAGAATTAAGCCTTACTAGGTGCCTCAGCATTTATGTGAAATTCCAAAAAGCCGTATCATTGAAGTGAGTACCTGCCCTTGATTAAAGACATAATTCAGAAATAAAAAGAAGGAAAAGAAATAGACATATTTAAGCAAAGAATGAAACCAAATATGACCCAGTCAAAAAGATTTTTAACAAAACAAAAATGAAAACTCTGAAATAAGAAAACACAAGGTAGATATTCTACAAAGTATAACCCACAGCATAAGACACTTGACATATGAAGAGTCAAAAAAATATGATCCATTCTAAGTTTTAAAATGACACTGAAAATATAATTTGAGACGATCTAAGATGGTGGCATCAACAAATAAAGACTTCGTAAGAGCCACTATAAAGCTGGTCAATGATTTAAAGGAAATGATGGATATAATGAGTGACTATGGGGGACCCTCAGAAAGAAATGGAAGCTACATTTAAAAAATTAAATATTTTTAAAATATTAATTTTATTTTATTTTTTTTTTCCCATTTATTTATTTTATTGTATTTTAGGTTTTGGGGTACATGTGAAGAACATGCAAAATTGTTGCATAGGAACACACGTGGCAGTGTGATTTGCTGCCTTCCTCCCCATCTCCTACATCTGGCATTTCTCCCCCTGCTATCCCCCCCCAGCTCCCCACCCCCCACCGTCCCTCCCCTATTTCCCCCCAACTGACCCCAGTGTGTAGTGCTCCCCTCCCTTTGTCCATGTGCTCTCATCGTTCAACACCCGCCTATAAGTGAGAACATGCGGTGTTTGATCTTCTGCTCCTCTGTCAGTTTGCTGAGAATGATGGTTTCCAGGTTCATCCATGTCCCCACAAAGGACCCAAACTCATCGTTTTTGATGGCTGCATAATATTCCATGGTGTAAATATTAATTTTATTATATTTGGTTCTCGGGCACATCTTTTTAATATGTATGATGAAATATGACATATCTAAAAAATCACTTGTTTTTCATCTTACTTAGAATAAAAGGCCAAAGTTCTTGCAGCAATACAGGATCCCACTCCTTCTTTCTTCACTTCCTGTTATTCTTCCCTTTGCTCACCCTTTTGTTACACAGTCCTCTTTATTATATTTGCAAAAGATAAAGTTTATTCCTATCTCAGAGCCTCTGCACAGGATGATCACTTTTAAAAAAACAATTTTCCTCAGGTATGTACCTTGATCTCACTTAACATTTTCCAAATGAGGTTATCTCTGATATCTTCATGTAAAATGACATTTTCTCCTCATCTTATCCCAAACCTTAGTTTTCCCCTGGGAATCACTATTCCTCTTTCACAATTAGTCTATTAAAGGAAAGGAATAAGATAACTTAATACATAAACAAATATTTGCAAAAGAAATTTTGTCGCTTTTGCCATGCAGCATTTATTTCCCCCTCTGGTACAAGAACTGCACTTTTGCTTTAAGAAGCCAACCTTTTTCAAATTGGACATTGTCTGCTCTGCACATTGTCAGCCTAGTTTTATGCACTATTTAATACTAAGTGTGTTTTAATGAGTTTACTGTTGAATCTACTTGAAAGCCACTGTCCTTTTATTTCTGATGATTATCAAGTTATATAACTAATTTTAGTAACCAAAATCTGTAAATTTCAATTCTGAAATGGCTCTTGTGTGTCCCATGTGTGAGCTAAAGTAGCTTCCTCCTCTAATATCTTGTTTTGAAAAGGGCAGTCAAGTACTTAAAATATGTATTGATGTTAACAATATGAAGACATGCAAAAGAATTAAATTGAGAATTTACTGCATTCAAATATTAACTAACTTCCTACTCCGAAACACTTTGGACATTATAAATATTAATGAAATATATCTTCTACATTTCTGTTTTTCCACATATATTTTAATTCTTCAAGGTTATATTCAGTTCCAGAGGCAGTGTCTGGCACAAAGTAAGTTTAGCTCTCTAAAAATATATTGAGATACCCATAGCAAAATCTGGGTTTGATTGTTAAGAATAAGGGTGATGAGAATTTAAGAATATAAAAGTAAGTACATTTGCCCACGGCATAACCTCAATAAAATGGCTCTAGAAAAATTCATTACTGTTTGATGGAGAATAATGTAAAATACAAAAGTTTGTTTTGCATATATAGTGTTATACATTATATGTATATATATGTATGCATACATATACGTATGCACAACATAATACAAGAACATTGAAAAAATAGGTTCAGATAACATCAGCTCTTGTTAGCAATATATGATGGAAATCAAACATGTAGGCACTTAATATTTTAAAGATATGGTAATATGAGGAAATAGCAATAAGAAATTAACATATACCTAGAATGAGTATATTATGAGACAGTACTGAATCACTCTGGTAAATCAAGAACAGTAACTTATGGATAATCAAAAGATATGGGAATGTTCATTTTATAAAAACATGCCAAGAGTTTCTGAAACATTGGACATATAATTTTTCCCTTTGGCAAGCCTACCAACAGCATAAATAAGTTATGATAAGAAAATGTAATATCTCTTTATGGCTTCTACCTGTTGGGTTTACTGAGCTTACCTATACTGACAAATCCCTGCAGGGTAGATAGCACAACTTATCCCCTTGGTATCCTTTTGGTGTCAATTACCTAATTGGAGATTTTAAGCTTTGTAAGAGTCTGATGCCTCAACTGATCTTTGAGCTTTAATATTGGCAAGGTGAGTTGAGATGAAACTAAATAGGTAGGGAGAAAGGCTATGAATCTGAATCTATAGAATAAAACAACAGTTCTCAAAGTATGGTCCTCAGACCCCTGGGGATTCCTAAGACTCAGGGAATCTGTAAGATTAAAAGATGTAATTGACTTATTGCACCGTGTTGATATTTGCATGATGGTGCAATCGTGGATTAAACTTTTGGTAACTTAGGACAAATTAAGACAGGAGCAACAAATTTTACTAAGAGTGGATGTATTATTTACTGCTATGCCTTTACAGTAAAGGTTTCAAGTGATACTATCTTGATAAAGAGTAAAAAGTATTAATTTTATTACATTTTGGTGCTTAGGCACATATTTTTAATATTATGTATGATGAAATACGACATGTCTAAAAAAATCATTTTGTGGCATTCCCAAAAAATGATAGTTTTCATGTTGAAAAGCATTTGTGTTATTTTGTGATTGGTGAGCTGAAGTAGCCACTTTTTTATGTACCATCATTATTTCTTCCAACAATGACTAACACACAAGGTATGGATAATTAAAATTTTGCATGTATCAAAAAATAAGTATTCTGTCAGCTTGAAGAAAAAGATAGATACCACTTGATGCCAATAATATGAGTCAAGTTTTCAAGCAAAAATTTGAATTCTGGAAAACCTACATCCACTTCTGTGAGCTTGACAGCTTCCTGATATTCAAATATTGTTTTTCTGGTGAGATTTGTGGTGATATTAATACACTGTTTGATGCTGTATAATGAAATTTGCCCACGTTTGGAAGATCTATATAACTCAGTGAACAAACAGCTTTCCAAATGACCAATTATGATGTTGAAAACCATGCATATGTAAAACATCAATTCAAAGTGTAATATAGACAGCTACATTTCAATGTAATTGAAGGAAACGTTATTCACCTCCTTTTTGCCTTCACCAGCATGGTCCTCCAAGACCAGAGGTGTCTATTTAAAGCAATTTAGGCCCTTTAGCTTCTTCAAAAATCTTGTTGGCTTCTGCTCACTGCCTAGCTCTAAAGCTACTCCTATATTTGTAATTATTTTCTTTTTGCAACAACTCCCAGGCTCAACAATCTGTATTAGCTATCTATTGCTGAGTAACACATTACCAGAAAAGTATATCAGTTTAACACAACACCTGTTTCTTTGAGTCTGAAAACCAGGCATAGATTAGGTGGATGCTTTGCCTCAGGTGGTCTCACAATGCTGAGATCAAGGAGTCTGCAAGAGCTAATTAGCCAGGCTAATTTTTGTATTTTTATTAGATATGGGGTTTCACCATATTGGCCAGCCTGGTCTCAAACTCCTGACCTCATGATTCGCCCACCTCGGCCTCCCAGAGTGCTGGGATTACAGGTGTGAGCCACCACGCCTGGCCAAGATACATAATTTTTATATGACTTTGAGGGAAGATATTCGCTTTCCAGGTCCACAGGGGTCGTAGTTTTAAGGGCAAGAACTTCCTAGTGCCATGCCCGCCTCCCATCTCTCTCCATCCAGGAGATTTAATGGTTTAGTAACTCCTTTCATTGGCCAGGGGTCTTAGAGAAAGTGGGGGTTCCTCTCAGGTTAAAAGCCCCCTTCTTCCACTCCCCTTCAGACTCCATGTTTGGATCCCCTTCCACAAATACTCCCTTCATGGAAGCCATCTTTCTCTCTCCTGGATTTTCCCTCTGGAGTCCCCTTCCACAAACACTCCCTTTGTGGAAGGCTGTTTTCCCTCCTAAACTCCATCTCTCTCTCTGTTCCCTCCCTCAGTAGGGAAGCTGCTTTCCTCTCCTGGATTCCATCTTTCTGGATTCTCTCACTCAGCGTGAGAGTTAGCTGTTTCTTTCTCTCTCCTTCTGTTTCTTTCTCTCTCTAAATAAACCACTTTCTACAAACACTTTGGAGACTGGCATTTACTGCGCTGTGGACCCCTCTCTCATTCTTGAGAGGGCAGGAGGCCCAGAACCTGGAGAAACATCCTCTCAGGGGAGCTAAGGGCACCCTGAAACCCTGAACCCCAATATTACATTTTGGGAGCCAGCCAGGAGAGGGGTACACCAGAAGAGGGGTACACCTGAAGAGGGGCACAGCCAGGAAGGAGGTACAGCCAGAGAAGAAGACTTCAAAATCGTGAGTAAACCCGGCCCCATTCTGTCCTGTCACTTTAAGAACACCTGAAGCGGCCGCAGCCAGGCAGGGCTGCGGGGAACCTGAGCAGCGGGGCCTCAAAGGCACAACCCAGCCCCTCTTAAGCCTCACAGCCCAGCCAGAATTAAAAGCGCAGTTATTTTACCTTCAAGCTCTCTCTCCTCCTTCTGTCTCCTTCTCGATTCTTCAGATATTATCTCTGGGAACCAAACCTGAGGGAGCCTGTGGGGCTGAGCAGGTGAGCACTGCCCCGGGGCCTTTCACTCCTCGATGGTCAGGAACAGACCAGCCCCAGGGGCAGAACCCAGCGCTCAGCCCTGGGCTGGAGAAAACAGCGGGGAGGGGCAAGGTACAACCGGAGCCTGGGGGGCCCGGGGGTGCAGCAGCGGGGCACATGGCCCTGGCAGGCCTCTCCGGCATTCCCCAGTTCCAGGCAGCAGGGTTAAAAAGGCTCCCTAGGGCGTTTGCCTGCCAGCCACGGGTCCCATGTGGGCAGGTGCTCAGGAAATGGCCCAGGCTGCAAGTGTTTCTGGCGGGGTCAACATGGCGACTGAAAGCCAGGAGGGCGGAGGAACTCGCGGGGGAACCCAGCAGCAGCTGCGAACACTTTTAAACTGACAGGGCAGGAGGCTTTTTTCCTCTGCCCCTGCGGCTTTGAGGGAAAGGAAGCGGCAGCAGCGGCTGTTGGCCATCAGCCCCACCCGGCTCTTAGGCAGGCCACACCACCTCAGGGTGCAGCAGTCTCATTCAAAATACGGCTTAAGGAAGCTTTCTGCCTTCCCTCAGCATAAATGGCCTACGTGCACAGCTGGCTAAGGTATAGGGCTTGTGATTGGAAGGTTGATGGTTCAAATCCCTGGTGGGTGGAGTCTGTCTTGACCTGGTGGGGACTTTTGGGGAAATTCAGAAGCTGAAGGCTATGGGACTTTGTGTTTGGTGTATAATTTGTCTTGCTTAGGATTGGTTCTCTCTACAGCAAAACTTTTCCATCTAGAAGATTATAGTTAAACTGGTTGCAGGGCCCTAATAGTTAATGGCAGCTCTTGCATCCCTAAAGGCATTTCCTACAAGGGAAGACGGGTTAGGGGAGAGGAGGCCCGGGTCCTGAGGGTATTGTTCCAGCCTCAGCCACTTGGCCTGCCTTCTTCGAACTGTGTGCTCTAATGGCCCCTCCCTAGAAGTTTATCCTCCTGGGGCAGTTTTATAAATTGGCCTGTTTAGTAAACTGGACTTTTGCTGGGAAATATTGATACCCATCACCTGAGCCTCATGGGCCTCATCGGGGCTCATTGGCACATGATTACTCAACCCCATAGCTGCTGTTGTTCTATGCTGCTATGGCAATCACTGGAGGTCATGCAGGCAGTGAGGGTGGTCCTATGATGCTGGTAGGTCATGATCGAAATCCGGCACATAGGAGGCCCTCTGATAAGATGGATCATGCATCTTGGGCACATGAAATTTCAGGATACTGGCTGAAAGACGTTTCATTTCAATACCATTTTTCCTGGGGGATGCCTCAGTTGAAGCGGCTGTAATTTCTTTAACTGGGGATGCGGGCACCCCTTGTGTTCGATTTCAGATGGGTGCTTCTATTCCCAAGCTCAAGTCCCCATTAAAGTGTATACTGGAAAATTGGGACTAATTTAGCACACAATCTTTAAGGAAGAAGTGGCTTATTTTTCCCTGCCAAACAGCTTGTCCAAATTACCCTCTGCCAAGTGGAAAATCTGCCCCCCAAAGGGAAGGAAGAAAACCCAACAGCTTCCCTTAAGCAATTGCAGGGAGCCTTAAAAATGTACTCTCCCCTGTCACCAGACTTCACAGACGGTCAGTTAATACTAAAGGACAAGTTTATTAGCAGCAGGTATTAGGTGGAAGCTCCAGAAACTGGCCTTGGGATCAGAGCAGAGCCTAGAATCTTACTGAACCAGGCAACCTCGTTGTTTTATGACAGAGGCCAGGAGGAACAGCTGAAGGGAACAGGGGAGATTAGCCTTAGTCATGGCTTTCAGGCAAGCAGACCCTAGGGGCTCAAATGAGGGAAAGGCTTGGGTTAGCCACCAGTCTGGCAGAACTTGTTACCAGTGCAGTCTGAAGGGACATTTTATAAGAAATTGCCCCCAGAGGAGTGGACCACCATCTCGTCCATGCCCGCTGTGCCAAGGGAATCACTGGAAAGCACACTGTTCCAGGGGAAGAAGGTTCCCAGGGCCTGAGGTGTCTGACCAGATGACCCAATGGCAAGACAGGGTGCCTGGAGCAAGTGCCAGCATGAGCCATCACCCTCATGGAGCCCTGGGTGAAGCTCACCATAGAGATTCAGGAAGTTAATCTTCTGGACACTGCATGGCCTTCTCAGGATTTCTCTCCTGCCCTGGAGACTTGGTGCTTGTTAATTCTCTCCCCTCAGACTCTCCCTCTCTAGGCCCATCCTGGGAAGGACAATTTTCGATCATTCTGTCTACTCCAACAGCAGATAAGGTAGTGGAAATTAACTCATGGATTCATAATACTTGGCTGAAGCCTTGGATACCTCCTGAAGGAAAGTCATAGACCCTCCACTCCACAGCCTGAAGTTTCAGGAGACAACCCTTTATATCCCTTTGAGCCATTAGAAAATCTACATCTGCTTTTCCAATAAGATCCTCAGGGAAGTAACCACTCATAAGTCTAATTTATTTCCTGGCATTAATAGGACTATAACCCTCAACTTTGCTATCTCTCGAACTCTGATTATCCTTTTCATAGTGGGAAAGGAACCTGTCTCTTCCTAGAAAAAAATGCTGCTATCTTGTAAATCAGTTAAGTGTTGTTTTGAACATAGAACTCAGGAATCAATCAAAAAAAGGGCTAAAGACCTTCAGGAACCTGGCTCTGTTCTCTTTGAGGCTCATTTATAACCATTCTATATTTGTTAGCTTCTGGGCTTTTCATCTTTAACCACATTGTCACTTTCATTTCTTATAGCACCATTGTTGTGGTCTACCATTTATGAAATGTAGGTTGGGATGTCCACACGTATGCAATCAAGAAACATGATAGTGTGGCACAGAGAAGAGATATAGACAGGAGATGTGGTGTGGGAAATTGTTGGAAGGCAGAGAGCTGAGGGCTACAGCCAAGAGCTGAGATAACTTGAGCCACTGTGTTCTGGGTGAAACTCCAAAGAGGAACAATTCTAAATTCAAATAGGGCTTACCTCTTGTTATGAAGAAATATTTGGCAAGCTAAAAGGATTAGACATAGTTTATTTAACAATGCTTTATAAGTTTCAAATGTTTGACATATGGTACTTTGCCTTATCTAGGGTAGACTGAGTGGTTAATGAGAGAAAGGAACCTCTCTACATTGCTTGCTGCTCTATTCCTGGGTCACAGTACATGCTATATAGTAAAGATTCATTTATCTTTAAAGCATATATATATTCAAATAAGTGAAAACAAATTAGATTAGATGTTGGAAAGACCACATTTCTGTTCTTAGGCTGCCTCTAAATCACTGTGTGTCCTTACAGCAATTATTTGACATCTTGGTTTTCAATTGTAAAGGTAATAATTTGAATTTGATTATTAATAAGAAACATCACTGATGTAAAATTCACCTACAAAAGTTTTTATAAAATTAATATGCACTGAAGTATATTTAACAAAGTAAAAAAAAAAGTTGAGTAGAGGGAGAATAATTAGAGAAAAAGTGACCAAATTCAACACCAGAAAGCCAGTCTTTACATTAACAGGTATATATCTGCTATATTGTATAGCTTTTAGTTATTATTTCTATGGAGAACCTCAGGAAGGCAGGCAAATTCTGTTTATGTGTCCCATTTTACAGATTAAGAAATAGAAAAAGAAATGATTGGCTGTCAGCACCCTTACCAGAAAAGCAAACACTGGTTTTGCTGTCAAAACTTGGTTCTTTGCGGGACCCGTATTCTGCTTAGTTTGTGAACTGGGATGGAAGGGAAGCCTACGTGAGTGGGCTCTACAGGTTACCTTCTTCTCCTGTTACGCATGAATCACTCTGGAGGACTGTCTTCTAATAAACCAAAGGATTCTGATAAATGACACCTTCAATATAAAAACATGTGCTCACTATATTTTCTTTATTCTACTCAATTACATGTCAACCTCTCCATTTCAATCCTTTTTTTGCCTGTTTACAGACCTTTAATGTAATAGATATTGATAATCCTCTGCTTATATGTTTCAGAAGTACAATTTCTCTTTTAATGTATGAGTTTCTGTATGTACAGTTGCAGAGTTTAAAGAATTACTATGTTATTTTACAGAGAAACAATTCATACTTTCATCAAGGTGTACAGGTTTAATTTTTCTATATATGAACTATTCTTTGTCTTTTGAGTTTTCCCTTTTACCGTTGTTAAAATTGTCAAAACAAACATAATATATCTTGAGTTCTAACAATGGTTAATGTTACTGATTGCACATATTGAGATATATAGAAGCTCCTTATTCAAGTATTAATTTCTTAAATTTTTTCAAAAAACTATATATGTACATTCAGTTTAAATATGCACTTGATTTTTAGCAAAAAGAAAGAATGGCAGACATATGAAGGTAAAATTTTCAAGTAAAGTACAAACCAGTTCTTGGTAAATGAATAAATATTTAAATCAAATAATATATTGAATTTTTACTACTTTGTTAGCTAAAATGAAAATATGGACAAGACATAGCCCCAAGTTTGTGGATATTCAATGGAAAGTACCTGGCAGTCATATGAATTGCCAATTTCCTGTAGCTCAAATATAGATCAGAATGATTTTTATAAATTTATAACTATGCTTTAATATTTATAACTCAATTTTTAAATTTAAATACAACTATAAATCATTTGCTTACTTATTTTCACCAGATAATGCATAATGTATTTCAGTTTATCATCAGATTTATCTATATATATGTGTATAATCAAAATACAACAATAAAAATTCTGAATTCAAAAGAAAGAATATTTGACAGTAAATGTAAGTGAGTAAGAAAGCTTTCTTGCCTCCAGTCTGTAAATACCTATAATCACAGCCTTATTCTCAATTAGTTGATTGGGTGATTAGTTTATCTCAATGAGCCATTTTTTCAATGACGTTTAGAGGTGTTTTCTCATTTTCTTTTCAAATTCATTTTTAATGTCAAAAGCAAACTTGTGGGAACAAATGTAGTATCAGTTCTTCTCCTTTATGTAATTTTATTATATTCTTGTACTGTTAAAGAAAACATATGCTTCTTTTACTTTTTTCTCTTATTCAGCTTACCAGTTCTCCATAGGTTGCTTCTACAGAATCTTTTACCTTATAATGAAATGAATGTGATACTTATTTGGGTTGGAGTTGTTGGTTGAGATGAAAAGTGAAAGCAAAAAGTTCACAATAATCCCTCCTCCTATTGGGACTCTAAACTTATTTTTCTGACATTGACTTCTTTGCCAAATCAAATAAAACAATGATAAATAGGTTGGCCTATTGCTACAGACATAAATACTGAAATATTGTTTTTCTGATAAAGGTAATTTCATATGAATGAGAAAGGCATGTTTCATCAACGTGGACTTAAACTAATTTAGTTACCAAAACATGATAATTTTACTGATGTCAAGTAACCATTGAAAAACATTAAAAATTAAACATGGGTTATAGTATTAGATCTATCATTTTAAAAAAAGAATCATGAAAATGTTAACTTCTTTGAAACCTAACTCTGTACTTAAGATCCTAAAGCAGCATTGCTTCTCTAATGCACTTCCTGACCTAGAGAACAATCTGTTTTTTGGGACTTACACATTTTCTTTTCAAAACTTTGCATTTTGTATACCTGTCATATACTTACACTACTTTTTCCTGTTTGTTAATCATTTTGAGCTGATTGAATGACTGATTAGATATTGCATTCAGGATTATTTCTATTAATATTGAACATCTGTTGCTTAGTCAAACATCTAACTACCACTTTTAGAAATCAGTGGAGTCTTTAAGACCATTGACAAAGAGAAATGTGTGTATAAACTATAACCTTGTTGATAAAGTTCTTTTCCATGTGGATTAACAGTTTTGAAAATAATATACACATATACTGGAATTAAACAAATGAATAAATGGATGGTGGTTGATGGTAGCCAAATTTATCACTGTTGGAGTGGGAGGTTATATAAGCAAAGAAGAACATCTAGAATGTTCCATATGCGAGTGGATTAGAGTTGGAGGAATTAGTAGAAGCTCATGTTTAGCTTGATTAATACAGATGAAGTCATATCTAAATAGTTGTGTACGTATATACACACACAAATTAGTACACCCATATATATTTCCTCTTTCTGTCAGTTGAGAGTCTATAGAATTAAAGATATTCTAATACCAAAGAATACACCTAGTGCTCAGGTCTTTGTTTCAATACCATTCTTATTAAAAGGAATCAGAATTCCTGGAGAAATGGCTGATTCTAGGACTAGGGCAGGAAGTATGTAAGATGAGACTGGAACACTTTCTAATTCTCGAAGGAAGCAAGGAAGTGATCAATAAAAATATGTATGCTCAACAAAATAGTATGTCAAGAGATGCAAGAGCCAACTAAAAGAACTCCCAATGGATAAAGCTGAAGCAATTTGAACAACAAAATAAGTAGTACTAAGTTATAATCCAAAGTGTAAAATAAATAACCATGAAGCCAGGCTGATATAAATATAGTATAAATCATTTTATTTATGATTAAATAAAAAATAGAGAATAAACAAATTTCCTGTGCAGAAAAACTCCAAATAATATATGTGGATACTCTGTCTTCAAGGAGGTAGAGAATAACTCCCTATTCCTTTAGTATGTGCTCTAAATAGTGACTGTCTTCCAACAAATACACCATGAAGAGGGGGAAAAACTAAAACTTTACAATGATAAAACTTGACCTGTACAACTTCAACTCAGTGATCAAATTTCAAATCGACAGTGATAAATTACATTAGTAATAAGTACTCCTCATATGAATTGATAGAATGGCATGTTATCTTTACAAGCTTCTTCCCTAAAAACCCATAAATCTAGTCTAATATGAGAAAAACATCAGACAAATTCCAATAGAGGGCCATCCTATGAAATACCTAACCAGTACTCCTTAGAACTATCAAGGTAACTGGAAACAAGGAAGGTCCGAGAAACATTTACAGTTAAGAGGAGCCTAAGGAGATATGATAACTACATGTGGTATCCCGGAACAGAAAAATAATATTAGGTAAAAACTAAGTGTTGTACTCTGTCTTGTGCTGCAACAACAGAATACTCATGACGAGGCAATTTATAAAGAATAGAAATTTATGTCTTACAGTACTAGAGGATAGGAAAATTAAGATCAAGATGCCAACGGGCTCATTTGTCTGGTGAGGGCTGCTCTCTTCTTCCAAGATGGCACCTTATTGCTGAATCCACCAGAGAGAAGGAACACTGAGTCGTCATATGGCACAGGGCAGGAGGAAAAGAGAACTCAAGACTGTGTGAAGCTTCTTTACCAATGGCTCTAATCCCATTCATGAGTGAGAAACCCTTATGGCCTAATAACTCCATAAAGGCCCCACCTCTTAATACTATCAAATTGGCAACACCTGAATTTTGGAGGGAACTCTTTCAAACCATAGCACTAAGGAAATCTAACAAAGTATTTGTAATCATTTAGTAAAATTGGTTTATCGTTTATGACAACTGTGCCATGTTTATGACAAATGTACCATGTTTATGACAAAGGTAGTAAAGGAAGATGCTAATAAAATGAGAAAACTGGTGTGAGTATACAGAAATTTTCTGTATTACATTTACAGATTTTCTGTATATCTAAAGTATTATGAAATTTGAAGTTTAGAAAAAAACTTGTATAAAAATAAAAAGGTAAAAAAACCTTTTTTTTTTTTTAAATAGAACTATTTCTAGAAGCAAATCAGTTTTGAATTATAGAGTTTCTATTTAAGTTACTTTCCAAGCTGGTATTTGAGTAGTATTCAGAATTATTTTTTTCTGGAGCCATTAACAAACTGTGAATTCTTAAAAGAAAAATAACAATCACTTTCACCAAGGGTGAAACACAAAGGAGAAATTTGTCATTATATTTTCATCATAAAATTCAGATGCCCGTGTTAGCAATCTAATATTTCATTAATGTTTTAATCATTTATGAAAGCATATATCTTATTAATATAATACTTAGACATGTTTAAAATATGCCTTTTATTCCTAATAGAAATTATTTTAATTGTGAAATATATAAAAGGATATATGCCACATAAATACAATTTAAATAAAATAATAATATGCTTTTATCTTTACCATCGAGATTTTAAAAATAATTACTAGCTCCTTAGCATTTCTGTGTCCCTGATAACATTTCTAATATCCTGACTTTTGTGCTCATCACCCTCTTAAATTTCTTTCAGTTTTTATCTAGCATGCATGCATACCTTAAATTATACATAGTTTAGTTTTGTAAAGCAAAGTACAAAGCATGCATCTTCCTATAAGGAAGTTCAATCTTGTCAATAGAGGTTGAAGTTTCCCAGGAAACATAAATCAAATGGAGTCTCTGGTACACTGTCTAGTTTCAGTTTTCCTGAAAGTTTATAGGAGTCTCTTCTGGATAATTCAATGAGAAAAGGCTTGAATTCTCACAGAAACAGGACTCCCTGTAGGTAGGACTTATGACAAGGCTGCAGTGTGGGACATGGTCTCATAATATAATATCGCAATAAGAATATGGTCAATGGAGCTCAACTGTTCTCTTTTTTTTTTGCTATAAACTCCCTATGACCCATCCTCAGCTCTCAGGGGTAAGCCAAAACAAAAACTTTTCTGAAACTGTCCTCAGTTTGTTCACCCCAAAGGGCAGAAGAAGAGAGGAGAAACTGAATCAGCCCACAATGGAAACAAAGCACAGAAAAGAATCTATGTTTGAAGTTTCCCAGGAGAGATCCTCTATTCTATACTTCCATGGATAAATGTCCAGACCAGGAGGTGGGGATGGGAGGAGATAGTGGGGATGTCACCTAGCACCATGACGGTAGAAAAAGAACCAGGAGACCTAACCATTTTCTGAGCAGTTGCTTTATAAGATGATGAGGTCATCATATACATAATCCTTTGATTTTGGTGGTGGGAAAGTGCATAAACCAGATAGTGGTGTAAAAACTACTTGACCAAATGATATTAATTTATTTATGTCATTCTCTCCCACTTTCTCTAGAAAGTTTTAACTGTATAAGCAAATCTGACTTATAGACATAGCTATTTAGGATAGTAAAGGATAGTAAATATTCAATAATTGGATCTTTAGAAATCAGTTTTCCAGTAGCTTCTGTTTTCCAATGAACAACTCTCAATAATTCATTACAAATGTAAACTGGGAAGTAGAAGAGATCACATGTATCTCAATCCATCATTTTGAAAAATAGAGAAGCATTTTTATTTTTCTAAATATGTCAGCAGCACTTAATATTTAAAATGAAACATTAATGAGTTGACTAGGAATTAAAATTTGCCAAGTTTACAGCATTAATACTATATTTATGTTACTTAAAATCCACTAGAACATTTAGAGAACACTATTATAATTATTAGATATCCTATACTTTAGAGAAATTTATTACCTGACTACTGTCACTTAGTCATAGGACCATGCTATGCTGCTGTTGTAGTTCGTTTTGTACTGTTAGAATACCACAGACTGGGTAATTTATACTAAACAGAAATTGATTGGCTCACAGTTCTGGAAGCTGGGAAGCCCACTATCAAGAGACCAGCATCTCGTGAGGCACTTCTTTCCATGTCATCCTGTAGCAGAAGGGCAAAGAGAGGGCAAGAGAAAAGGGCACTAAACTAGTGCTTTTATAAGGAACCTACTCCCACAATAATAAACCCACTCATGCAATATTGGCCTTAATCTGTGAATGAGTCCTTATGATCTAATAATCTCTAAGTGTTCTTACCTGTTATCATTGTTGCATTGGGGATGGAGTTTCTAACACATGCTTTTTGGGGGATTTAAACCATAACACCTGCATTTCCGCATTTTTTCATTTACTTTTTCTTGTGAAAATAAGAAAGACTGGCAAGTGAGCACATAATTTTAATACTCTGAAGTATTATGGCAGCAGTGTGCATTTAATGCTTTCCATACACAAAAGGAGGGCAAGGTCAGGGGAGCGAATCAGTGTTGGGAAGTACACAATGCCTGAGATGAGTCCTGAAGCATGAGTGAAAGGAAGATAAAGAAGGGAGGAAGAGGCATGCCAAATAGTAGAAATTAAGCAAAAGAAACAGCACTCATGTGACAAGGCTACCTAGATCAGAACTGAGAGAACACATGGGAAGCGGAAAGAGATGAGGCTAGAGAGGCGTGCTATGGTTAAAGAGGGCTTACATGCCATAATGGGGGATGGGGGGAGGTGGGGACAGTCTTATCACATATCAAGTTAATCAGAAGTTTTAAGGAGAAAGGCACAATGGTTACAACTGCAAATGAGATGCATTGCTCTAAAGTAAAGAATGGCTTTGTGCATATACAACTTGAATTGCTTGTATGTCTTCACAAATGCGTACATGTGGTTTTCCATGATCAAATAATCCTTACTGTGAAGCACATTTCTCCTCAAAAATCCCTATGAGCCTAACTCAATAAACTTAGAACTATAACCAATAATGTTTTCATATTTTGAGACCAGAAATTGTCTAAAATCTTGCTATTAAATTAATTAGAAAGCTGATTGGTGAAATTCAGGGATGACCACACAGTATCTGTTGAAGGAAGAGACGGAGAGAGGAAATTAATAATTTTGGCAAGTAAAGGCCATGTGCAGTGTCTCATGCTTGTAATCCCAGCCCTTTGGGAGTTCGAGCCCAGCCTGGCCAGTATGATGAAGCCCCATCTCTAGTAAAAATACAAAAATTATATTACTGCATAGTGGCATGTGCCTGCAGTCCCAGCTACTCAGGAGGCTGAGACAGAAAAGTCCCTTGAACCCTGGAGGCAAAAATTGCAGTGAGCCAAGACCATGCCACTGCACTTGAGCCTGGGCAACAGAGTGAGACTGCCTCAAAAAAAATATGCACATATAATAATTTTAGCAAGTGGAAGTCTTAAATGCAGTTTAATTCTAGAATATTAGTAATAGCAAAATAATGTATTTCTTCCTTGTTTTTAATCAAGAAATCACCATTGTTATTTATCTATTGTTCCATAACAAATTACCCTCAAATTAGTGACATAAAAAGCAGAGATGTACTATTCCTCACAATGCTGTAGGCAGGCTGACTGGGTTCTGTTGGGTTCCTCTGTCTCACACTATGTTGGTCAGGATCACATACACAACTCCCTTCACCTGGGAACTCAGCTGGGGCTGGAAGATATAGGGTGGCTTCACTCCCAGGCAGACTTCTGCTCAGCTGCAGGGAACAGCACGGCTGGAGGCTTCCATTTAGAACTTCTCCCTCCATGTGTTCGGAACTGGGGCTAAGTCATTCAGAAGGCTAGCCTGAGCATCTTCACATGGAGATCCCAGGAAAATGAAAGCTTCCTTAGCCTGAAAATTAGAGTCACTTATGTTGCATTCTATTGGTAAAAGAAAATTATAGGGCAAATCCAAATTCAGATAGTTTTTTTTGAAAAATAGAGAAACAAGTTTTTTATTTTCCTAAATAACTATGGGGCAAAGCATTTCATATCTTATTGGAGTCACCTGCATGTATAAAAGGGCTTTCAAGCAGCCGTGTGTGCCAAGAATCTATCATATTGCTTTTTTAAAATTATGAGAAGGCAGCAATATATTTTTAGATAGATAGTAATGAAATCAACATGCACAACTAAAGAGTATTCGTTTTGTTTGTTTGTTTGTTAGAAAACGATGCCTTTATTATTTTGCCAAAATCTGTAAATATGGTCTATTGGACTTTTTCTGATAAAGTTTGATTTAGACGTGATCTACAATGGAAAGTCTGCAAAGTCCTTTTTTGTGAAGTTTAATCAATATAGACTGTGTAAAACTTGAGTTCATTAAATAAATAATACATGACTTAAACACCAAATATATAAATTCACACCTATCCCTTTTTTAAAAAATAGGAAATGTACTCATAAGAGACAAAGAAAGACACATTAAAAGAGGTTAATACCAATTATAAATTTATAGCTTATTATACGCTGTTCAAACTAATACAGATACAACATCATTTAAGGTTGGAAACTGTGGCTAAAGGAATTAATCTTCTCTGCATGGAGCTGGGTTTATTTAATCAATGTTGCTTCCACTAGAAAAGTGGATTAGTTTTTCTTCAAGACAGAGTTAAAAGTTTTGAAGCTAATTTATTTTAATAAGCATTCTTACTGATGGGTCCAAAAAAAGGTTGGGGAGGAGGGTATGCTAAACTGTAATGAAGCACCAGGAAAGAAAACATGACTTAATTATTTTTCTAGGGTGGATAATGAATAAATTAGCCACAGTGCAGGTTTGCCATTTGTATAAAATTTATTACTTTTTCTTTAAGAAACGTATCATGACAAAGTCAGTTTTTCTCCTGACTGCAAGCTGATTGATGGGGCAATGTCTGGCTGTGAAAGCCTTCCTCTTCATCATTATTTTGGCAATGTTGATACCATAAAGTGAGTTTGAAGTTTTCTTGAGTTCATGCTTTCCCACATAATTAGAAATGACAATTATGTTAACTCTTTTTTACAAGCTGTCTAATCATGTAAACTACAAAATGAATAACTTATATGTGACCAAGTATATTAGCTCCATATGATTTTGGGGACTAATAATTCGTATATTTCTTAGGAGATTACAAAGCTGCGCTAGAAATATGATACCTCCATTGAAGCTGGATGTAAGTGAGCCTTGTAAGGGGCTACTTTCTTACGGGAAATGTGACAAATCAAGTTTCTATTCGGGAGAAATGGATTAATAGTTTTTAAACTTTTTTTAACAGGCTAGCATACTATAAGTTTAAAAGAAATAAGAAATTCTGAATTTTTAAAATAAAAAGTTACATATGCAATAAGATATATATACCTATACATTACATTTATTTTTCTTTGATAGATTTTACCTTGCTGCCTGTGTACCCTGCAAAAAATCAGCTTCCATGCTAGGTGAAAAAGTATAAAATAATACTGAAATAGCAAATGAATAATAAAAATAATCAGTAATTCAAATTCAATCTTGCAACATGCAATACCAAACAATATTTTTTTAGCATTAAAATGGTCTTGGTTGTCAAGTTTCAGGAATGGCTAGGGAAGAAGATACATAGATACCCTGTTCTTCCCTGTTCTTTCTGTTTATTAATTTTTAAACAATGTACTAATATTCATAGTTAGTTTTCTACTTTTAGTTATTTGAAGGACATTAAATGTTTATTTTTTTAAGAAAAGAATCTTCTAAAGAACACTATGTTATAACTAATTATAGATAATTATAATATCTATCTTCCATCTTAGTCATAATAGATGAACCATTGGGAGGCTTTTTTTTTAAGGTAAAAAGCAATTTCATATATGCACACCATTGTGTATATACATATATATATATACACACAAACCAACTACACACGGTCACAGAAAAGTTTATCTTAAAAATATATACTATCTGTGTCCTTCATTTATTCCAGTTTCCATTTTACTTTATATTAACAGCAAAACCTAATATATTTGCTTTAATTGGGTACTATTAACAAAGCTACATTTACCTGTTAATTTGAACTTATTTGTAATGATTTTTAAGTACCATAGGTATTTACTGTCCCCTTGGACAATGGTATCCTCTAATGATGTAGAAAGTCTGTATTAAAAAGAGACGATGATAGAGACATGGCCCTGTCTATAATTGAGAGCTAGACTAAGATTAATAACAGCAGTACCACAAACCAAATCAAAGAGGTTAAATTCAATCCCTATAAATGTCTCCACATGAGTATTTGCACCACATTATAAGAATTAAGAAATTTCTCTCTCTGCTAGGGTTAAGAGAATCACTGTGGTTCTCAGATACTGTCCTGTGTTCCCACAGCTCAGATTATCTCTATGTATTTGAAGTGCTGTGAAGTTTCAGGTAGGTTCAGTGATGTTTCACTGGGTTACACTTCCTGTGGTGGGGATTTCTGATTCTGAGTACTCTCTTTTAGACATATTTCCTTCTTTAAAGCAAACAACTCCACAGTCAGTGTCACACCTGGTTTCCCTGCTTTCAGATATTTTGTTATTTTTCTAGAAAGCTACTTTTCTGCCCTTAGTAGACACAAAATTAGAAGAAACAAACAAACCAATACCAAAATCTAAGGAGAGAATAAATTTCAAAATGTTTTCAGGCAAGATTGTAAAGTTAAATGTGAAAAACTCATCAATAATTTCATGTACACAAATTATCTATTTGATATAAACTAAATCTGTTTATCAGACTAAGATTAAAATTTTGAGGCACAGTTGATGATGATATGAAGGCTAAAAGGATAGGAATTCAAATCAGCTATACAATGTGTGCAACACAGTGCAAAATAAAAGTGCACCTCCTCCTTTTTCTAAAATGTTAAGAAGTTTCAAACAGGAAGATCAGAGTGCTAAATGAAGCTTGGGGCCTTTCTAAGGATAATGCCTTGTATAATTGCAGAAGTTGCATATACCCAGGAAGCTGGCCTTAATAAAAACTTACACGTTTAAACTCATATTTTTTATTTTAATTATTTAGACAAAACTATATGTAAAAAAAGCATTAATGGAGTGGTTAAGATAATATGAAAACTTCAACTCTAGTAGCTAATGATCTAAAAAAAAAATGGTAAGTTTGATTTTATTCTCCAAAAGCTATTATGAAAATCCATTCTATTCTATTTAACAATTTAACATCCGGCCTTTTCTCACAAGCTTTCTCTATGGACTAAATCTATTTTTGCCTTTTCTTTCATAAAACAGAAACCTTTTCTTATCCACTTCCTTCATGTAGAGAGACTCATTTGGCTTCAGTGATGACTATAAAAAGCCTTAAACAACTTTGGCTACCTCTGGGAAAATGAGACTCCTCTTAGTGCTTAAATTAGAAAGCAATGCTTTTTATAGCTAAAGATCACCCATAAAACATTTCCTTTTTATCGCTTCAAAGTTTGAAATTAAAAAGTATAAATTCATTTTTTTACTATTCTAGGAAAAAAACCCGTCTTTAAATTTAAGCTAAATAACTGCTTTTAAAAGTGTCTATCTCTTGAAATTCCAACCTACTTATTTGAAGGAAAAACATCCAAGGATGAAAATAGTTAAAATTTGTAATTAAATAATTAATACAATTTTAATTTTAGACTCCTATAAACTATAACAACTGCTATGGGCTTGCTTTTATAAATACATTTATTTTAAAAAATCAAATTAGAGAATATAAGGGGTTATGCCCTTCTGCTCAAATTTAAAGTTTTACTAAAATTACATCCTGTTTGTTATAAAATTTATTTGGGAAGGGGTCATATCATAATTACTAAAGTATTATTTTCTGAGATTTGACTTATTAAAGACCTCAACTAAAGTTTTATGATTAAAAAAATTTATTTTCATTTGTGTTTTTTTAAAACTTATGGTTGTTACTTTTAAATAAAATATCTATATAAGATATTCCCAACTTAAAAGCAAATATTTTCTGATACTGCAAGGGAATAATTTGGGGGTTTAGCCATCATTTTTTCTTTTTTTTTTTTTATTGAAAATCAAGTCTATAAAATGCCATTTTTGGAATAATTTTTATTTTATTACAATATAAAATTTACAGAAATGTTGTAAAATAATAAAAGAACTATAAATTTTACACTGTTTTACATACCACCATATCATGATCACAACCAGGAGTTTTAACATTGATAAAACACATTTATCTAACCCACAGTTTATATTCAACTTGTCCAATTGCTCTAACAATATTTTTTATTGATATTTTTCTTTCCACAATTCAATCGAGGCTAAGAGATTGCATTTAATTTTCATGTCCATTTTGTTTCTTTTTTTCTGAAATGATTCCTCAGAATTTCTTTACCTTCCTTGACGTTGACATTTTAAAATAGGGTAAGTCCTTTATCTATACAATGACCTTAGTTAGGGTTTGAGTGATTTTCCTCATAAATAAATTCGCATTACATATTTTTAACAAGGATACTTCAGAAGTGGGACCGTACATTTCTCAGAGCATTATTTCAGAGTGACATAATGTTGATGTATATCTATTTTGGAAGTGACAATTGTGATCACTTAGTTAAGGCAGCAATGGCTAGATTTCCCCACTATAGAATTTACATTTTTCTCGGTAATTTATACGTAATTTGTGGGGAAATACTTGGAGACTATATAAATAATCTGTTCCTAACTAAACATTCAATTACTAGTTTTAGTTTCCATTGATAATTTTCAAATCCCACTGTTCATTCAATATATGTTATTTGGCACTATGTTGTAAGAAGGAGATTTCCTTCCCCTTTTATGTATGTATATATATCTAATTAAAAAAAGTGGACATTGATAAGATAATGCAATAATAAATTGGTTACCTCAACAAGCGTTTATTTAATTTTACCACTTATCAAACAATATTAACAGCAAAAGCTATGATAGAATATAAAAATTTTAGCACACTATAATTAGAAGCCTGTAGCCATAGATAACACTGAAAGAAGAGGAGAAGGAAGAGGAGGCTGAAGCAAAGGAGGAGGGATAAGATGGAGGGAGAGGGAGAGAAAGGACAAGAATAGAAGCAAAGGAAGAAGAAACAAGGGGATAAGGAAGAATAGAAGGGAAAGAGAAAAATGAGGTAAGAAAACAGATGAAAGATGATCAAAGAAGCCTACTATGTAATGTAGTTAAGATTCAAGTTATTGTTAAATTATATCACTACAGTGTTTTGTCCAATTATTGACAATTTTTAACATTTTTTCTTGGAATAGCTATAAAAAGACAAGTATTTCTTCTACTTTGGTACAATCACCTTTGAAAAGGCTGCCTCCATTGCACTCCACAATAGGAACCACACAAAGTCTCTGGAGACAACCAGAGGTTAATCATAATTGAAGACGTAGAGGTAGTTGGCTATATTAATTTCAGGTTTTTGGTCAGGTTAAAAGCCATTTCTATGTCAAATTTTTGCACTGATTGACAATTACTTTTCAGAATAACAAAATTAAGAACATGCCATAAATATAAATAATCAGATTAAGAGCTTTTTTGTCTATGGCTGAAGAATTTATACACTATGAGTCATCATAATATCTGAACTCAATCGACATGACTTTTCAAAGTGGGATAGGTCAAGGAATGTTTTCCCACAATCCAAACCACCTAAAAAGCATGAAAATAGGCTGTTTAACAGTTTTAGTTTTATTACCACCATTTATGATATTTAAAATCTACAACAGAAATTTGCATAACACTAACAAAATATAAGTAAGCCATGCACATGATTTTTTATTAAATTCACAGTATAGTATAAAACAGATTGAAAAGTTCTCCTTTCCAACTTCCACTCTTGAACATCCTCCAATCCACCCTCCCAAAGATAATCATTTAAAAGTTCCTTGAACAAAACTCAAGAAAAAGATTTATTTGCATACTATTAAATACCATATATTTAACTGTCTAGACAGTTTTGCATTATCATTGTTTCTTATACTGTTCATTTTTGCCCTCATTAAAAAAGTAATATTCATTGGAGAGAAAGTAGAAAATATGATCAACTAGAAAATATAAATAACTTATAACTGTAGTATACATATTAAGCACAGTTTAATGTGCCATAGTAATTTTAGCATATATATTTATTCTAAGTTCCACCTGTCCTATTAATATTCTTTCCTGTTCCCTAACATTCTTATTATAATTTTCTTTCATCATCTATCTACCTATATATTTAATTTTTTTACTTCCAACATAGGTTAAATTGTATTTTTTGAAGTTAATATTATTTTTTTCTTTCAGTATGGAATAGTGTCTTCAGATCTGTCGTTATTCTGTGACTTTATATTTCTTTCTGTTAAAATATTTTAATCTTCTAAATTTCATTTTAATTTTCATTGATATTAGTAATGACATTACACAAATGGTATAATTGTACAAAAATTATGTATGTATTTCTTATATTTCCTTATAGTTATAAAAAAATCACAAATATTTATTTTATTTTATTTTCACGTTCTTTCAGAAAAAGGAATCGAAATGCATGGTGGGGTATGAGTTGGAACATATGAAATTGCCAGCGTTCAAAAGATTTCCTGACTCACAGAAAAATGGCAGTTGGATATGTTTCACTCTAAAGTCATCATATGATTTTCTAACTTTACCAAATATAACACCTAAGATGCCTCACTTATTTCTTTGATATGTAGGGAGGCATGTTCCTATTTATCTGTAGTAAATTTCTTTTATGTCTTTATGCATTGACTATTATAAAACTATTTCACTACTTCTTATTAATTAGCAAGCAGTATATAGTACTATCACTTTTATTTGACTGTCAAATATTCTGCCAAGTTTTATTATATTTGTAATTTTTATTTGTAAATTTTACCAAGTTTTATTATATTTGTCATTTTTATTGGTTTGTTATACATACAATATTTTTTCTTCTTTGCTAATCAAATCTGCCAATCACTTACTTCGTATTTTTCTTCTCCTTTGTATTTAGAAAGCTCTTTTTCATTGATGTTAGTAATGATATAACTACACTCAGATTTTGAGAACTGATTAACATTAATTAATATTTCCTTTTTTTATGCTTTTAATTTTGTATTACTTTTCTATCTAAATACTTGAATCTATTTTTCTTAATTTTTAGCTTAGCATATTGATAGTATTTTGAACATTTATTTCAATGAAAATGAAAATTCTTACATATATGTGGTTCCTTTAGCTTTTTATTCTATTCCTTTATATATATATTATTTTCAAGGAGCACATAGTTTTATTATCTCTAATAGTGTATTCTAATAGGCCAGACAAAAAATCCTTGCATTTTCATTCTTATTTGTTAATTTAATTGCTATTTCCCAACTTTCTGATTTTTTAATTATAAGTGAATTAAATCTGTAAATTCATATAACAGTAATTTAAAATTTTCATCTTCTTATTGAGGAAGTATATATATTTTTTATTTATCCCTATCTTCTTTAATCATTATAATAATTTCATTATCATTTATTCACAATTTATATATAAAATGCATTCACAAAATAGTTTCCAAGCAGTATCGTTTTCTTCAGTAAATATTTATTTGGAGCTTACTGTGGACTAGGCTCTCATGTAGGAAGGCTGGTGGTATATTTTTGGTAATAGGACTGTAGAGGTTTCTGCTCTCACGGATTGATGTTCATTAAGAAGATTGTGTTGCTGATAGTCAAATGTGGGGAAACTCACCATAAACAATTATGTTAATGAGTTATCGATAGAGGAGGACAAGCCTGAAAGAAAAATGAGGTGGAGGGAGACAGAGAGGGCAGAGAAAGGGAGAGAGAGGAAAGAAGAAATAGAGCCTACACACCACCTCTGAAGAAATGCACATTTTTGAGGATCCTAAAATCCCAGCAATAACAATCAGCTATAGAGAATTTAATTAGGAAAAAAAAATGTATTTGGATAGCTAACAACATGAATGGATATTGTGAAGAACCAGTATTGGAGACCATCAAAATGAAAAAAGACCAGAAAGCAGGAAACTGCTCAAGTCACACCACAAGCTTGTCTGTGGCTAGGACGCCACTGCCGGTAGCTTTGCTACTGGAGGCTTGATTCCACTCCTACTTCAACAATGGCATTGACAGAGATGGTCTCTATCTTTTCCTGCAGCTTTGTGTAACTTCTTCATACTCAAAAGTCTTAAGCAACAGCTTCTGATTGCTGAAACCTAAGTTTGGTGCTCACACTCTGGTTCCCATGGAATAAAGAGAAGGAATATGTGTTGCTTCTCCCTCCCCTCCATTCTATGCATTGGAGACCAGTCACCAATCAAGATCCATATGAGGTTTGGCCAAATTGGAAGTTCAAATATTGGGCAGCCAAAAAGAAATAATAAATGTCCACTATTTGTTAACATCTGAGCTAAAACTTGGATGTGGAAAGACTATCATGCAGAGATTAATGGAAGAAACAACAGCAGACAAAGCCTTGAGTCAGAAATGAGAATGTGCATTTAACAAATGAAAAAGGAGGTCATAGTTTCTTGAGCAAAGCATAAAGTAGACTAATTTTTAGTTGTCCTTAATCATATTATAGGGAATACCTTTATATCTAACACAGAGCATTTTACATAAGAATTTTATGAATGCTTAGATTAGCTTAAAGAATTTCATGAAAAGTTTAAATATTATATAAATTGCAATAATCATTATTTTCACCTTTTGTGTATAAATATGGTGATATCCATTAAAAGACTTTCTGATATTAAGAGAATTTTAATACACTTCTGGATTTAGTTCTTCATTATTCTATTCATAGATGAAAATTCTCTCATCAAAACTGTGAGTGAACTCTATGTTAATGTTCTATTACTTTTTAAAAATAATCTAAATGATTCTAGATTTATTCTTTTGAAAATATTTTCTTTTTATTATTTTAGATTAAATCAGATAGCATAGTGGCTGTATATTTGTGTGTATATGTATACATTGTGTAATTTTACATATATCTGTATGTATAAATATATATTTGTAATTTGAAAACATTATCTCATAAAACTGTCTGTAAGCAGCTTCCATAGTTTTACTTTACTCCATTGACTTCTGACTGGGAAAGATGAACATATTTGAGCTCTGTGGCACCTTCCTATGTCTCCCTGAGGCAGAGCTTAAGGGATTTGCAGGCGCCTGTGAGAGCCACTGAATAAGTCTGGGTATCTCCAATCTTACTTTACCTTTACTAGCAGTATTGTTGCTGTTGTATTGGGATCTGTGTTTTCAAAAATGGCCATCTGTCTTGTTTGACCTGGATTTATTGACTTACTTAACTAACATCCTTGAGAGAATTACTGCTAGCTAGATGAACATGTTGGCAACAGAGTCTAAAGTAATTAGACTTTTGATTTGTTGCTTCTTTGTTGCCTGCTGCACTAATTCAACAATAATTCATGAAATCTGACTATTTCAGGTTGATTCCTGACCCTAATGCTTATTGGTTTGGTGACCTTGGGAAGGCATTTTAACTTCACTTAGGAATAAATTGAGAATAATAATTTCATCAAATTCATAGAGTTTCATTTTATTTTTTAAACTAACTGTGAGCCTGGGTGACACAGTAGGATTCTGTTTTTACAAAAAATAAATATATGTATATATCTGGGCATGGTGGTATGTGCCTGTAGTTTCAACTACTCTGGAGGCCAGGAGAGGTGGGAGAATCTCCTGAGCACAGGAGGTCAAGGCTGCAGTGAGCCCTGATCATGCCATTACACTTCAGCCTAGATAATAGAGCAAGAACTTGTCTCAAAAATAAATTTAAAAATTAATTAATTAAAAATTAACATATATTAAATTGCACTTCTTTTGGTGTATAGTTCTAATAATTTTAACATATGTATAACCATCCTGAAAACCAGAATACAGATCAGTGCCATAACCTCCAAACACTCTCTGTTATCCCTTTGAATTTATGCCTTCCCCTACAATAATCCATAATGACCGCTGATCTGCTTCCTAACTCTATATTATTATATTTTCGAAGATGTTATGTAAATGAAATAATATGGCACATATATGTTTGTGATTGTCTTTATTTCACCCGGCATATTACTTTTGAGTTTCATACAAGTTTTGGCCCTCTATCATTCATTTTCTAAAAATAGGTGAGTACTCTTCCATTGTATTGATGTACCACAAATATTTCTTTTTTATCAATTAGCTCATTGGAGGACACTTCAGTTGTTTTCTATTCATTAGCTGATTTAAGGATATTTCAGTTCTTTCAAGTGATTATATATAGAATGTTCTTACATGGGTTTTCTGTGAGCATAAGTTCTCATTTCTCCAGAGTAAATATCTAAAAGTGAATTTGATGGGTTATATGATATGTACATGTTTATTAAAACGTCAACTTGTTTTCCTGAAAGAGTATTATTTTGCATTTTTTCCAGCAATGTAAGAGATAGTGGCTCTGTATGCTCGTTGGGACTTGGTATTGTCAGTACCGTTTTTTGTATAAGCCACTCTGATAAATACAGTTATATCTCATTATTGTTTTCATTTTCATTGACATAATGTTTAATGGCATTGAACAACTTTTCATACATTTATCTTTATCCATATGTTCTCTTTGGTAAAGTATTGGTTCAAGTCTATTGCTTGTTTTTATTTGGATTGCTTGATTTTTATTTAGTGGTGGATTTTTTAAAATAAAAAATTTTATTTTTTTTAGAGCTAAGGTTCACAGCAAAATTGAGAGGAAAACACAAGAGAGTTCCCACATTCTCACTGTTCCCTCTCACACATGTCATCCTTCACTATCAACATTCCCCAACACTGTGGTGTATTTTATAATCCATGAATCTACATTGACACATTATTGTCACCCAAAGTCCACAGTTTACCTTAGGATCCATTCTTGGTCTTGTACATTTTACCAATTTTGACAAATGTATAATGATATGTAGCTACCACTATAGTATTTTATAGAAGAGCTTCACTGAATTAAGTAAAACTGGGTAATCATAAAGGTCTTCATGTTGAGTAAACTGAGGAAGAGTAGGCAGGAGAAAGGTTGGTATTGCTATATCAAAGGTGGCAAATGCAGAAGGAAATCCTAATATAAGTGGGTCCATGCAGTTGAAACCCATGTTGCTCAAGGGTCAACTGTATTGGTAGGTTTCATTTTCTAGCACTCTATTAAAATTTGCATTTTAATATTTTAAATGGTCTATAGTTTTTTTTTTCCTTATGCTATGTCTGGGTTTGATAATTAGGCAATGCCGCCTCATATAATAAGTTGAGGAGTGTTGCTTCCTCTTTCTTTTTTTATTTTATTTTTTAACATTAAGTAGAATTGGTACTATTTAAAAATAAAAAAAAAAAACCATGTTTGATAGAATTCACTAATGAACATTGGGCCAGATTTCCTTTTTTGAAACACTCTTAAGTAGAAACTCAAGTCTTTCAATAGGGAGAAGACTAAGATTCTCTTGGCATTCTCTCCAGATGAATGGCCACATCTGAAATTGCACCTGTATTAAGTCCAAGCCAGGGGATGCTAGAAGAGAAAAAATGTGGTAAAGTCAACACAAGTCAGTTGTGATGCAAATTTTGGTCTTCTTCTTTATCTGGCCTACTCTTATTTACCTTTTAGAATCCCCAAAGTGCTGTTCCTTGAATTATATCCAGATTTCATAACTGTATTCAGTGGAACTGACAACATGGAGAATTTTTACTCTCTCAATTGGAACTGAAATCAAACTTTTCGGACATTAAGGAATAATGGGCTTATATAGGAAAATTGCTTAGAATAGGACCTGAAAAATAGTTAAGACTTGATCCATGGCAGTGATTATGGACAACTATTACTATGTTCCAGCACTAAGCTAAGGACTGGGATAGAGCTCTAAGCCTTTATGGTGCTTATATGTTAAAAGGATCAATAGATAAGCAAAAATAACTAGTTATAACTTTTAGAAGCATACAAAAGAAAAGGAGACAGTGATGGGACAGTTAGGATATTATTGTGGAGTACTTTCAATTCATGAATATACATGCATTTATATGGATTGTGAATTCCTGGGTGTTACCACATATATTTTGATTATTCAGGGACCTCTATACTAAGTGTATTATTAGTACATTTTGCAATTACAGAGCAAGTTACAGAGAAGTTGTATTTTATAATATTAGATATTATTTTAGCTAATAACTACATTAATGGTTTTATTTTAGCGTCCACTCTCTGCCAGGCATTTTAACACTTTTTCATTCAGGTTATCTTACCACTTTAGTAGTATCATCTGATTAATGGCAAGACAAGTTTCTGGATTGTAGCCAGTTCACCAGTATTAAACAATGCCTGTTGCCTCTCAGGGTCCTGAGCTGGACATGTGTGGAGGAAGAATAACAGGAGGACCCCCAAAAAAGCTGCTCTGTGGTAACCTGAAAAGGAAGGATCCCCTGCAAGCTGAGCAGAAGAATGCTGTTAGAACACACAAGAGAAAAATGTCAGGTTAGAGCTTGACAGTTGGACAAGTCAGGTTGGATCTTGGCTATTCTACAAAGATAGCAGCAGGCAACTTACCTCTTAGCTGTCAGTGAACCTTTCCATATTGTACCTACCTGTGCCCTTTGAATGTCAAAACAGCTCTTTACTAACAACTGAAAGAAAAAACAATTGTTTATACATTGCAAAAACTAATACAGATTTTTAGTAGTGCAAAACAATGGGATAGAGGCTTTATGTGGAGTAAATCTACTGTAATGCTCATTTAATTGGATAGATTGAAAAAAAAAAAAAGGCTTTAAGCCTGTTGAAGTTAAAATTCCTTAAGGAAGCCATGCTTCTTTCCACCCAAAAGCCTTAGGCATGCTTTTCCACTTTTTACCTAATTAAGTTTTACATAAAATCAATCTTCAACTCAAAACTTACTTCCTCAGGAAAGACTTTCCTGAATGACCATGAGAGTCAAGTATTTTGTTTTCATGAATAGATTTCTATACTTTTTAATAGCACCTAAGTCATGTTTATTTTGCTCAGAAGTGTAGCACCAGTGCTTCATACAATATCTGGCACTTAGTAGGCGTTTATTAAATATTTACTAAATACTGCAATTAATTACAAATAATTGTTGAGCACTTTGAAAGCATTAAACACTGTGTCACAAAGATGAATGTATATGATTTGTGCTCTGGAGATGTTTGCACTCTACTATGGAAAAGCATGCATGTAAGAAAATACATAAACCTACCTGATTTCTGTTTTTGCTGTCAATTAAAAGCATGAACCGGCAGAGATGAGACTGCCAAGAAAAAAGTGGACAGTCACCTGGGTAGGGTGAATAAAAGAAGTTGGAAAGAAAGGCATCACGGAAAAACTGCAGTTGAATTGAATCATAGACAAAGATTTCCCATATGTATTGTAACTAAGAATGCTTTTCCGTATATTGATACATACATACACACACATATGCACACAATATATAAGTGTGAAAGTACTTATATTTATGCTATGTTATATGACATGTTATATGTGTATATATAACATATATAGTAAATTGATATCTATATTTTAATATAAACATGTAACATGTAATTTTAACATTAATTAGCAGAGTCATTATAAACTATTCCCTGACACATGCATAAAATAGTGTCACAGATCGATTACAGCATCTTCAGTGTGTGCTTTCAATATTATAGCAAAAGATATGCTCCATGTATCATTTCGGTTTAACACCTGGTTTACCTTGGCATATCTATAGCTTTTACTTCCGATAGGCAGAGATCTGTTAACAGTGAATTCTACAACTAAGAGTGATGTAAAATTAATCTTTCCAAGAACCAGTGAATCATATTTTGGCACCCTTTTTGATGTTTGTAAATCTCCTTGGTAAGATAATATGGATCTAAACTTTAAATCTTCTCTCAGAGAAAACAGAGTATCACAGTGTATTATTTGTAGTGATTATTTAGAGAAATAACCTTGGTATTAACAAGATGTATTTTGTCTGAGGCTTAAATTATTGATCAGTCTTTTATGGCCTTTTTCATTATTCTAGCATCAGTGTCTTGACTATAATCTCAATGTTCTTTTACTTGAATTCCATTCTTTTGCATAATGACGAAATATATTCAGCCACTTTGTAACTGAAGCATTATACATAGAACCAACTGAGAAGAATTTTTTGTTCCTGCATCTGGTGTTACAGAAAAGGAGTGACAAGCACTGTGATTGAAAAGCAACATATGTTCAATCAACTTAGGCATTATTCACCTTGCCCATGGATCTGTTATTATTATGATTAACTAAGGGCACCCATGAGTCCTAAATTTCACGTTTTCTTGTATACTAATAACAGAAGAAGATAACTGTTGTGATTTTTAAAAAGGAAAATGTCCAGTTTTTAGGAGCAGATGGTCCCAGAGGCTTTTCTCTTTTACCTCATTAAATCTGAATTAATTGCAATGTCTTCAAGTAAAGCTGTGGGAAAGGCATTTTTGCGATTGGCCCGATGGTGATCCACAGGTGCAGGGAAATGCAGACACGTTGAGACATGCTCTAGCATCACACCTGTGCTGACAGAGTATGAGCTTGCAGAATGGTGAAGCAGAAAATGAAAAGTTTGTTCACCATGTGCATTTGCTTAGTCCATGGCTTAACTTCTGTTTTTCCTTTGCTTCTTTCTGCTCCAACTGATGATCCCCATAAAGTCCTACATGATTAAAAACATCTCCCATCTTATATTTGAGTTTAAAAGATGTATTTTAAAATAAGCCTATATCTCTTAGGGAATATATCATAAAATTGTTCTGTTAAAATTATCTCTCTTGTATTGGAAAGTAATGTTAGCAGATGACTTAAATGTTTCTCCATCTTTTTTTAAAATCACTGATAGTGCTCCAGTGGTTTCCTTATCAATTCTTATAAGCAATGCAACTAAACTTCAGTATGGGATATGGACTACTTCAACTTGTAGTCCTTTTAGGCACTTGGTATTTGAATAAATTATCCCTACATTGACATTAGCTTTGTAACGTAGGCTGTCAACTGTTAACTATTAGAGAAAGAGCCAAGAAAGGAGACTATTTCTCAGTTTTCTCTGAAATGTCCAGACATTCACATAGCTGAATGCATGACACAATTTGTTTATTCAGAATAGTTACCTTAGTTTACAAACTGGCTTCCTTTCTGAAATTACCTTTTTAAATGTATTTGTTGGCTCTTAAACCCCCATTCACGGGGCAAGATGTAAGCCAATTAAATACAACATAAAATAATAGCTTTGTATAAAGAGAATGTTTTTCCATGCTTGTCTACAGAAATCCCTTACATTTATTTGGCACTATATAGTTTACAATGTCCTTGTCAGAATGGAATGTCTTTTTGCAGGATCTTGTAAAGAACTCCCCAGTCTGAGCACAAGCATATTCGCTAAAGTACTGACTCAAAGTCTCCTTGATTTGATGTTTATTTAATGTTATATCTAAAATATTTTTAATTTGGATTTTATTAAGAAAACATAAGAAATTAAGACATATATAATAAAGCCTTAATATTCATAATAAATTTCAAAATATGTAATAATTGCTAAAAACATACTTTACCTGCCATTATAGATAGCCTAGATAAAATACCCTGAATTTTTGTATTTGGTTCTAAATCTTCCTCTTAAGAGAATTCATAAGAATACAGGTTCATATATCTCCTCCTGTCTATTTCTTGGTACTGTTTTGCTGCTCATCCTTCTTATCCTAATCTGTGCCCCAATCCTTTGCTCATTCTACTACTCTTCTTATTAGCAGAACATTTATGTGGTAACAGAGAAGGTCTAGTTTATTTGACAACAACAGATGTTTCACGTTCACACTTAAGCCCATATCTTTCTTTTACTTATGATTTTTCTACTGCATCATATCTTTGGTCATACCTTATATAAAACAAATATATATTGATGCCAACAGGAGACAGGGAAATACTGGGTACAAGAGGGCAGCTCCCTGGCAAAGGCCTCACCCTCAAGCCTGGATACCCATGCCCCTAAATGAGAACAGGCATTCCTGTTTTCACACCCAAATGTTGCCTTTTGGCCTAGCACACCCCCTATCTTGCACCCATATAAACCCTGAACTCCAAGCTCCAGAAACAGACCAGCAAGCCAGTGGACCAGCAGAGGTACTGTAGAACACAGCAAAGAAAGGGAGAAGAGGAGGAACATCTGCATGCAAAGAGGAGTTTGGCTGGGGGCAGTTGGAGAGGAGTCCTGCCTCTGTGCAGCCCAACTCCGGGGAAGGATCACCTTCCTACTCCATTCGCCCCTTGCAGCTTCTCATCCATCCCACTGAAAGCCACCTCCACCACTCAATAAAACCTCCCATTCATCCTTCTAGTCCATGTGTGCCCCAATTTTTCTGGGATGCTGGACAAGATCTTGGGATACAGAAAGCTGTCACACTGGCCTCTGCCCTTTGGAAAAGGCAGAGGGTCCTATGAGCTGATTAACACTAAAGCATCTGTGGACAGCAAAGCTGAAAGTTTTGTAACACTGGGGTTGCAGGCACCCACACCTAGACACTAGCACAGGGCCAGAGCCCAAAAAACTAACCCCGGCCTCTGTACCCACCTGTCTGCATGCTCCCCAACCCGCAAAAGGTTTGAGCAGCAGGGTGACCAGGCAAGCTACGCTCCGTCACACGTTCTGCGAGGGGAACATCAGGGTACTCCACCATTTCAAAATGGCATTTATATATGCTCAATGACACAGATTTTGGTCAATATTTTGAAAAGCAGGCAATTATCCTGATAATAACAGTAGATTATAATAATAAAGTCACTTTTTTCTTACCATAAAAGACACTTAACATACAGAGAACAGAAATAATAAGATTCATATCTATCTTACATTCACAATCAGACATTATCTGGTAAATTCTTTCAAAGCAGTACGATTGCTTCTGTTTACAGAAATTGCCAATATCCAATAATATTCTGGACGTCAACCTGCTGTTTCACATAAGTGTATTTTAATCATTGACTATTCTTCTGTTATGAAGACTTTGCTTTTTTCTTCTTGTTTGAAATCATACAATTGATTTAGTAACAATCTGCTTTTTTCTCTGACAGAAGTAAAAGACAGATTTCACTGCATGTAACTCCCTTGCTGACAATTCCCCATGACAGAGATCTGTGCCACCTTTCTTATGCTAGTACAGGAGATTTTCTGAATAAATATTGCAAATTATGGCATTTGTGATGAATTATCCAAATATGAGATGACATGGGAAAAGTTATAAAAGGTTTTTTTGCAAGGTACAGTAGCTCATGCCTGTAATCCCAGCACTTTGGGAGGCTCAGGTGAGCAGGATCACATGAGGTCAGGAGTTCGAGAATAGCCTGGCCAACATGGTAAAACCCTGTCTCTACCAAAATACAAAATAATAATAATAATTAGCCAGACATTGTGGCAGGTGCCTGTAACCCCAGCCACTTGGGAGGCTGAGGCAGAAGAATCTCTTGAACCGAGGAGGTGGAGGTTGCAGTGAGCCAAGACCATATCGCTGCACTCCAGCCTGGGCAACAAGAGTGAGACACCATCACAAAAATTAAGTAAATAAAATAAAAAAATAAAAGTGTTTTTGTTGTTTTTTCACATGATTAATCGAGCCATGTCTCTTTCTGTCTACACAGACACACACATACAAATATATACACATATCAATTTATATATATATAATCTTACATATATAATCCTACATCTGCATTTTGCTTTTAAATTTTGATGCTAGATTTTGTTTAGTAAAAATTCTAAAGAAACCAGCTTGAGTTTGGTCACCTGACTTTAAATATTACATACCATTTTCAATATTTCTGTTAAGAACATCCACCACAACCCCTGGATGCACCTTCTAAGCTCGCTTGTCTAATGCCATTTCTCACACCATCTTTCTGGAAGATTACTGATAGTTTTATTATAACACTATCAGTAATCAGTATTATAGATATATATAATCATCTCTGCTTTCTACCAAAACTCTGACTCCCAAGTTTTAGTACACTGAAGAATCACATGAAGCTGTTTAAGTCAGACTCCCAGGCTACGTTTTTAGAAATTCAGCTTCACTACATCTTGGTTGGAGCTCAGGAATCTGATAATGATGCATTAAGATTAGACTGTAGGCTCCTTAAGGGAAGGAATAGGTCTTATCAATCTGTGTATTTCTAGTACTTGGCATACACAGTGCCTGGCATAAAACAGACACAATAATTGCTTGTTGAATTGAATTAAGAGGATTAATCAGGGAAGAAAAATAGCCCCAGGTTATTTGTTAATCTTCCTCATTAGTAAAATTTATTATGCCAGTTAGAATGCGTCAAACTTTTAATACAAAAAATTGATAAAAATGTGGACTTGAAGAATAGGCTCTCCCTTGCTTTTCATGGATGTGCTTATTAATTCACCTAACATATATTGTACATTCTTCCAAAGCCTAGGCATTGTGCTAGATCCTGATATCAAATCGTATAAGGTTAATTTTTCACCCTCAGGGAATTTACAGATTAGTGGAGAGGTACATTAATAACTCTAAAATAACTTAGTGGTTTGTAATAGACATTAACAAAGCTTTGAGAAATGAAGGCTAAAAGAGGTTAAAGTCTCCTTCAAAAGTAAAACCTCAAGAATCAACATACTCCCGTATTGTCAATAATAGTACAAATCATTCTCCATGCAATCCTTTTTTTTTTTTTTTTTTTTTTTTGAGATTGAGTCTCACTCTGTCACTCAGGCTGAAGTACAGTGGCATGATCTCAGCTCACTGCAACCTCTGCCTTCTGGGTTCAAGGGATTCTCCAGCCTCAGCCTCTGGAGTAGCTGGGATTACAGGCATGTGTCACCATGCCCAGCTAATTTTTGTATTTTTTAGTAGAGATGGGGTTTCGCCATGTTGGCCAGGCTGGTCTCAAACTCAGATGATCCACCCATCTTGGCTTCCCAGAGTGCTTGCATGGGTATAATGGCATTCAAAATTGTCAGTATATCAACATAGTTTGTCATTTAAAATGAAAACAGTAAGAATGGACATTCGATGTCACTGCCTCTTCTTCACTTCTTGTCTACTCTCATTATCAGAGAGCGAATGTACTCATACAAATAATGCCTCTGATTTTCTGTTCACCTAAATTTCCTGTCACAATTCATGCTTTCAGCTTTTACACAAGTGTGTGCTAGCTCAAATATGCTTTACATCAGTCTCCTTTTGATTAACTTAGCAGCATCTTCTCCCTGCCTTCCACACTAAAAATTTCCCTTTACAAGATACTCTCTATTTTTCTTAAAATGTGAATTCTCTTTTTCACATAACTATTGTTTCTCTGTCATGGATCTCTTCACTCTTCAGTGCTGTAGTTTTATTTACATCATCTTGTAACTGGGTGTCTCAGGTTCTCAGCCTCCCCTGCCCCAGGAATGGGGAAAGAAGCCCTGGAGGTGTTGTGGGCTTACCGTTCGTATAAACATCACGGGCCCAAAGGGTTTTGCAGAGAGCGATTTATTAGGCAAAGAGAGAGAGAGAGAGAGAGAGAGAGAGAGAGAGAGAAGAGAGAAGTAGAGAGAACTCCCACACTGTTGTGGGAGGGGATCCCAGAGAGGGAAATCGCATAGGTAAGGTGCAGTGGAATTTTAACATTGAAGTTATTCCCAACCCATTCATGTTCTTGTCCACTGAGAGGGGTTCTTTCAAACTTCCTATGGAGGGAGTGATCTTTGATTCCAATATTGGATTGGCTGCGTAGCCTACAATAGATCCCCTCCTTCCAGGGCTTTTGGCAGGCTTTCTGAACAAAGGAAGCTCACCTGGAATTTTACCAAGCCTGTACACGGGAAAGTTAGACAAAGAACTCTGGGTTCCCATTTGGGGAGGTAGATGGAGGCATGGCCCTGGGAAGTTCTTGCCTTTGAAACCACACCCCTTGTGGACCTGGGAAGAGAAGTTAACATAGTCCCTCAATCTCAGTGATATTCATGTTTCCAAAGGCCCTTATAGCTGACGTTCACAACTTAATTTCTAGTCTTCATTGTGCCTGATTTTGTGACGGCAGCTGCCTGCCTCCCATGGTCAAAGCAGAATGAGCAAATCTTCCCTGTTCTCATCCTCCAATGGCTAAAGAACAACCAGTCACCTCAGTTCTTCCATTTAAAACTTTAAACCTTTAGTGACTGATAACAAAAGTAAAGGAAATGTACGGTAGCTGGCAACATGGCAGCTTTCTGGACTGATTACCTACCAAGCAGGAACTTCTGATGGAATGCCTTTTGTTCTTGTTTATTTTAGTTTTGTGAGATTAGCTCACAAAGTGACTTTTATCTCAAAAGAGCTACAACAGCTAGATTGATTCCATTATTTGCAACCAAGAGCTCGAAATTGATTTCTTGTTAATGAGACTAAGAATCTAATCTTAATTTTTTAAGAAAAATTAACCTCATGTTGGATATGTCTTGATAAGGTACATAATTTTATGGCAATTTAGCAATACTTTTATTGTGAAACAAATGTTGATGTTGTTTTATTGTACTTTGCTACAGTTTTTTTTTATTTCACATTATTATGTCAACCATGCTATAAATGGATAAAAAAAATAGGTAGATTTATATAGATAAGGTAGGGCTAAAAATAAATAAAAACTCAGCCTTTGCCTATACCAAAAAATACGAACTTAAATAACATTTTTGTCAGTTTTAATGTTATTTTATTTTGATTACTATATAGCAGCTTGGACCATCTGCTGCAGTCAATATTTATACTACCCATTTTTTAAGTTGTGTTTTAGTGTGTGTGTGTATACCAATCCATCCATTTAAATGATAATGTCATTTCTGGGCTATTTTCAGAGAGCAATTTTACCACATGCATTTGACAAGTCTGGTTTAGGGTCCAATGAAATAATTATCTATACTCTTTAGAAATTCTGTAACTTATTAAATACTAAAGAATCCATTCAGGGATATAGTTTATTTCCTTAAAGTAGGCCATTGCCACAGTTTTCTTATCACTAGGCCTTCCTCATATTGTTGTACCTTGAGAACCAAACACAATTTTGTGAAATACAACTCATTAGAGTTCAGTCAGCTATAACACTACATCCAAGTCTCACATAGTCAGTCCATATATACTTGTCATTTATAAATTCTTTTATCTGCTTTTCTGAGATAATCACACTAAAGATAGGAGGATAAACAAATATATATTCTGTCTCAATCATATTTTCCATAGGCTTACCACTTTTCCATTTTTCACTTCATTTTGTATTTTTTTCTGTTAATACTTTGCCTTCTGCATCAGCCATTGGCTTTTTTTTTTTAATAGAGTTTTTGGGCTGTTTGTAGGAAATAGAGTACACAATGAGCTCTAAAAATATTCCATAGATTGAAAAGAGGAAATTATAGTTGTCATTCTCTTACCTATAAATCTAACACAATATCAGTTCTGATAGCATAGTATTTATAATTTTCCTGGCAGAGAACCTGGTACATAGTAGGTACTCATAAAAGATCAACCCCTTTCTACTAGTTCATATTAGAAATAAACAACAATATTAAAAAGCTAACTTATGTTTCTGATTTAAAACTGTTCACTAGTAATAGGATCAAAATTCAAATATCTGGGTTACAAATCAAATAGACACATAGCTGTTATAACAGGCAGTTCACTTATTTGTTGTAGCAAAGTTTATTTACTTCTCCAGATTTTTCTTTACTACTTTAATACTCTATGATATTTGGAGAATAGAGATAACATTTTCTTTATAAGTAGAGAAAAATCAAGTCTCTAATTGTTGTCTGTTTATATCTGATAATATAAAGAAAAAGGTTAAACATGCATATTCTACTGTTTTACAAGGCTTTCTGTGAAAATTGACAAAATTATCTTAGCCTATAATAATTAAATACTATATTTATTTGATCAAAATAATTCTATGAAAACAAAACATTTAAGCTTGAAAATATTTCAAGCACCATTTTCAAAAAGTACTATATTAAAGAAAATTCAATTGTCTTTCTATTTCTTTGTAAGGATATAGAAATCTGAGATAATCAAGATTTTGAAAAACCACAGATTATGCAATGATCTGCAGAATTATAGACCACTCACTCCAAATAACATGTTTATTTGCTTACTAATACTTGCTGATGACATATTAGTAGGCTTTCATTCAGCATATCAGTTTCAAAAAAAAAAAAAACTCTAGCATTTCTAAATATCATAATGGGGAATTATCTCTTACTCATTTTGGTTTTTCTCAGTTCACATATTTAAACATCACTTTTTAAACAAAACATTGTGCAAGTTCCTATGAATACAAAGACAAACAAAACAGCATCCCTGTCTCCAAAGCCTTTAAAATGTACCGGGGCAAGGAAATCAAATTAGCTAAGGCAAGTCAAATGGAGCTGCATAGGTAACATGTGCTTGTGAAGAGAAAGCAGAAAATCTCTGACAGGTGGGATGGAGGAAGTTTTTATTTCCAAATAAGAGTTTCTGACAGAGGCATTAATAAAATAGAAGAGAGGGAAACAAAGTAAACTTGAGGATGATGGGAAATCATGAGTGAAGTCATAGAGCTGGGCCACACACCTGGAAGAAAAATGCAGAGAAAGAGTGTGAAGAGGAATGCTGTGAATGAGAAGAGAGTGTAATTCAAAGGGAGAGCATGCAAAACTTTGGAGGACATTTCAGAGAGTCATTTTATTTTCTGTCAGCAGTGGGGAGCCTTTGCTGATTTTTGAAGAGGGGATGCTGTGGACAACATGTGGTTTAGTAAGATAACTCTACTATGAGTGATGAAAAAGGAGAGCCAGATAATTTTAGAGAATTGATACTGGAGATAAAAAGGAATGAAATGTGGAGAAACTATTTGGTCACTAGGGAAAATGACTTTTACATACTGAGTGGTCTTTCTGGAATAAACAATGTCTACCCAGCAAGAAATACATGAGCCATCTTCTATCTTGATGAATGTGCTGATAAACTCTACACAATGCCATTCCCAAAATGGTACTAAATTTAAATGATGTAATTCTGTATCTGCCTTTGTAAGAGGCCAACCTCCCTAAGAACTGCACACATTTAGAATGTTCATAAAATTCTATGATTTGAAATATAAATATGAAAAGATGAAGAAAAGTATATTCTTAAGAGAAAATGATGTAACTATGAGAAATATAGGAAAGTAGAATTAAGAATAATCATTAATCGCAAAAGGATAGCAAATGTTCCCCTTGCCCTAGAGTGTTTTGTGCCACCTTTTATACATGTAGCTCTCTAAACCACTTTTCAGACAGCAGAGCATATTAAATGCATTCATGATTTGTAATTTAAAACTACAGTTGTGCGAAATTGCAGTTTAAGCTTGTATGGATCCATACTCATTGAGTTTGAATTAAGATTTACAAACATGTATTAGGTTGATAGGATAGTCATTGAATGAAAAATACAATTTGTGATACCGAAATGCAATAAAAATATGGAAATTAAAAATTCATATGAAATATTTATCAACAATGTGCTGATTAAATCTTAGGCAATCATATAGCACATTTTAATAATCAATCAGGGTATATATTCTGATTGCTATGATTTTAAATTTCTTAATTTAAAAATAAATTGGAGGAACTCATTCTAGAAATAATTATTTCAGGAAAACATCATGTCCTGCAAAACCCATTCATAGTCAAGAGACTAATAAATCAACTTTTTAAGTTCTTAAAAAGTTTTAAGTGTATATAATTGAAAATCTAACATAAAAGCAACATATTTTTGCCACAGTTCCACATCTCTTCAACCAGAGGATAATTCTGGAATTACTCTAACATCCATATAAAGAATGAAGTTGAAGATCAAGGTAGAGCATTTGAAAAAATATTATGCCATGTACCAATTGGTATATACCAATTACACCATTGTGTCCAGTAATAGCAGAATCAGATTATCCTGTCAAGATACTAATTCAAAGCTGGTCCAAACCTACACCCAGGGTAGAAATTAATGCAGCGAGTTTCTAAACCCTGGCTGTAAATTACCACAGACAAACATAGTTATCAGCCCCAGATTATCTTACTTAGTAGGTCTACTTTTAAAATATCCCCAGATCATTTTAATGCACGGTCATGGTGAGAACCACTGCTCCTCCACAAAGCATTAACCAAGATGAAGCACTTGACTTCCCAATTTTGGGAAAATTCTGATTCTAGCAGACATCTTTATGTGAAGATGTTATCTGAGTTCATATAACTTTCATTTCTTGAAATCACATCAGTAGCTTGCACTTCATAGAAAGCACTGTTTTTACTTACATTATTTTCTAATAAAGTCTGGGTTATGTAATAAAAGCACTATTTAAATTAACTTTTATCATCATCAGTAATAGCTAATATTTATTATGGATTTGCTATGAAGCCAGCACTAACAGCACTAATTTAGGTGCATCACATAAAATAATTTTAAATCTTATCAGTTTTAGAAACTATAATTTATTCTTTTCACCTTAAAAATAAAAATATTGAAATAGAGCAGAATTTTTAAGTGCCTTAAATTATATAGCTAGAGAGTGCTGAAAGTAGGGGTTTGACCCAAGCATTCACATGTTCCACCACTACACTCTGTCAGAATGTTCAACACAGATCTGTTGAGTTAACTAAATTGCACCTACCAATCATTTTAATATTTATAGAAAGCTGTTATCCCTTCCCAACATTTTCAACATGCCGAGAACTTTCACTTAGTTTTTATATAACCCTGTTATCCGCTAGGGTTTACTTGTCACTAGGAAATCTAGACAAACTTGGCTTAAGCACTGATCCTGACTTGCCAATACCATTGCTTGTGAAATTTAAAATCAAATCCCATGACCTTTAAGAATTCTTAGTGGCTTATTCCTCCATGGTTCTTATTGTTTCTAAAACCTGAATTGTCATTAATAGCCTTCATTTTACTCTGGATATAAAAAACATTTCTTTCCTTGGATACAAGGATATAGCAAAGCACAAGTCTACTCATATCAAGCATTTTATGAATTCTGCCTGGTTTATTAAAGATTTTTGTGTCAAAGAAAGGTTACCCCAACTAGAACAAAGCCTTCTGACATCATGGACTTCACTTTTTTGGCCACTATTTTCATCTCTTTGTCTGAGCTCATCTCTCAGAACCCAACTCCCCAATCCATCAAACAGCTTAGCAGAAAACAATCAAACAAAAAACAGCCTGTCATAAACAGCATCTACTTTCTAAGAATGCAAGTGCCATCTCTTTTTTTCCTGTTAATTAGGTGTCACATTATTTTTACATTCCTCACTGTCCTAATCATAATTTTCCAAATTCTTTTAATTAATTGTCTAGTTTATTCTCTAATTGGCCTGTTACTTCTTCATCAGTGTCTGCTTTCCAATAAATCATAGATGAAGGATTTACTGAATCTTTATTTTCAGTGGTTGTTTTAGTAATAGTTATAATAGAGAAAAGCCCATTAGTCCTACTGTTGGTTATAGAAAAGAAATATGATTTTTCTATATACCTCATTACAAGGCTTATAATTTCAATCTATTCCAACTGCTTGGAAGTATCAATCTGGCACAGATTTTTTGGCAAAAGAGATGCCCAGGTAATGTAATGGATAACCTGGCCTAAAAATGTGGTCGTGGATTTGACATACTGGAAAAAACAATAACTTCACAGCTTTGTTGAGGCTTGTTGGCTTTGTTTTTTCATATATTGTTGAAAGGGTAGTCTTTTGGTTTCTTGCCTGGATTTTCACCTTCCTCACTTCTTCCCAGCCTCTCTTTCAGCTCTCCTTACCTTTCCTGCCTCTAGCCCTGCTACCTTAACAACCCTCTGTTAAATCTCCTAGCATTGAAGTGATTCAGTGCTTAGTCTTAGGCAGGTCTTTTTATCTACACTTTCTCCCTAGGAAATCTTACTCAACTCTGACATTAAATCTGCTTGCACTTTTCAGTACTATGAATGAGTCAAAAATGTATATCTTTATTTACAAGCGCTCCTCTGAGCTCCAGACTATTGTGTCCAGATACCTTTATCACAATCCCAGTTAGGTTACTAAAGGAAAGGAATAGGACATTAAAATTAGGTAATTTGGAGCAAGTTTAATCAAGGGACAATTTCGAAGACCAGAATAAGGCGTAAGGACACAACAAGAAATGCCATGGGATACTGTAACAGGCTTGAAAATAACAGGGGAGGGAGGGGTTACTGGAGCCTGGAGATAGAGAAGCTGCGTCCAGAGGGCTGCTTTACTGGAATCACGACCTTAGTTCAAGAAGGGTCAAAGGGGCAACCAACCTATGGGAACACCAACCTATGGGAACACCAAAGAATACATATTTAGATGCCACTCTCCCTCCTCCAACCCTCTGTCCGTGCTCTCTGTCAGAGAAACTACTAAAAGCTGAAAAGTAAGAGAATCGTAGATGTAGCTCTCAAAATCAGCCTCCTTGTGGCACAGATCAAGATGCAGAGAAAAAAGTATCAGTGTGAACAGGTTCGTAGTGTTGAATGAGTGTACGCCAGGAAAGAATGAATGGAAAAGCCACAAGAAAAAAGACCCCAGACCTAAGTAGTTAACAGCTGGCACAAAGAACTTAGAGGGAAAATTTATGAGGTTGAAAAGATAAATAGGGGGTCAGATGAAAATTTTTTTTAACTACGTTAGGGACTTTGAATTTAAAGATTTACAGCAAGCTGGGTGCAGTGGCTCAGGCCTGCAATCCCAGCTAGTCAGGAGACTGAGGTGGCAGAATCACTTCAGGTGAGGAGTTTGAAACCAGCCTAGGCATCAAAGAGAGATCCATTGCTACAAAAATTAAAAAAATAAATAAATAAACTAAAAATGTAAAGTGAAGCCATGTCATTGTAATATTTATGTTACAGAACCAACATTCTGGCTGCTGATTGGATACTGGATTAGAGCAGGACTGAGGCTGAAGGAGAAGTTTAAAAGTTAGCAGTGATATCATCAAGTTACAGAACAGAGAAGTGGTAGAACAGAAAAAAGAGGCATTGATGAGATATTCAAAAAGTAGAACTAATAAAATGTGGCTACGATTTGGATGTTGGAGGTGAAAGAAAAAGAGAAAACAAGGATGATGTAGAGAGTTCTAGCATGTTTTCCTTAGAGGGTAGCAGTACCATTTCCAGTGACAGCAAAGAGAATAGAAATAATGGAGAAAAAACAAAATGATGAGTGAGGCCTGGTGCAGTGACTCAGCTGTAATCCCAGCACTTTGAGGGGGTGGTGTTCAGATGGCGGAATGCTTGAGCCCAAGAGTTCCAGACCAGCCCAAGCCATATGGCAAAAAACCATCTCTACAAAAATTGCAAAAATTAGCCAGGTGTGGTTGGTGCACCTGAAGCCCCAGCTACATGGGAGGCTTACATGAGAGGATGGCTTGAGCCCGGAAGATTGAGGCTGCAATGAGCCGAGATTGCACCACTGCACCCCAGCCCAGGTGACAGAGTGAGACTCTTTCTCAAAAAAATAATCAAAGTAAAATAAAATCTTTAAAAAACTGCGTGGAAACTTGACAGAAAAAAATTACAAATTGAATGTTTAATCTTTAGATAACAAAAAAAAAAAAAAAAAAAAAAAAGAAGGAAAGAACATGACAAGTGAGGTTTAGTATATATTTTAAGACATTAATTTAAAGTTGTATGCCTGTGAAGCATTTCAGTGGAAATGTCCATAGAGAGATGAATACATAGATTAGAAACCCAGGAGAGAGAACAGTAATATAAATGTACTGTTGAAAATTATTGCCATATGATGAGGAAGTAGCTGACATGGTAGAGGATTTAACTCAGCTGTGACTGACCTAACACATAGTTTTTTGCCCAATATAACCAGTTAATAACAAGTTTAATAATTTTTAAAGGCAATTCTTTGTCTACTTACTTATTTTTGAGACAGGATCTCATTCTGTCACCCAGGCAGGAATGCAGTGGTGTGATGTTAGCTCATTGCAGTCTCAATTTCCCAGGCTCAAGCAATCCTCCCACCTCAGCCTCCTGAGTACCTGGGAATACAGGCCTGTGCCATCATACCTAGATAATATTTGTATTTATTGTACAGAATGAGTTTCACCATGTTGCCCAGGCTGGTCTCAAACTCCAAAGCCAAGGGATCTGCTTGCCTTGGCCTCCCAAAGTGCTAAAATTACAGATGTGAGCAACTGTACCTGGCCACACAAAGCATTTAATGCCAACAACAAAAGACAACTAGTTTCTAAAATCCATCCTTTCAATTCTAGTTATCTTCCTTGGATGCTCCCTTGTTGTTTGTTGACTTAATGCTCTGTGAAGTAAATGCCTGTTAATCAGACTGTAGAGAAAATATTTCTGCAATATTATTGAGAAGAAAAATTTAAGAGCTCGAACTGGACTTTGAGTTTTAGAACGAGAAGGAGTATTCAGGGTCATTTAGTAGACTCAGAGGTCTCTTGCTTTAGATGAGAAAGCAAAAGATCAGATAGTTATGCCAATGGTTGAATCATTCAGAAATAAACTCTAGAATAAGATAAATAATGATTAATGTACGTATGGGTTAATCAAGCATCTCCACTCAGAATAATGTACAACAATATCTGTGATACAAGGCTAATGGGGATTGGGGAGGAGGAGAAATTAAACAAAATACTCAGTAGATTAGATTTTAATTAATATCATACTGATAGGATATGAGCCTCAAAAGATCTTCAGTGCTCCCAAGAAACTCCATAAGATAGAAGCATATTTATATTTAAAGGTTGAAATATGGGAAACTGCTAAAAACATGGATGCTGAAATTGCTAACATTTCATTAAAGGTGAAAAAAAGCTCACTGCCTTAATGGAAACTGAGCGAAGCCCATAGAGAAGCAGATGTTTCCCTTTAGCAAACTTTCAAAGCAGCAGGAACTTGCATTCAGGCAGGAAACTGGCAGAGCTGCTGGAGCCATTTCTAAGTGGCTATGAGAGTTGAGACAACGTCCTTGAAGACCTGTGCTCTGGTTAAAATGGAAGTAGAGGTTTTGGCAGACTGTGCTATCGGCTGCCTGCCAGTGATTTTGAAAAGTATGACAGCTAATGTGGCTGCCCAGATAGTTCTTTGGCTGCACCTCTGGTTGGAACACATGATTTTGAAAGAACTCCACACAGGAATTCCATTTGGCAAGGGCTTGCTTTTTGGCATGGACATGGAAAGTCTTCTTGAATAAGCACTGAAGAATAAATTATGTCTGCCTCAGGATAAAACTTCTGGGGGATAGGGAAAGAATTAGGCAGCAGATTACACAGAGGCAGAAAAGTTTTTGAACTGGCAAAAGACACTAGAAATTTGCAATCAGTAAAAATAACCCTACTGCAAAAGAAAAAAAAAAAAAAAAACAAACTGGAAAGTTCTTCAAAGGATCTGGAAGAAAAATGGGGCTGATCTGGCTACTCAGTCATTGCTCTGAATGAGAGAACCAAATAATAAAGATCATATGTGAATCAAAAATGGGAAAGTGTACAATTAATTCAAGAAAGTGCTTACCTAAAAAATATTTAAATGTTTTGAAATACGTAAAACAGATTTTACAATGTAGAGAGCTGGTACTACACTGATATGAGTTCACAAAATGCTGACCTAAATTTGCAGTTCTGGGTTCTTCTGTTACTTGCTGTGTGAAGTCTTTTGGGGGACTGAATACATTTGGGTTATTAATGTAGTTGGTCATGTAACCGACATGTAACACACAGTGTGGCACTTTCAGTGCCAGTATCCTCGTGGTGACTGACAGTGTCCACATGCCTCGTTGGCATGTAAAATGTCATCAGATTCTTGACTATTTCAGTTCCTGTGCAGCTTCTGATGTGTGAAAACAGCATAGTGTTTTGTACTGATTGATATTGACTACTTTTTTTCTCTTTAAAATATGCAGTCATGACCGCTTGCATCTTGTTTTCCCTATGGTGTCAGGTAAAATACAGGATGCTCAGTTTAATTTAAATTTCAGATAACTAGTAACTAATTCTTTTTCAGTATAAGTATTAAATTTAACTTGATAAATTAGGCAGCAAATTTTAGGGACAGTTTTATGAGTAAAAGAGATATGTTCTTCAGTTTCAAAATGCTATTACATATATAAATTCACTTGGCTAGAGTCCAATACCAGTGAACCTAACAACAAATTTTGTTTTCCATAAAACATTGAGGGTGAAGTTCAAGTGCAATCTGTTACCTGGCCTGTGAGTTTATTTTTGAAGAAATGTGTTTGATATCACTACCCCTAGTACAGGTGCTGAAGACGTGGCCAAAAGACACATTAGTGGTAATGAGGGGCAAAGAAAAGAAGGAAACGCAGAAAGAGAAGAAAGAGATAGATGTACATTTTGGTGATTAAATCTATTAGTTTGAATACTAGTTTTGGCAATTGCCTACCTGTGTAACCTTTGCTAATTGCTAGTCCTAGCTACTTGGGAGGCTGAGGCAGGGGATTGGCTTAAGTCCGGGAGGTGGAGGTTGCAATGAGCTGACATTGTGCCACTGCATTCCAGCCTGGCAGAAGAAAGACCCCATCTCAAAAAAGAAATTATAATAAATGTATAACAAATTATAAAAATAAAATAGGACATGATAATGACTGAGGAGAGTGTTTGATCATATAATAGATATACAAATATATAGGTTTGTGTCTTGTCAATAATTTAACAGCAATCGATGTTGGAGACATCAGACTTAAATAGAGATCCTCTTTCTCAAAATACTAATGCTTTAATCCTATGCCAGAAAAAAAAAAGAGACATTTAAGAGTAATGCGATGAGAAAAATCAAAGTACTGAATATAATTGTAATTTAAAAATTATTTAGACTGCTGGTATTCTGTCTTTTTAAGAAAATGCTTAATCAAAAGGCAATTTTACCCGATTACTTGAGGATATTTGACTTCCATGGATAATTGCCTAACGTAAACTCAGAGGACATGTATTTACAGTCAGCAGTTTTGAAGAACACTATGACAGTGTATTAAAATCTTACTTGTGATATCCATCCTCTTTAAGTTTAGTGTAGTGAGTGTAGAAGATGACTTGGCTCAGAAGATTAACCTTATGAGTTATTAATTAGAATATTTGACCATAGCTATGCCACAAAGTATTTCCGGATGTGATTATGATGAATTGCTGAAAAAAATTATTTTAAGTTTCTAAAATTGGCTGAGTCTAAAAATATTTCTTAAATGAATGGTTTTATTTTGTACATTGCTTCTAACACCTTATGAACTAATTAGAGTCAGGGTCTGTAGGTATTTTATCAATAGATTATCAGGGCCTTTATGCAATGTATAATGGGCACACATTACAAAATAATAAATCAAGGGAAATGTAAACTCATAATAAAAAAATAATCTGAATTATTTAAGCTATATTTTATATATGTAATATATAAATTATATATATATATATATATATATATATATATATATATATATATATATATATTTTATAAAAATTATATGCATTAGCTTGGTAAGATTACCAAGATATCTTTTTCTTCTATTTGTCTTAAAAACTGTTAGGCACAATATTTCCTAAAAATTCCAAAGGAGTTGATGATCTTTTTGTAGTAGATGATCTTTTTTGTCACTTCGCTGACAAAAATTTATAATACAAATAGTGTACTAAATATACTGAGTAATTAAATGGAAGAAAAATTGTACTTTAATTAGTATCATTAATTAATATTTGGATGTCAGATTTAATACGTATCAACTTTTATCAAATAATGAGTCCTTTTGCAAAAGCTAAAATACATACTTTTACGAATAAACCATTTTCAACATTGTTTGTGTAGTTGAAATATTTGTCCTGAAAATTTAAGGGTGTAGGAAAAGAAATATATTATTTTCCAATCTGTATGAAAGCAAAATAACCTCTACTCGTCAGTATAAAAGGAATTTATATACAAAGCCCTTAGAAAAGGCCTGCTCCACCCATCCATGGAAAGCACAGTGTTATCGTTGTTACACTGGCTTTCATTATCATATTAAGCAAGTCTAGTCTCTTGACTGAATATGCATGATAAGGGATTCCTGTTGTAATAAAAGAAAATATTCAGAAAGGTAGATGATAGCTATAAATTAAAATTGCTATTGAGTTACATAATAATTACTTCATTAGTGAGCTTTTTGTTTGTTTCAAACCAGACATTTCTTGGGGCAGCTAAGGAAAGGAAACTGGAAACAGCATAAAACAAAGTTTTCGTGAAGCCTTTTCCAAAGAAAACACAGTTAGAATTCACTGAGCAACAGTATCTTTCCTTATGACAGAATATATCTGGAAGTTCTCACACCTACTTGGCTTATACTGGCCTAAATCTTCCTACCTTTAGCAATATTTAGTGTGAGCTCAAAATAAGAAGGTAGCAGTAACTTTAGAAGGCACTGCCCATTTCTTCAAACCCTATCTCCAAGAACTCATGGGACTAAAACTTCCCCGACCGCTCTAGGTCAATCTCTCTGTTCCTTATTCTTGTACTGTCCAATACAGCAACCACTAGCCAAATGTGGTTATTTAAATTTAAACAAATAATACATTAATACAATTTAAATCATATGTCCTCATTTGTAATAGCTATGTTTCAAGTGCTCAAATACTAAACGTTCTGTTGGACAGCGCAGAAAGTCTTTAAAGGGCCTTAAATTACATTTCTTTACTTTCTCCTTCTCATAAGTAAGAAAGGCTTCATGAATATGATGTGATTCTCCTCCATTCTGTCTCTCCACATAGAGTGACCCCTAGGTTAAATTGACAATACAAAATCCAACTTCTTTACATTGCCTTTCTGAGATTAAAGCTCAGAGAGAAAATAATCTTGGAGGTAAAAGTGAATTTGTGTGTTATGAGGTAGTTGGTAGCAGGGTATTGACAGTTTATTCAGTTAGTATAATATACTTATTTTGATTATTTTTTGATGAATTCACTAAAAACTAGAATGCATATAATAATGGAATGGGAGTTGATATTGGTGGTGGTCAAGAAGAGAGGTGGACTTATCATGAAAAGAGAAGGGAGGTGAAGACACGAGGAAATGTAATACAGACAGGAAAGAGAAACAATTACTTTGCAAATTTGACAAAAGCAGACTGTTTGGCTAATAATACCAAACAGGAGAAAAGTAGATTTGCAACAAATGTCCTTTATGTGGACAAAAACTACTGAGCTAAACACGATTCAAATCTCCTCAGCATAAAAGCTCAAAGAGCAACATTTCAATACTGACTCTTCCAGTGTATACAATACTTTCCTTATGCAGAAGCCAACCACAGTTGTCATAATTTGGCTCTTGTCAATATGTTTCACCCCTTATATCATTGTGCCTGGAACAGCAAGGTGAGACCCAGGCAGACAGGGCTGGAAACAGGGAGGTGGTTCTGTGAAAATGCCTACTGAAATACAGACACGTAAAGGATATTATCTCAGGGTCAAACTGTGCCAAAAAGGAGGTGTATGCAGAAGTTTTTCCCAAGTTGAAATTTGGAAACTGAGTGATAGGAGAAATTGAGTGATTGGAAAGCAGTACTTACCAGGATGTGGTCATTATATTTATCAGTGCCATATGACGATCAGAACTTTAGGAAACACAAAATGATTCCGTTTGTAAATGGGGAAGTGACACAATGTTTTAGAAAGTTGGATTTGATTTTGACAGTGATGGGCAAAACAAAGTGTCATGGCATGGGGGATAACCACAACATGAAATAAATATATAATGTATTTGAAGTAGTAATATTAAGTGCAATGTGAATAAGTTAAATTGAAATGGGGAATAAAGAATGATGTTGGCAGGTATTTTAGATAGGATAGAGAAGGATGACAGTTTTAGGGGGGCCACTAAGAAAGAACTTAAAGGGAGTGAAAAATGCTTTGAGACTCTTAGAGAAACCAGTGCTCCAGAAAGAGATAAGATCAACTTCAAAGAGCTTGAAGCAGCCAAGTGATCAAGTAAAAAGGATGCATCACATTAACATTAAGGTCCCCACCATGGACCTAATGATGTAGGTCTATAATTAGAAATTGATCGTTTCTCAGCATCATCACTGCCCTACACTGATTCAAGACGCCACCCTCACTTAACCAAAATAATTTTAACAACCATCTAACTGCTTCTTACTTGCTACCATAAAGTCAGTTTCCCCTGAATCTGTAATTACTTACCAGCCAGAATGATGAACCTTTACAAAATACCTATAAGCAAGACACAACAGTGCTTAAGACCTAAATTCAGAATTAAAAACTAAAGTTCTTATCCTGGGCACTTTCATCACAGTCTGCATGACTGGTTGGCATGTCACATTTGTCTTCTGTTGAGCCAATCTACATTCCTTCTGCTCCAAACCCACTGGCTTCCTTGCTGCCTCTCAAAAATGCCAAGCACGGTCCCACCCCAAGGCCTTAGCATGTAGCGTTGAAACAGTCTTTCCTCAGGTATTCCAAATAGCAGGTTCCCCTTTTCATTCGGGTCTCTGCTCTCATTGTGTCTCCTTAGAGAGCATTGCTCCTATCAAATCCGCACCCCTTCCTATCAGTTTCTAGCTATTTACCAGGCTTTCTTTTTCCTCACAGAATTGATTTATACATGACACACTATTAGCACATGTTTGATTTGGTTATTGTTTATTTTTTTTCTCCTTGTACCAGAATAGAATTTCCCTAAGAGCAAGGATTGTAGTTGATTCCCTATTTGTCTGTAAAACCTAGAACTGTGTCTGGTATATCCATATTGGCTAGTAACATTTAAAAAAATAAACAAATCAGAAATTAAAGACAGCAGCAACATAACTTGATGATTAGAGATCTAATGTGAGAAGAACAGAGGCATCAAGGAAAACTCCAAGGTCTTTATCTTTAGAAATGGTTGAATTGTGGTGGCTCCATAACCTGAGATAAGTATCAGGAGCAAGGTGGTTGAAGGAAAAAAACAGGTGTTCCCTTTGGAAATGTTACTTTCCTTGTTTGAATGTAGTCTAGCGGCTAAGCGCAACTAAAGCAGGAGAGTGGGTCATAAGTACTTTACCCCGAAGGTAATTTGAAACAGATTTAGTAGTATAACATCCAAGTGTGTCATTGTTTGTACAAAACATATTTGATCAAAGAATATTATAGCAAAAAATACTTTAGAAATTAGGAGTTCCTTGGAGTGTCCCAAGGGAACATGGAGTAGCAAGCTTCCGAGAAGCAGTCTCACACTCTTCCAGTCCATTTTATTTATTGATTGATTTGTTTATTTTTTATTTTTGAGACAGAGTCTCATACTATTGTCCAGGCTGGAGTGCAGTGGCATCAACTCAGCTCACTGCAACTTCCACCTCCTGGGTTCAAGTGATTCTCATGCCTCAGCCTCCCAAGTAGCTGGGACTACAGGTGTGAACCACCATGCCAGCTAATATGTGTATATATATATATATATGGCATACATATTCAGGGATTTTTCTAGTTGTGGCTAAACACATACATAATTAAAAATTAAAGTATATAAAGCTACAATTAAATATTAGAAACAAAGGTAAGAAATACTCAAAATTCATCACCTTTTGTTTTTATTACATTTTACTATTTTTTATATTTGTGATGCCATTTATGTCTACTGTATCTGTGTAATATAAATACTACAGAATACTACGGCACCACTCTTGAGACTCTCCATTCAATGATATCATATAGGCAACTTGATATCTGACATAGTAGCAGTATTGACACTGAAAATTGTCAAATGATACAGAGCAGCTCTCCTCTTTCATCCCTCCTGCTATGCATGGCTAGAGAGCTACTGGTTAAACTTATACAAGTGCACAATTCCTGAAATTGAATATTTTATTCTTTTTGTTTTCTGGGACCTTGGGTAAACACTTTAACTCCTTTCCTAACTTGCACTGAAAATTAGATACAATAATTCCACTCTCATTTGGGAATCGTGGTAAGTAAATTACAACATATATGAACATTCAGAAAAGACTGCCCTGCATACAGGACTGTAACTAGGCCATAGGACACATTTTTGCAAATCAGAAAAAAAAAAAAGCTGGCCAGGTGCAGTGGCTCATGCCTGTAATCCCAGTGTTTTGGGAGGCTCAGGCAGCTGGATCACTTGAAGCCAGGAATTTGAGACCAGCCTGGCCAACATGGGGAAACTCCCTCTCTACTAAAAATACAAAAAATAGCTGGGAGTTGTGGTGCCCTTCTGTAATCACAGCTACTCCAGAGACTGAGGCAGAAGAATTGCTTGAACCTGGAGGCAGAGGTTGTAGTGAACCTGGATCATGCCACTGCACTCCAGCCTGGGTGACAGAGAGATTCTCTAAAAAAAAAAAAAAAAAAAAAAAAAAAAAAAAAGGAAAGAAAAACAAAAATAGCTGACGTCCTCAAGGCATTTGTCTTGTCTTGAGGATACACACAGTGGAATTTTATTTAGCCTTTAAAGAAATGAAATCCTGACATTTGAGACAACAGGGGACCCAGAGGACGTTACACTAACTATAATAAACCGGACACAGAAGGAAAAATGCTCCATGATCTCATTTATAAGAGGAATCTAAGAGTTAAACTCTTAGAAACTGAGAGTAGACTGGTGGTTAACAGGGGCTGGAGGAAGACGGTGGTTAAGCAGTTCAAAGTTTCAGTAATGCAATATAAGTTCCAAAGACCTAATGTACAAAAATGTGAATTTGAGTTAACAATATTATATTGTATAAATTGAAATTTGCCAAGCTGTAGAAATTGTTTTCTCACCATGAAAAGAAAGTCATCAAATTGCACATCTTAAATATACACAATTTTTAATTTGAAAAAATAATTAAGAAAATAAATAAAAACAATTATGGTTTTAAACCAAGGAAGTCTACCTGTCAGTTTCCTCATAACCAAAATAGAGCAATGAGACAGAAAAAAGTTTGAAAATAGAAGAAAATTTTCCTGTAATAGTTTGTATCTGCAAATGGAAACAACATAAAAAATTCTAATTCTCTGGAAAATCTAATATGGAATTACTGTAATTGAAGTGAAGAAAGGGTTGGAGATCTTAGCACTAATTTTCTCATCTCTTAGAGCAGGGTGAAAATAAATATAATAAGTATAATAGCAAAATAATTACTTTAAGAGATATGGTGACTACAAACAATATTTTTCACAATTTTTCTTTTTATCAAACGGACTATATGGTATTTTTGTCTCTAACACATTTTATCTAACATTTTCATTTCCTCAGGTTATCAATTCGTTTCACTATTTTTACACACCAAATGCAAATTTAATATATTTTACTTAAATTTAACTATATTTTAAGATTTTACTTTGTTTATTTTTTAGTCCACCTATCAATATATATAGAAAGAAAAATATGTAAAATGATATTTAGCAAATGTTAATAAATGTTGTCTTATGTAGTAGGCTTTATGATTATTTTTTCTTAATTCTTTTCCTTTTTTAACAAAATAAAAAACTGAAAGAATAAAAATAATATATAAATGTGAATAAATATATATGAATATATATATACATATAAATATATGAATAACATATATATCTTTTACCAGAGGTTTGAAAATAGTGTCAGTTATGTCAAGCATTTAAATCATCAAAAGAAATATAGGGAGAGTTAATGGCGTGATTCAATTAAGTTTCTTGTCATTTGAATTTTATTTTGTTGTTCTCGAAAGCAATATGGAATTGCTAACACAAAATTCAGAATGATGGCTAATTCTTGGTAGAATTTAGGTAGCTGCAAAAATATGGTAATGTTCTGACCTGAGTAGTGGGTTTATTATATTTCATAGCATATATTTATATTAAATATAATCTTTTGTACATATATAATATTACATTACAATCATAAAGAAAATCAAAAGAATCAAATTATAATAGTAAGTTTTACAGAAAATAGAGTTAGAAAACTTTCATAGCCTGTAGCTAACTTGATCCTTCATACATATAATAAGCAGGTATCACCTCTTGTTCTGAGTTCTGCAAAGAAATTAACTCTTTGCTTTGTGTGAATGCATTTCAACTGACAAGGATATTGTAATAATTGTGATAAATAATTGCACAATTCATATCTTTTACAGAAAGCAAAATTAAGGCATTTTAAAACATGTAGGTTAAGGAAGAATGGCTTATTTGAAGTCTGTGTTTTCAACTTAGGTAATACATGTTATTTCTTTCTTTGAGGAGTGTCCTCGGGTGTTGAGTACTCATAAACTGTTGCACATATGGGGTAAATTTTTAGAGAGAAAATCACAAGCACCTGGATTGCCATAACATTCAAAATGTCTTTTGCGTGTTTCCAGCTTGCGATATTTCAGCTCATGGGGAATATAAGCTTATAAATTAAAGTTATTTTTTCCTTATCCAGACCATCCTATCTTCCTCATCACCTTCCTCCTCCCCATCTTAAACCTCTTTAATCACATTGAAATTGATTTTACTCTAAGTTCTATACTAAGCCTCAGTGACCTACTTTTTCTATTTTCTATTTTAATTTATTTGCTAAGCCACATGCTATACACCTGGGGGCTCTCCTAACATTCTTTTTATGTGATATGTTGAAGGATACTACAGTATTAGATGTAAAAATTAACAAACCAACTTTGAACTCCATTTAAAATTTCATAATCTGAATAATAAATTTAAAAATGCAGAGTCTACTAAATTTTCAAATTTTAAAATACTTTCAGGAGATTAAAATTTTCTGGGTACTCTTTATAAATTTTATAAACAAATAATTAATACAACAACTTTGGTTTTTCTTAAAATCCAGGATTTATTCCCAGAAAAGTAAACTAAACTGGGCCCAAAACAGATGAACGCTTAATCTAAGATTCTAAGAATATAATCATGTTTCTGTTCTTAAGCTTCCCAGTATTGATCATTTCTACTTTATATTTTCTTTATTGGGTTTCTAAACCATTAGATTTTTTTCTCTTTTTTCCTCGCTTTTAAAAAAGAAAATAATAATTTTATGTGTAGGCAGATTTTCCTCTTAATTGTAATTAATTTTTGCTTAACTATTTTGCCTTGGGACTTCCCAACTTCGTACTATTATTACTTCCTAAAAATGTGTGCCAGCATCTTAAATTTAATAAGCACATTGAAGGCTTATGTTTCTATAATTGTTAAAAATAGTTTCAATATGATATGCTTGATAGACATCATTTCTTCAGTAGCTTATGAAATCAACAACAAAATTTCCTTCCGGTGCTGCAGGATGCCTGTCTTAACCTGGATCCTGAGAAGCCAGAGAAAACAGCAAAGGGAAGGAGCAGGAGTTGAGGAACCCATTCTCCTGCCCTTCCCAAATCTTTGTGTTAACAATGACTCCCATGTCCTTCAGAAGCTCAAAGATGGAGCACGACTAGCAGTATTCCGACTGTGATAGACCATGATAATTCAAATGTGTGATTCTAAAAAAAACAGACAGAAGGAAAAGTTCACAGCATATTCTCCATAGTGATGTGTTTAAATCTGCAGAAATCCTAGGGACATATTCCCCATTACCTTGTCTCATAAACACTACAACCAACTAGTTAAAATCAACGAGTGGTAAGGAAGAAATATTTATTCTCAACTGATGATGTTAAACATTCCCTCTATTCTACTTGTATAAACCTTTAAAGGGATTTATTGCATTTGATTGAGTTTTGCCTGAATTTTCTAGCTCTCAATCAGAAGCTGATGCCTTACATCTTGGGGGAAACTATAAGGTACATAATGTCACAGTTTAGGTGAAATATATTCAAAACACATGCTATTAAATTTATGGCAATTATTTTAATCATTTAACATTTAAATTATTCAGCAATTACAAACTTAATGCAGATTAATTTCAGCATAAATCATCAAAAATATTTTAAATTGATTTTAGAGAAACATCTTAAGACTCTTTTTCCAAGGGGAAAAAGTCTATCTGCCATTTGTTGGAACTAAACAAAAAGAAAATACAAAACTTAATAGCATTCTTTTCCATCTCTCCATAAAAGAGAATTTTTTGCCCCACAGCGATTCTTGCCCATTAGAGATATTTGCCAGATGACATAAGATCTTCTACACTGGCAGCTTCAGTGGCTATTTGGAAAGCTTCACTGCCACCTGCAGCTGCACCTGCTGTGAGATCTTACTTGTAGATTCCTTGGCGGGTACAAAATCTATTGTCTAGATTAGCAAAGGAACCTAATCCTAGTAGCAAATTTCTAACATAGTTAAGGAGTTTCCCTGGGTAAGATTGGACTATGCAGATATGTTTTCCCTTGTAAATTTCTATAAACTAATGGATACATAAACAATAAATGAATTGTGTAGGGATGTAATTTTATTCATTAACTAACATTATTATACTAAAATTTCTTAGGTCAGAATTCACCGTAGAGCTAGTTTTCAAGCTGTGAGTTTAAAAAAAGAAAAAGAAATAAAGTAATTATCTCTGAAATTATCTGCTTTTTCAATTTAGTAATTTCATCTGCTACTTGCAGAAACTAAAAATATTTGTGTTTTATGGTTTCTAATGTTTTATTTTTCTTAAAATAAGTAACCTTGGCTTTTCAAAATGGAAATCAAGAATTCAGGCTTTCTATCGCGTTCTTCAAGGCACTGGTCCATGTAAGTTCCATGCTATAGTTCTGATCCCCAGTTCATACTGCTCCAACCACTCTGGGCTTCTGAGGATGTTAAATATTCTGAAAGTGTCCTTCCCTCAGGGCCTTTAACCAAGCTCTTCCCTAGGTCTGAAAGACTCATTCGCCAGGTATCTGCATCGCTGGGCTCTTTCACTTTGTCTATTTCAGCAGAAAGGCCTGCTCTAAACACCCTATCAAATACAGCAGTGACTTCCAAACACAGTCATTTGCTGTCCTTTTACCCTGGTTGATAGTTCTTTTTATTCTCACACCCACAAACTATGTTATAGATGAATTTTCATACGTGTTTATTATCTGTCTTCTCCAAAACAGTATAATTTCCATAAGAAGAGGAACTCTGGGTATTTGTTTTTATGATAAGTCACATTGTACGTGGTAGATATTCTGCAAACATATGTTCAATAAACTCATGAATGAATAATACATAAGACTGTGGTATAGCTTTTAAGATGATTTTTGGTCATTTGTTTTAAAGAATAATTAAGTGCTAATGCCTATAATTCTAGCACTTTGGGAGGCAGAGGAGATTGGATCACCTGAAGTGAGGAGTTTGAGCCTAGACTGGCCAACATGGCGAAACTCCATCTCTACTAAAAATACAAAAATTAGCCAGGTGTGGTGGCAGGCACCTGTAATCCCAACTACTTGGGAGGCTGAGGTGGGAGAATCGCTTGAACCTGGGAGGCGGAGGTTGCAGTGAGCCAAGATCACACCACTGCACTCCAGCCTGGGTGACAGAGTGAGGCTTCACCTCAAAAAAAAAAGAAGAAGAAGAAGAAGAAGAAGAAGAAGAAAATGTGATGCTTTCAACAGATTGAATAACTAAAATTCATTTACCTCTTGTGAAATTTACATTTTCAGCCATTATCTGGAGTAGTAAACAAATTTTACTTGAGGATATATTCTAATATTTAGAAGTATGGTATAATGAGAAGACATTTTGGTGAAGATTGAGAATCACTTTTTAATTCATGTTCTTATTCACATACTCAGCTTACAGCAGGACTTTGCTTAGGAACTCTTTTTGCTAAGTATCAAATAGACCCCAAAAGTTTTAAATGACATGAGAAGAGTCTCAAAGTTATGTAAATACAACTAAATATGTCTTCCCCTCTTCCTTTCAAATGAGAATTGGACTACATGAATTTTAAAATATTTTTAAATTAAGTTTCCAATGGTTCTATCATCGTCAAATAAGTAAAAAAGTCTGCTTCCATTCATGATGTCAGAAAACTATTCTGATTGAAATAATAAATTGGCTTTGTGTTAACAAAAATCTCATCATTTCTTTCTCAAGAATAAACAAACACATAGGGATCATCTGAAGAATCAAATGACAGTTTTCTTTATAGAAATCCCATAGAGTTTAAAAATAGTTATGTTATTTTTGTTGAGATTTTCTGGGCATTGTTTTAAAACAAAATTTTTATTTATTTTGTGATTTCAGATGAAGACTTGGCAGAGTTTTTCATTCACAAGATTCTTTGCCCAAAAAATTGATTGTCAAAAACAATTTGGAGACCCTACATGCTTTTAGTAGTCATGCCAAGGGTTTGAGACAAAAAAATTGTCGTGTGAAAAACACTCATAATACGTTCCTGGGTTTTTTTTTATTATATTTCTCCAGAAAACACCTATTAAGGAAATAAGTAACAGCTGAATTTAATACTTTACATCATACTTACAGAAAAAAAAATAAATTCTTATTAATATTGAGAGATACAGGATCAAAAGAGACGTGCATAGAATAATTGAAATGCACTAAACATGTTTGTGCTATGCAATACACATGCATGCTCATGGATAATGGTCTAGTAGGTTTGCATATGGTCAATCAGTTGTCCTGATTTCCGAATTTAGTAAATGCTAGATCTGTTGCTGTTTTAATGTTTACTTTTACTTTCATTATTGTGTTTTGGATCGGCTACAGCAAATGCAATCTACTTGTTTTTAATGGTGTTATCTATTGGATACATTTTTCTAGTTTAACATAGTTTTAAAAATAGCTTTTTTCATAGTTTAGCTATACTATGCTAAATTTTTCAGCTCCTGTGCAGCATCAATATAAACTCTACATCTATGTGTTATAATGTAAATTCTTCCTAAGATTTTACTCTCTTTCTCTGAAAAGTAAATAATTTGTTCAAATCAATACACAAGTAAAGACTCAATATCAAAAAATTATTTGCTCAGTATATTTGCAAAAAAATAACTAAATAAATACTTAAATTCAGTTTTGGAAGTACTGTAGAATCAAGTTATATTTTATTCAAAATTATTGTTGTCATCAAACAGAAAATATATTTTCAGGATTCCTAAAGATAAAATAATGTAATTAAATTTTCCCAGATTAGTAGTATAAATAGTATAGACTAAGTATAAAAGTTCAGCCTTTGCTCATTTCTTCATTCAAAAGCAATATTGTGTTTACTCATTGCAAGTTCCAAAGATGTTATCTCTTAAGGCGTTACTCTCTAGGATCAAAAAATATGTTATAAATATTAAAGTGTTTCATCGAATGCAAGAGTTCTATGAATGTTTTAGCTGTAAGCTAAACAATGAATATTTTTGCTGTAAACAATAGAAAATTGAGCCTACTATGATAACAGCAATCTTTTTTCTGACATAACAAGAATTCAGACTGTGGGTCAATGTTAGTGTAGGTTTAGTGACTCAGTAATGTCTGGATTGGAAAGAACCACCTGGCATTTTTCTGTACTTTCCTTTATTGTAACAAGAGTACTGACACTGAGCAACTCATCTTCTTCCAAGCAGGACAAATAGAGAAAGAGTGGAAATATGTAGAAAAACAACACTTCCCCTGCCGTCCCAAGAAATCATTTTCTTACTTCACTCATGGGAGTCACAAAGAACCCTCAGCTATAGGCAAGTTGGAAAAGTGAATATTTAGTGTTTCCAGACTCTTTAGCAATAAGAACAAAGGAAAAACTGACTGGCCTTGTGATAAAACATGTAAATCAGAATGGGAGGTATAGAACTGGCTTCCCAGGAGAGTAATATGTAATCTTAGTTCTGGAGGGAAAGTATAAATTAGCTAGTTATATGAGGAAAAGAGAATATTCCAGACAAAAGCATTCTCCTTGAAGAGCCAGAAATGCATCAATCACAGAGATCTGATTTATCCCAATACTTCAGTGGGACTGCAAGAAAGTTGATGTAAGGGATAGCAGAACATGAGACTGCAGATAGCTATTGGCCAGCAGAGGAAGTCTTAAGAGCTAAAACAAGGAGTTAGAACTCTATTCTAAAATAGCTCTATTCTAAAATTTGTAAGAAATTGTTAAAGATTTTAATAAGAGATGAAACTTTAATAATTTTAATAAGAGATGGAACTTGACCAAATTTGTATTTCATTGTTATTATTTTATCATATTATAGAAACAGGGTCTTGCTCTGTCATCCAGGATAGAGTGCAGTGGTGAACTTGTAGCTCACTATAACCTCAAACTTCTGGGTTCAAGTGATCCTCCCACATCAGCCTGCCAAGTAGCTGGGACTGCAGGCACATGCCACTACATCTGGCTAATTTTTAGAGTTTGCATTTTAGAATTATCTTCATGGTAATGTTTTGGAAAATAGATGGAGTATTGTAAGGCAATTCAGAAAAAGAAAAACCAATTAGAAGCCAATTGCAAAACTTCCAAACAAGAAATAATTTGTGTGAGAAAAATGGTAGTAAGAATAAAGAGAAGCCAAAAAGGGCAAACTCCATATTTTTGAAAAAATGGAAAAATTCAATCCTCAGTACATTAAATTCCAAGACATATTATTCACATTAAGCTATACTATGCTAAATTTTCACTATAATTACTTCAATGTACCTAATAAATCACTTCTACCAAACTTGCTTTTTCACCTCATTACATCACTCATCTCTGCCCCTTTATATTTTGTTTCATATCCAAAGGCACTTATACAAAAACTTCATGAGCTTTCCATTTGCCTTATATTCTGTGACATATAACTTGCCAGTATCCTTCTATACTATTTTCCCTTTTCTTTCCAATGTATCTGACTGGTAAAACCCTTGGATGAAGCCAACAATCTCCTTCCTATATATGTACTCAAATTTTAGTTTCTGTAAACTGATTTAGAACATCATAGAACTGGATAGAGTTGTACAAATATACCTCCATGAACCTCAATTGTTCCCTTAATATTGCCTTACATTGTAAGATAATTCTTATGAGTTCTTTATTACTATACTTTCTTATCTTCATGGTAGTTGTTTTAACCTTTTCATTGTGGAGCTGTGAGTCCATTAAACCTCTTTTTCTTTATAAATTACCCCATCTCCAGTATGCCATTATTAGCAGCATGAGAACAGATTCAGAAAATTGCTACCAGTAGAGTGGGGTGCTGCTGTAAAGATATCCAAAAATGTGGAAGCAACTTTGGAACCAGATTACAGGCAGAGTTTGGAACAGTTTGGAAGGGTCAGGAGAAGACAGTAAAATAAGGGAAAGTTTGGACTTTCTTAAAGAATTGGAGGGTTCAGAAGACAGGAAGATGTGGGAAAATTTGGAACTTTCTGTAGGCTTGGTGAAGGGCTTTGAACAAAATGCTGATAGGGATATGGACAATAAAGTTCAGGCTGAAGTGATCTCAGATGGAGATGAGAAACTTGTGAAGTAGAGTAAATGTCACTCTTTCTATGCAAATAGACTGGTAACATTTTGCTCCTACCCTAGAGATCTGTGGAACTTTGACCTTGAAAGAAATGATTTAGGGTAACTGGTAGAAGAAATTTCTAGGCAGAAAAGTGTTTGAGGGGTGACAGAGCATAAAAGTTTGGAATATTTGCAGACTAACAATGTGACAGATAAGAAAATCTTATTTTCTGGGGAAAAAAAAAATCAAGCCAACTACAGGAATGTGCATAAATAACAAGGAACCAAATGGTGAAAACCACAAAAACAGAGAAAATGTACCAGGGCGTGTCAGAGACCTTTGCAGCAGCCCCTCCTGTCAGAGGCCAGGGGGTGTAGGAGGGGAAAATGGTTTCATGGGCCAGGGCCAGGGCCAAGGTGAGGGCCCTGCTGCTTTGTGCAGTCTTTAGACTTGGTGCCCTGTGAGCTGGCCATGGCTAAAAAGGACCAAGGTCCAGCTTAGTCTGTGGCTTCAGAGGTGCAAGCCCCAAGCCTTAGAAGGTTCCACATGGTATTGAGCCTGAGGGTACACAGAAGTTAAGAACTGAGGTTTGCAAATCTCTGCCTAGATTTCAGAGGATGTATGGAAATACTTGGATGTCCACGCAAAAGTTTGCTGCAGGAGTGGAATCCTCATGGAGAACCTCTGCAAGGGCAATGTAAATGGGAAATGTGGGGTCAGAGTCCACTGGGGGCACAGACTAGCGGAGCTGTGAGAAGAAAGCTAGTGTCCTCCAGACCCCAGAATGGTAGATTGACTGACAGCTTGTACTCTGTGCCTGGAAAAACCACAGACACTCAATGCCAGCTGTGAAAGCAGCCAGGAAAGGAACTGTACCCTGCAAAGCCACAGAAGCAGAGATGCCTAAGGCTGTGGGAACCCACCTGTTCCATCAGCATGACCTGGATGTAAGTCATGGCGTCAAAGAAGATCATTTTGGAAATTTAAGGTTTAATGGTTGCCGTTTGGATTTTGGACTTGCATGGGACCTGTAACCCCTTCTTTTTGGCCAATTTCTGCCATTTTGAATGGGTGTCTTTACTCAAGGCTTGTACTTTCATTGTATTTAGACAGTAACTAACATTGATTTTGCAGGCTTATAGGCAGAAGGGGCATGACTTGTCTCAGATGAGACTTTGGACTTGGATTTTTGAGTTAATGTTGGAATGAGTTAAGACTTTGGAGGACTATTGAGAAGGCATGATTAGTTTTGAAATATGAGGACATAAGATTTGGGAGTTGCCAGAGATGGAATGATATGGTTTGGTTGTGTGTATCCTCATGCAAATCTCATCTTGAATTACAGCTCCCATAATCCCCACATGTCATGGGAGGGACATGGTGGGAGGTAATTGAATCATGGGGGCAGGGTTTCCTGTGCTCTTCTTGTGATAGTGAATAAGTCTTATGAGATCTGATAGTTTTATAAAGAGGAGCTTCCCTGCACTCTTGCCTGCCACCATGTAAGACGTGCCTTTGCTCCACGTTTGCCTTCCACCATGATTGTTAGGCCTTTCCAGCCATGTGGAACTGTGAGTCCATTAAACCTCTTTTTCTTTGTAAATTACCTAGTCTCAGGTATATTTTTATTGGCAGTATGAGAACAGACTAATACATTTAATATTCTACATTTATTATTATTTTTAATTCTCAGTTCTCACACCTTGAATGTGGGAAATCATTCCTGGTTATTCAAAAATGTGTTTTATATAACTGCTTTAATCTGAAATGGTTTTCTGGTTTGCTAATATAAAAAGATGTCCTAGCCTTGCCATGTACCTTCCCTGCCTCCAAAATAGAGTTAACCAGCTCTTCAAGATACTGTACTTTCTGTCAATGGGGAGTAGAATTAGAGAAGACACTTTCTTTGCCAGGGATATTCTTTGCTATTGGCTGGGGTGTGGGTGGTGAGGGTTGGGGTGGGAGTGATAAAACTTCCAGGCAATTTTACTAAAGTACTGAAAATACTTGTGTTTAATAAAATCCTAAGTTATATTTTCCATATTTCAAAGTCAATTGTAACAGTACAGGGGTTTTATTTAATGTATTTGGTTTTATAATTCTATCTTTTTATTTGCTTTACTTTATAAAATAGTCAGTTTGAAATAGATTTGTTTATATAGTTACTTAATTTACTTAGAATCCATTCCACTAATAAATTTATTCAATATATTTTGTCCTAACATCTCTTGAAATATATTTTTGTTATTTTATTATTGATTTGATATATATCTGTTTCTTTTTTCACATATGGAATTTTAAAAAATTAATGCATATTCATGATTAGAATTTAAAACTCTTTGTTGAATTTTTTTTTATTACTGACTCTCCACTATGTATTTCTTTTCCTTCTTTTATTTTTATCATTTATTGTTTATCTTTGTGGATAGGTAAATGTATAGGTGTGTGTGTTGCCCATTTAAACAAAACAGCTTATGTATTTTTTCTCAACTTGCTGAAAGTTAGTGTATGAGACACGCTATTATGTACTTTGCTTTTTAAACTTTGCAACATATCCTGGGGTTCTTTTCATATTTGCACATTATTTTTTAAAGTTGCATAATAGCTCATTCAATGGATATACCATCATATATCAACCAGTCTCTACTGCTGGATATGTCAGTTGTTTCCATGTTCTGCTAGTATACAAAAAGTCACAATAAACAAGCTTGTATGTGTGTGTGTGTGTGTGTGGTTCTATTGGCCAAAATATTAGATAATTTAAGCTGCTGCCTTGAGCTTCCCAGTACTCTCTTGTAATCTAACACAGTCCATCACCTCCAGACTTACAGATGATCTAATAAACAAATGGTTAATGCCAGGCACAGCTGGAGTTCTGTGTGTGTATGTACGTATATATCTTGTATACATAACTTTGTGTGTGTATATATATATATATATACACATATACAGATGGTTATTTATGTGCATATTATGTACATATGTTCATTTATATACTAATATATTTAATATGCATGCTATACATATGAATCCCCTCATATAAAACTATATACAATAATAATGAATATATATAATATCATATACACACACAAGGTTGTTTATGTAAATGATATTGTATGTACATATATATAAAATATCATTTTATATTTCTTGGGGTGTATGTGTGTATTCTATTTCCTAAATTGGGATTGTTGTGTCAAAGGACATGTGTGTTTGTAATTTTGATAGATATTTCCTTGTAGTCTTACAGCACCTTCCTTCTTAGATTAACAACAATGGGTAGAAGTGTATTTTCAAAGCTTTGCTAACAATTTTTGGATTTTGGCTAATTTGATATGTGAGAAATATATCTCAATTTAGTTTTACATTGCATTTCTTTTATAAAAGTGACTTGAGCGTCTTTTCGTGTGTTGAAAGACTCTTTATATATCTTTTTCTGTGAATAATTTGAGGTTTTTTTGTCTTGCTCTTATCAATTATTAGAAGGGTCTTTATTAAAGAAATTAACTCTTTGTGATATAGATAGTAAACACCTTGTCAGATATTTTCATTTTTAATTTTACTTGTTTATGGTATTGAATTGTCATGCAATCGTTTTTTATTTTTAATGTACTAAAATCAGAATGTCTTTATTTTTTACCGCAAACTCTCTGAATTAAAAATTCACTGTGGTGAATTTACCTACGTGCCATAACAAAAACATTAATGTAACTAACGGGAATTGGTTAGAGATTGTAGAATACCCTGCAGTCATGTCTCAGCTGTTGTCTCTGGAGTAGTATACCTCCTGCCAGAAATGTTTACATGTTCTAAGGCTCACTAACCTTTACCTACCACCATGGCAACAGTGCCTGTCAATGCTATGTCTTTTCTTTCCATGAAATATCAACTTCTTCAAGTGGTAAACAATTATGATTTTAAAATTATCCTTTTTGTTCATGTGTTATTTGTAATTTTATGTGTTATTTGTAATGTTATGTGTTTGTAACAAAATATTTAATGTAGGTTGTTTACATTACCATTTATGGTCATCACAATGTAGAAACAAAGAACAATTTGTATTGAACATCAGAGAATATCATTGCATAGTAAATGCAAGCATACAAACTAATGCTTGCATTCATTATTAGGCAATGGATGTTTTAAAAGCTTTATGTAATGTAAAAGTTTTTGATTACTTCTGTTTTAGAGTGCTTATTGACATTTGGGAAAACTGGTGGTGAGTTTTGGAGGAACTGATTATATCATTATTTTTCCCATTTAATATAATGTAAGATAGGCTCCGTCTGTCTGAAAATTTCCTATCCAACATGTTTTCAAGCTTGGATTAGATTTGAATAACAAGGTTACTTGTATGGATTTATTTTGAGGTTTTTTTTTTTTTTTTTCCTGTAACATTTAGATCTTTGATATATTTGGGATTTACTTTGTGCTTGATGCAATCTTTACTTCCATTTTTTCTTTTTTCCATATGGCTACTCAGCTGTCCCAACTCCGTTTATTAATGGGGTTCACTTTTACTTAACTGCGATAATATTGTATATCAGAAACTATATTTGCCTATGTGCTTATGTCTGCCCATCTCCTAAGTGTTATCCTTTTTTAGGGATTTGCCTATACTTTCTTACCTGCTCGTCCTTAAGCAATTTTATGCATTCTTAGAACTTTGTTTTCTGTATGCTCATGACTCTCAGATATAAACTTCCAGCCCAGTTCTCTCCCTTGAGCATCATATCTGAATATTTGACTGCTTTCCTGTCCTAAAGTAATATTAGCCTCAAATGTCTATAACTTAGCCATATTTATTCTCCATGCATATTCAACATCCAATGTCTTCTGTCTTAACTAGTGATTCTGTTGTCCATGCAGTTGCTCAAGTATTTTTTATTTCTCACGTCTACATCTAATCATTAATATGTTTTCTCATTTTTATTTCTAAACTAATTTTCAGAACTATTTGATTCCTTCCACCCTCACTGCTACAACCACTGGCCAAGAAACTATATCCTGGAATCTTTCTCTTCTTTCGCTAATTCTTGCACCACTCTCATCTATTCTTCACACTGCTTCACACAGAGAGAGTTTTAAGTAGAAATTCAATCATGTTATTCTTCATTGCAATCTTTTTATGGTTTCCTATTAACTATATAACAGGACCCCAATTTTTTTTTGCCTGGTTTATGGTTTATAATATCTTCTATGATTTGTTAACTAAAAACTTCTCACCCATGTTGTTTAAACTCCAGACTTATAGATTTTCTTCAAGTATGGGAATGCATTTTGCTTTTTCCACTTCTGGAATTTCACGGATAGTTTTCTGACATTCAGGAATAGTCACCTCCTGTTCATTTCCCCTGGCTAATACTTATTCATGTTCAAGTCTTATCTTAAATGACATTTCTCAAGGAAGCATTCACCAATACATTCCTTTAGCAAATCTATATTATGAATTATGTATCAGGTACATTTTTACAAAATCTTATGAAGCCACATTCTAGTATGGGGAGAAGGGAGACAATAAACAAATATAATCAAATAAATACATAGAATAACATATACAGATAGACAGTACTGATACAAACCCATTACATACTGGCAAGGTGGTTCTATTGGCCAAAATATTAGATAATTTAAGCTGCTGCCTTGAGCTTCCCAGTACTCTCTTGTGATCTAACACAGTCCATCACCTCCAGACTTACAGATGATCTAATAAACAAATGGTTAATGCCAGGCACAGCTGGAGTTCTGTGCTACCTCCTGCATTTATTTTGGTTGGTCAATTCTAGAGCATTTCAGCCATCCAAAAGTCTCAACTCCTAAGCACCACCAATTGATCCCCCAGGTATTTTGAATATCTCATCCTTGTGCCACACACATCCTTGTGACTCTGGAAAACCACACTTAAATGCCATTGAGAGGGCCATTCTACTGGTCAGCCCACCAAGGCTTCTGTTGACTAATCACTACCTCCATTTCTTAGCACTCCAGTAGCTAGCCCAAAATCCAACAGGAGAGATAGTATTCCCTTGAGACAGCACTGGCAGATTAGCAGGCAAATTTCCAATGCCTCTTAACATAGAAGGTTGTGTTGACCAGCCTACAAATACTCTCTTATAGTCACCACCTTGTAGCTGCTCATGAAAATTGCTTGATGAAAATGGTGTATAGAGAAGGAACCATTAATGATACAAGAGAAACAAACAAACTGAAAACTGCTGGAGAGGTTCTTGAAGTGTGTTTCAAGAATGGGATTTCATACACAAGTACAGGATCTAACCTTAGGTATAAGTGTGAGTGTGTCATCCAAAGCAAGAGAAGGGTGGTGAGTTTGTACAGAGATGATGGTAGGGAATAGATGTGCACATGGAAGTCCTGATGTTTTTTCTATCTTCCTGTAAAATAAAAAGCATATCATCAAGTGAGAGTGAATATGGAGAAGAGATAGTGGAGATTCCATAGTCCACACTAAATATCCTTGCTACAAATTCCCTTACAATCCTTTACTTCTTGTTCCCTAATCATCATCGTATTTGCCATTTCTTATAAAACACATGTTTAGACTGTGAGTTATGCTATCTTGTTTCCTGCTTTTCTGGCATACTGTGGCCTCATAATTAATATTATTTGAATTGAACTAAAATAAATTATAAGGTACAAAATTAAAAAAAATAATGGCACAAAATAGAGTGGAATGGTATGAAATAATTTCCAGTGGATCCTAAATTTAAAAGAAAACAAAAAAGGATTTAGTAAGATAAGAATGTTTATGAGGAATAATAACTTTGTTTATGTATATGTTGATTTTCATGAGGTTGGAATTCAACCAAATGGAGAACTCATACAGGAAGTCGGGTATACAAGTGAAAAGCTTATGGGTGAAATTCAGGCCATATACATAAGTTCTCATTAGCCTGCAAGGGTATAGGTGGTAGATGAAGCTGTTACGTGTTTGTGTGTTTGTCATCTAAGAATGTGTTGCAATTAAAAGCCAAGGAGATAAAAATAAAGCCTAAGATGGCACTCACATTTAGGTGGCAATTTTAATGGAGATCTACTTACTGGGAAATTTAAGAATGCATTTGTGTGTTTTGAAGGATTATATTTAATTTGCCAGTCCTAGTAGTCAAAGCTTTCCAAGGTCTAGGGCTATTTTCATGTTTCTTTCTTAGTAGTGATTATGAACCACAGTTTCACTAAAATTGCCATCCTGATATTCACTCTGCCTTTTTTTTTCTTGTTTCCATGCTTCTTCTTTTTATAATACTCCACAAATAAATTTCTAATCTATCAAGAAGACAGGACAGCAAATCTCTGCTGCTGGGGACTATAGCAAGAGGAAGACCTCCATTGGCAACTATTAGCAGAAAATATCTTTGGAATCTGTCTTGTAATATACACAAATGTTCTCAGTGTTATTTTTTGTCTTTTCTCCAAATCCAGCTCAAAAGCCAACTTCTCCATAAATTTTCTCCACTCACTTAGACCTTGGTAATCTACCCACTTTAATAAATTGCATTTTTCACTTATATTTCCTTTTCTTGTTTGTTGTTAAATACCTTTTTGCTTATGTATTTTTAAATGTTTTTCTTTTTTTCCTGCCCAGATGTATTTTAAGCTTCTGGAAAGTAATTTTTGAGTCTTTGGTTTTCTAAACCCACAGCGTTGATCTCACTGAGTTGGATACCTATTTGTCACATGCCTACTTAGTTATGTGGATACTGCTAGAGGACAAGTATATTAAGGTCTAAACATAGAAAATTCCTTTGGAAAGCTATCTCAGATAACATAAGGTACTAGAAAACAAAGTAAGTAAAAACAACAACAATGAAGTTAAATGGCAAGCAGGCAGTGGCAGCTAAATCATTTTGCAACAGTTTAGGTTACTAGATAACTTCACATATCTTTCTCTTATTTGCTATTGTTCCTGAGCCTTATTTCTTCCAGCCACATTATTTAACAACATATTTTATTTCCCATTGGAAGAACTCCCATAGCCTTACATTTTAATATATAAATATATTACAGTTTGGGACATAAGGCCTGGCACTTAGAATACTGTTGCTTCTTTTCCATTACAAGCATCAGAACCAGGGTAAAAACAAATGTTACTAACATGCTAAAATATTGAATCATATTGAAGACCTCTTTCAATGAAAACAATCAAGTGCATGTATGTGAGAAAGAAAAGCTGACACCACAAGGTCCAAAGGATCTTTGAATTAGCTGGTGGCAATTAATCAAGGCAATAAATAGCTTTCAATAAGCCTAAGTTGTATTAATGAGGTAAGGATTCCGGTTTTCTCTATTCATCGAATGTTTAGAAACATCATGAGTTGGGGAAAAGCCAGATGCTACTGGACTCAGAAAACAGTTCTACTGCTGTGCTTCTTTATTTAAAAATTTTACACTCAAATTAAAGTCATAAGAATACCATGGCCCATTTCTCTTATGGCATCAAGAAAAATTTTGGTGTAGACTATGGTGAATCCTTACCCTTTATACACTTATCAATTCAAAGCCCCTATAAATTATAAGAAGAATCCAGATTATTATGATTCCTCTGTTGTAACTGCTGGCTTTCAAGCTTATTCCTAGAGAGACCCTCTACTCAATCGTTTTTGCAATATTCTTCTAGTCTCCTCTGGCTCCTGTGTTCCTCCTTGCATCTAAAATCCATTGGTTATCATTGTCCCCAGACTGACACGACTGGTTCATTGTCCCTCTGTGGACACAGTAATTGTGCTTACTTCACTGTGTGGTGTTATTAACTTATGGGTATGGGAAATGACAGTGTATTTGGGCATGACTACAAAGGGAGAAAACATTATTCATAAATATGAGATGGAACAAAGCAATGCAAATTGATTATCAGAAAAATAATGTTGCGAACAATGCACCCGCAAAGTGGAAAAAAAATATGCAGGACCTTGTGATTGCTATACTCCCAATGCCTGATCTTGCATGCTGTTTGGCTACCTTTGAAAATTTCGAGGGACAAAACTAAGAACAAAAGATTTAGAACACTCCAACAAGCAAATTCTTGCCAGCTTGTCAAATTGTACATACTTACTTTACAATTTATCACAGCTGGTATTCCTGACCTGACTCCAGGCTAAGAGTTTCAAGAGCAGCATGCTCCTATACCTTAGCACACTCACCTATAGAGATATTTTGATAGCTTCTTTGGAAAAGTGTATCGTGCTCAAAGAAAAATAACTAGAAGGTTTTAACCTTGTAAGTGCTTAAATGTAATTTATTTTCTTTACTTTCTTTTTATTTTGATAATTTGTTTTGTACCACATGGGGTTTTATGCTTTGCTCAGCTAGATTGTAAACTCCTGTAGGGTATAGATTTAATTTACAGTGTCTGGCAGAGTATCAGCTACCAAGTGTTACTATATGTAACTATGGAATGTTAAAGACGTAAGAAGTGTGACTCAGCCAGGGGTGGTGGCTCACGCCTATAATCCCAGCACTTTGTGAATTCCCAGCACTTTGGGAGGCCAAAGCGGGCAGATCACAAGGTCAAGAGATCTAGACCATCCTGGCTAACACGGTGAAACTCGGTCTCTACTAAAAAGACAAAAAATTAGCCAGGTGAGATGGCATGTGCATTCTCAAGCAGGAGAATCGCTTGAACCTGGGAGGCAGAGGTTGCAGTGAGCCGAGACAGAGTGAGACTCCATCTTCAAAAAAAGAAAGAAAGAAATATGGCTCATTCATTTATGGAAAAATTCAACAATCATCTATTAGCCTCTATATGATAGACATGATGCTATAACCTAGAGAGGCAAGTGTTTTTGAAAAAATCTACAGCCCATGGGGAATTTTTCTTTGCTTGTTTCTCTACAGATTTTAATATGTGCCAGGAACTGGTCATATGGAAGAATATGACAGTCATTATTTATATACTTGTGAAACTTGTATTCTAGTTGTGATGAACACTGTAAAAAATTGTAGATTTTAGATTTTAATTACAAATTTGTACCACAAATGAATATATAGAGCACTATGAGCATGTATCAGGAGAAAAGTTCGAGTCTGGAGAGTTATGCCCTGAAGATTTTTTTTTGGAAAAGTGACATTTGAGTTGAGCTTTAGAGATTGAAAGGATGAATAGGTTACAGAAAAAAGAAGATTCCCAACAGAGGTGATAGCAAATGCAAAGATCCTAAAGAAAGAGGATGAAAAACATAGGGATCTAGAAGAAAAATGTCTCATGAGGCTGAGAGTTTTAAGAGATATGGGCGGTAAATAATAATGTCATCATTGAAAATGCTGATAAAGAAATTTTTAAAGTCTATTTTTTAAATCAAATAAACAATAATTTTGTTTTAATCATGCTGGCAACATAATTATGAGCCAGTTTTCATATATTCTTACATATTAACTATTAGCATTCTGCCATTGTTATGAAAATATTTAGATTTAAATCACAACAGAATAGACATCATACAAAATGAGTAAAAACTCCAGATCTGCTCTATAATTTCTCACGTGTTGGACTAGGCCAGGCTTATACAAACCAGCGTGTGCTTCACTTAACCAGTGCCTCTTTTTCCTTTGTGTCTTGCTCAGGCCCACCGCAGTATTTATTACACTGACTCCTGGCTGGCTTCTTTTAACTTCCATGTCACTGTCTACTTAAAACCTTCCTCATGCCCCTCTACTTATTGATTCTTTGGCCTCTCTCCTCCATTTAGCTAACTATAGGTAATTGGATTTCTGCCTTGGGTGTCTTAGCTTTCCTCTTGATAGTATCTTCTTTAACATTGTTACAAAAACTGGAAACATGGTAGCAGTTGATAGCATTTATAATAAAAGTAAACTTTTATTCAAACTATTAACAGTAATTACGGTAAACAGTTTTTTCTTTATTTTTGTTTTTAATTTTTCATAAAATGTATCATTGCAGTTCATCCTTAAGGATTAAAACAACCCAGTTTTCTTCCTGCTGCCTTTTTCTTCCTCAAGATGCAGTCTAAGTACACAGATGACTACACAGGGAAGTATTATTACTACTTCTGTCCTATAGCTGAAAAGTATAAGCCTTAGGAGAGTTGAGTAACTTGCCAAAGATTACACACTAAGTAGCAGCAGATCCATGGTTGAAACTAGACAGGCTGACTTGAGACCATAAGCCTTGGTCACAATATTGCCTCATTAAAGACGATCACAGTAAGTACAATCAACCCACTACAGGTGGTATGTGATAATTGTATAAATGTAAGAATTATTAAGGCATGTTGAATCCTTGCTTTATCAGTTATTAGCTTTATTACTCTGGATAAATTTCTGAACTTCTACGAGCTTTATTTTTCTTTAATAAAATTAAGATTTGAGATGTCACAACTGTAGATTTGTTATGCAGATAATATGAATGCAAGCATTTAGTACTCTGCTTAGCACACAGTCAGCATTTAAAACTATTAATCCTTGGAAGTCTCCAAGGTAAATACAACACTTTAGTTTTTAGTACATTTCCTGTTGCTATATTGAATTAATACATACGTTGCTAAAATTGTTCTTTTAATATACAGATTATTTTTAATAGCTCTTTCTTGTTATGAAGATGAATAATATTAACTCCCTTATAATATCACACCATAGATATAGTGCCCACATTTGACCACTATACCTACTGTCCTACTACATGAGTACTTTGAGTCCATTTTAGACTATTTTTCTCCAATTGATTGAGCCATGGCATAGATGTTTGTGTTTAATTATTGGGATATATTTTAAAATGAATCCTTTTATTATTTTACTGTATTTAATTGTATTAACTTTGTTCTACTATATACATCTATCTACTTATGTCTTATCTCATCTAAATCAAAATAACTTCAAATTAAAAAAAAATTCTTTTGAATAACTTAATGAAACTGTTTTTTTCATTTTTCTATGATAGATTGCATATATATATATATATATATATGCCTTTTTTGAGGGGAGACAGAGTTTTACTCTTGTTGCCCAAGCTGGAGTGCAATGGAGCAATCTCTGTTCACTTCAACCTCTGTCTCTTGGGTTCAAGTGATTCTCCTCCATCAGCCTCCCGAGTAGCTGGATTACAGGCATGCACCACCATGCCCAGCTAATTTTTCGTATTTTTAGTAGAAACGGGGTTTCACCATGTTAGCCAGCTGGTCTCGAACTCATGACCTCAGGTGATCTGCCCACCACAGCCTCCCAAAGTGCTGGCATCATAGGTGTGAGCCACTGCTCCTGGCCTATATTGTTTTATAACACTTAATTAACTTCCTTAATATTCAAAACAATACTTCAGTCTGCATATATGTATCGTTATTTACTTGAGAAAATTAATATTTTAGGGAATCCAGTGAAGTCATAAATAAACATGGTTGGATCCTTTTGCCTTAAGGACCTTATAAACATTCTTGAAAGAATAGAATGATATCTTTCCAAATCCATTTCTCTTATCACACATCAAGCATCAGCTAGCTTCATGAATATATATATAGATTATCACTTATCTGAAATGCTTAGGACCAGAAGTGTTTCTGATTTTGGAATTTTTCGAATTTTGGAATATTTGCATATACATAATGAAATATCTCAGGGAAAAAGATTCAATTTAAACACAAAATTTATTCATGTTTTACATAAATCTTACATAATCTGAAGGTAATTTTATATAATATTTTATTATTTTATTTTATTTATTTATTTTGAGATGGAATCTTGATTTGTTAAATCAAGACTGGCTAAAGTACAATGGCATTATTGCAACCTCCGTCTTGCAGTTCAAGTGATTCTCCTGCCTCAGCCTCCCATGTAGCTGGGATTACAGGCACTTGCCACTATGCCTGGCTAATTTTTGTATTTTTAGTAGAGATAGGTTTCACCATGTTGGCTAGTCTTGAATGCGTGACCTCAAGTTATCTACCCACCTTGGCCTCCAAAAGTGCTGGGATTACAGGCATGAGCCACCACACCCAGCCATATATAACATTTTAAATAATTTTGTGCTTTAAACAAAATTATATGTTGCGTATGTTGAACTGTCAGAAAGCAAAGGTATCACTTTCTCAGTCACCCATCTAAATGATATGTGGATGTTTGACATCACTGTCATTCCTAACTCTAAATTTATATACTACTGATAAGCAATCATTTTCTTATACTTTTTCAGACTTAAGTACTCAACAGTTTAAAAAAGACATGCTGTTAATAGAGTAAAAATAATGTGTTCAGAGTAACTAAGCAGCACAGCAGCATCACCTGAAAACCTGTATCAGCTGATAAACAACCATAACAACAAACAGCACAGGCGTTCAGTATCTAACTACAATGCTGTGATTTGATTAAAAGGCTACTGTACAAAGTGTTTTATTTTGTTAAGTGAGAATAAACATCAGAAGTAGTTGAGGGAACAGGCAGTTGGTCCTCTAGGGATGAGGAGGCATTCTGCTTAATGTCTTTTTCTTAATGTTTCCTCCAGAGTCATCTGCCTTGTTAATAATGACTTTTGTCTCTCTTTGATTTCATAAACTAACATGATTTCTTTTTGTTTATGAAGGACATGCTGATCTAGTCCTTCAATAAGCCCATCACACATTTTCCCTGTGTCACGCACAGACACTTTTTCTGCAGTTTAACATCTTCATCTTCATCATTACTACAATCGTAATTACCTTGATGGATTTCACCATCAGTCAATAAATAAATAACTTGAGACTCAAAATCAATATGGAAAACTTCATGTCTACTTCTTCCAGTTTACTGATGGATTCTGAGGGTGTATTATTTTCACATGTAAGAAGGTCAAATATCATTTTTTTCTCACTTGATATACAGAATCCTTCAAATTACTGCTTTTTTCATTATCATATCTGAACATAGTCACAGGCTAGAGGTCATGCCAGGCATACCTAACTGTACCTTTAGTCATTGTGTTACAAGCATTGACAGTAGCATATATGGCATCCTTCATGCTAAATGTCTTTAAAAGTCTTCTACACCCACACCTCTGTTTATTGCTGTCAGCATGATCTTCAAGATAGTATTTATTCTTTATTGATTTAAGGATACCCTGGTCACATGTCTGAGTTAATGAAGTCACATTTGGGAAAAAGTAGATGACATACAAATATTTTTGATAAGAATTTCAACTGTATGATGAGCAGAACCAATGTCAAGGAATAAAAAAAAAACTGGCAGTAATCATCCAGTCAATCTTCCCGGCAGTGTGCATGAGCTGCTGGTACAAAATGTTTAAGAAACCAGAGAAAATGTCCCTGGTGATCTATGTCTTTTTGTTGGCATAAGAATTGACTGGTAAGAAATTCACTCCTTAAAAAGAATGAGGATGCAAGTTTTTGCCCATCACAACTAGTTTACATTTATGCATGCCTGCTGCATTATTACAGCCCAACACAGTTATCCTATCCTGGGCATACTTAATTCTTGGGGGCTGTCTCATCAGCTATAGTCATCAGCATTATAGACTTGTTCTGGTGTCACATTTTCATCAGTGATGACCTTAGCAAACTTGTCAGTTTCTTCACTGCTTTATGATCGGCAAATGATTTATCACCACAAATCGTTAAAAATCTATTACCATCTATTTTCTTAAATTTCTGCAACTAGCCTGTTGAATCTTTGCAGTTCCCTTTAATTTTTAGTTCATTGTGATAGATCTTTGTTTCGTGAGCTTGTGTTCACTGCTATACTGACAGGTCTACTCTTTCAATATACCGTCTTCATTTTTAGGTTTATGTAGCTTTATTTTTTTTTTTTTTATCATTAGCTTCTTTTCATCACTTTCAGCACAGAACTCCAACAGTTTATCCCGTTTCATCAGGTCATATATAGTGATCATTCCAATACCATAATCTCCTATAAGACATTTCACATGCCGTTGTCTGATTTTTCCAATTGCTTGACTTCTTGTGCTATAAAGCTAAGTTCTTCCTCTTTTTCTTATTGCTGTTACCCATATGGGCCTCTCCAGGTCTTTGTGACATTTTTTAACAATGTTTTTTACACCACAGAACAGCGGATAAGAAAAAAAAACAACTGCAGTGACTGACACATGAAGGTTTTAACCTCATGTGGGACATCATGGAGAACCTGCCACTGACACAAGTAGCCTGCACATATGCCATTTTATGACCCTTTGTAGGTATGCTGGTGTGGGGGAATCTAGGCATGTGCAGAAAAAAGATATCACAGCTGTAAGCGGCTGGGAGAGCCAGTTTTCCCTTGGATATGCTGAATAAAATGTATGTTGTGCACCTGCATTTTGACTTCAGCCCGTCATGTGAGATCAACTGTGGAATTTTCCACTTGTGGCATCATGTCAGTGCTCAAAACATTTCAGTTTTGGAGCATTTCAGATTTTAGATTAGGGATCTCAATCCATATTTGATTAAGCAACCATTTTTCTTCAACAATAATAATCATATTATTTTAGTTTATATCAGGCTTCATGTTTCAAATGTTTTTGCATGTATCATGATGTTACACTATCACAAAAATTGTTTGAAGAGTTAAGAGATCAGGGAATTTGACTTCTCTGGGCCTTGGTATCTTAACCACGTTAAGTTAGTGTCAGCATCCAAAGAAGGAAAGCTCTCAAGGCATTTTCTTGCACTCATTGCTTTACTCCTTCACAAAAGGAAGGATTATAAACTGATAATAATCAAAGATAGAAATTTTAACACACACACAAAGTTCATGCCATCTCTTATTTCTCTCTCTTCTGAATTGCAAGAGTCATTGCCTATTCCTACAAGGAATTATCTTTCTCACTCTCCCCTCTTCCCCCCACCCCCCTTTCACATAGCATGAGTATTAAGTTGATTCATAACCAAGTCTTTTGAAGGAAAAATGCAGTTCTTCTCTCTCTGCCTCATTCTTACTGAGGTTACCAGTGTAGTTCACCATCACAGGTTAGAGGAGATTCAAGAAAAAATAATTTCAGGTTTCAGGGTTTTTGACATTTTAAGAGGAATGTACTGCACGTACTGAGGAGTTAGGGTCTCTACCCCTTACAAAGATCACAGGTGCAAATAATGTTGGAGTTTGACCAGTGACCCTTAGTTTAATACATTAGTACTTATTTGACAAAAATTATGAATATTTACAGCGTGTCATTTTATGACAGTAAATGAGTTTGCCACAAACTTTGGAAAATGTTTGTGCATACTAAGAACTTTTCGGTTTTGGAAATATTGAGGGATTGTAGGGGTTCTATAGTGTATTCACCTTGAGTTAATGAGGAGAGAGGTGGAAGTAGAAAAAAAGGCCTTCTTTGATCTGAAAAATAAACTGACCATCTAATTCAGTCCCCTAGAAATACCAATTCACATTCAACAATGCATTGTTATTTTCATTTCCTTTGCTTTAAACCTTTCACATGGAGATGGATGACAAAAGTTTGGAGAAATTTCTGCTTTTCTAGTTTTGTGGAACAAAATGCTATGAAGTAGGTTTTCTCAAAAATTGATTTTTTTTTTTTTACCATTTCGTTAGAGATCTAGGAAAAAAATCTGTTTCTTGACTTCTAGTATAAACTTTGTTCTACTCTGATTTAGCTACCATTGTAGATTACACATTTTTTCTCATTACTTACATTTAGCAAACTGTTTCTTTCCCATGCTTAGGTAAATAGATTTTTGGTAGTAACTTTTAATTAACCTCAACTCCTCAGTGATTTTCTTTTAAACTTTATTTGGCAAAACTTGACCCTTTTGATTACCTCATCCATAATTAACTTTACGTTTGGCTTCCTTGCTATTGTACATCCTGAGTTTTTTTACTAAAAATAATTGTTTAGCAATTTATGACTAGCATGTATTATGTAAATTCATAATCTCTCACAGCATCCCACACTAATTTCCTTTATTATTCCTCTTCCCCTCTGCCTCCTTCTCCCAATTCTCTTCTTCCTCCTCCTCCTCTTCATCCTCTTCCCTCATCTTCTTCTTTGGAACATGGCTTATTTGTAAATTCTTCTTCCATAAAGGCTAGCCTTCTTTATCTTTGGAGCATAAGCATAAGCCACAGCTGTCTCGTATACCTGGCCCAGTTGTTCACACCTATCGTTCTCACAGTTTGGGAGACAAAGGTGGAAGGATTGCTTGAGGCCAGGTGTTCCAGACCAGCCTGGGCAACATAGTGATACCCTGTCCATAAATTTTAAAAAAATAAATAGCCAAGCATGATGTCACATTTCTGTAGTCCTAGCTACTCTGAAGGCTGAGGCTGGAGGACTGCTTGAGCCCAGGATTTTAAGACTTCAGTGAGCTATGATCAAGCCTCTAAACTCCAGCCTGGGTGATAGAGCAAGAGCCTGTCTTAAAAGAAAAGAAAAAGCAAAAAAAGATCCTGGAATATATAATAGACACTCAACAAATATTTACTAAATCACAGGATTTACATTTACTGAGCACTTTCTGTGTGCAAAGCTCTCCCATAAGTGCTTTACATTAGGTATTATTTTTAATTATCAGAAGAATTTAAACCTCATCATGCACTATCTAAATTGTGCATTGTTTATAGAATATCTAGTTTTGTTTCTTATTATAATACTGACATATTTTAAAACTAGTCTTTTCTTGATGAAGGAAAAAATTGGGGAAGAGAAGCTTGTTCATCTTTTTATCCTTAGGCCCAAGAACGCAACAGATGCTTAAAATAATTTACGAATATATACTTTTTCAACTCAATGTTCTTTGATTTATCAGCTTCTATATAACAATTATTTAGTAATTTCCAACTTTAGTTTTTAACCTAGATCCCAGGAGTTTAATTACTTAAAAATTTTTTTAAAAGTTTATCCATAATTTTTGGAAGATTTTTGATAGTAAAAGACACAGGAAAACTTTTACAATTTTAGTATTTTATATTCTAAACTAAGAGTGACCTCAGCAGAGTGAACTCTGAAGAAAAAGGGACACACGGGAAAGGATCGACAGTTATTTCAATTTTCATGTTTATTTCTCAGTGATTACTTTTCTGTTGAAGAACCGGAAGAATTTCAACTGCCCATAGCCACCGACCTACCATGGCTTAGCCACTTTGCACACATTGTAAATGCACATAATAACTGATACTCATTGAGTACCTTTTTGTGTCAGACTGAAAGATATTAAAATCTTGGTCTTCCAGTTTATCAGTGGCAGAGCCAGAACTATATCCAGACGCTGTGATCTCAGAACCAGAAAGTCTAAATGCTGTATGATATTTTTTCACCCATAAAAATATAAACTTTATAACATTACAAACCATCATTTGTTACTGCTCTATCTTATGTAATTATAAAAGTTCTTGTCACATATTAAATGTTCAATAAATATTATATTAGTTTTATCTATCATGTATAAATGAGGTTTTATATAAGACATCCTTTTTGGCATCTTATGAACGGCAACTATCACCCAAAGGACTCTGGTTCTTCCCTGCATTAAGTTCAAAATTTAATAAGTGAAACAACATTTAAAAAAAATCTGATTTCGAAATGTAATAACATAACTAATAGGATAGGTATACATATAAAGGGGAATTTATTAAGGAGTATTAACTCACACAATCACAAGGTCCCACACTAGGCTGTCTGCAAGCAGAGGAGCAAGGTCAGTTTGAGTCCCAAAGCTGAAGAACTTGGATTCTGATATTCCAGGGCAGGAAGCATCAAGTACTGGAGAAAGATGTAGGCTGGGAGGCTAAGCCAGTCTAGGCTTTTCACGTTTTTCTGCCTGATTTATTTCCTGGCCATGCTGGCAGCTGATTAGGTAGTGTCTACCTAGATTAAGGGCAGGTCTGCCATTCCCAGCTCACTGACTCAAATGTTACTATCCTTTGACAATAACCTCACAGACACACCCAGGAACAATACTTTGCATCCTTCAATTCAACCAATTTGACACTCAGTATTAACCATCACAAGTCCACCTCTTGTCAAATTGAACCCATACACATCTCCGGAGATCATACATCATCTTCAAATAAAGACAATAATAACGTCATAATTATGCCTAACATAATACAACTATCCTTCATACAACTGGAAACGCACCAGTTCCCAACCCAAAAGCTGTTACATAAAGTTAACAATACTTAAATACTGATATGAAGTCAATAAAACATGTCACATGATAAGGAAAAACAAAATAAAAGGAAGATATTTTATTAGTGCTAGTGTACACCTGCACAAACATGTTTTTAACAAAAGAAGGATGAAATACTCATGACAGTACAGTCCTCATTTCCTCAACTGGTCACATGGTTGTAGCTAGCTTTTTTTGATGACTACGTTTTTTTTTGTTTTGTTTTGTTTTGTTTGTGTGTGTGTGTGTGTGTGTGTGTGTTTTGTTGTTGTTGTTGCTTTTCTAGTGGAGTGGCCTGAAGGGTCTGGTCTATTTGCATTACTGCCTGGATTGAGCTGTTGTAGTTTCCCATTGACCTTAATCACAGGGCATGGTAATATTAAGAGATGCCCTAATGGATCTCCTGTATTCCATGCACAGTGCACCCACTTCATGATAGGCAGTTCAGGTCACATGGTGAATTGATGACCCATAGTCAAAAGTTCAGTTCCCACCAAAGCCCAGTAAGAAGCCAAGAGGTGTCTCAAAGGAGAATAGTTATCTACAGAAGATGGCAGGGCCTTGCTTCAAAATCCTAGAGGCCTCTGCTGTGATTCACCAATGGGGGCCTGCCAAAGGCTCCTAACAGCATCCCTATCTGCCACTGACACCTCAAGCACCATTGGATCTGCTGGATCATGTGGTCCAAGTGGCAGAGCAGCTTTTATATCAGCCTGGACCTGTTTCAGAGCCTTCTGTTCTGGACCCCACTCGAAACTGGCAGTCTTTTGAATCACTCAATAAATGGACTGGAGTAACACACCCAAATAAGGACTATGTTGCCTCCAAAATCCAAATAGACATTGTGCCTCTTTCTTGGTTGTAGGAGCCACATGCAGCAAGTTATCCTTCACCTTGGAAGGAATATCTCAACAGGCCCCACACCACTGGACCCTAGAAATTTTACTGAGGTAGAAGGTTTCTGAATTTTAGTCAAATTTATTTCCCATTCTCTGGCATGAATATGTCTCACCAGTAAGACCAGTGTGTTTACTAATTCTTGTTCACTGGATCCAATCAGCATAATGTCATCAATGTAATGGACCAGTGTGATATCTTACAGAAGTGAAAAGCAATCAGGTTCTCTCTAAATAAGATTATGACACGAAGCTGGAGAGTTGATATACCCCTGATGTAGGACAGCAAAGGTGTATTGCTGGTTTTGCCAACTAAAAGCAAATTGCTTCTGGTGGGCTTTATGGACAGGAATAGAAAAAAAGTTATTTGACAAATAAATGACCACATATTAGGTACCAGGAGACATGTTCGTTTGATCTAGCAATGAAACCACATCTGGTACAGTAGCTGCGAGTGGAGTCACCACTTGGTTAAGTTTATGATAATCCACCATCATTTTCCAAGATCTACCTATCTTTTGCACAGGCTAATAGGAGAGTTGAATAGGGATGTGTGGGAATCACCACCCCTGCATCATTCAAGTCTTTGATGGTGGCACTAATCTCTTCAATCCCTCCAGGGATGCCATATTGTTTTTGATTTACTAATTTTCTAGGTAGATGCAGCTCTAATGGCATCCTACTTTAACTGAAGTACCAAAATGATGTTTTGTATTCTCCGGAATCAGCATCGGTTCAGAGCCAGTGTCCAGTAGTCCTAGAATTATCTGATCATTTTCCAGTGCATAATTACCCTGGTAAAAGGCTGTAAGTCTCCTTGGGGGAGGATGGGAAAAAGATTGATGGATAAATTGTCAATAGTGTAGTGGGATCGTTTTTCAGGGGTACCTAGCCTCTCATTTATTCAAGGAGTTTTGGGTCTGTAAATTGGCTTAAGTCTGGAAATTGATTGAGGGATGATGATAGTCTGTTTTTATAGTTCAAATTAGTCTTTCGTCCATTCCACCTGGAAGTTTTCTGCTTTGATAATTAAGTAGAAAGGTAGTAGGCTTCCTATCAATTTCACTTCTAGGAACACCATAATTAGCCAATGCCAGAGCTCTACATGAATCAGGCTACAGCTAGTGCTCAACTTATGACCGAGGTCGGGACCACGGACCGGTCGTAACACGATTTGGTCTTAAGTTGAGTAGGCTATATGTGCAGTTGAAATGGTGCACGTGGAGATGGTAGTGCTGCCAGAAGCTGGTCCACACTGTCGTACACCCAGCTGGGCAATGTTTGCGCTGCCAGACGCGGAGCAGTCGTGGCTAGCGATTGTGGTCGTAAAGTTGAATGGTCGTAAGTTGCATAGGTGGTAAGTCGATCAATACCTGTATTCTGATTGATTTGCCTCTGCTATCCATTATGGTAGCTACACCCATCTTGTCTTTGATTGTTGAGTACTACCACTTGGCCCCTGCCACCTCAGGATCCAATTACTTCAATTATATTTAAACTTTGTAGTTGAGTGATGGCAATTCCCACTGTTAGATCTGTCATACAGAGAAGAGCAATTACAGGGCTACTTAAAGATGCAGGTGCTGCCCTCACAAATCTATTTTGCAAAGTATTGGTCAAGGTTATTTCTTTTAGACCCTCCCACCTGGGATGTATAGGTCTAAAGTAACTAATCCACTCCACCATCCTAATTTCCCTAAGCCTTCAGATTCCTTCTTTTACATTAAACAAGGGGAGATCAGGCATTTCCAGCTTGCTCACAGTGGGTCATCTTTTAATGCATATTTCAGCTAACCAATCAAATAAACTATTAGAACATTTTTTAACTCCTTGAGCTGAAACATTAAATGCAGAATCTCTATTTAGTGGGTCCAAATCAATAAATTCAGCCTGATCCAATGCTATGTTTCTTCCACCATTATCCCACACACTTAATATCCATTTCTATGGCTGTTTTCCAGATTTCTGCTTATATAAACTAGAAAACTCAAGCAGTTCTTTTTGAGTGTAGGGCGCCTCATCAGGGGTTACACTCAGCCTCACTTCCGGGGCCTTCTGAGACTTAGTTATAGGTCTAGAAGCAAACAAATGTGTTGATGATGGATCCTGAGAAGAATCAACATTATCTGCCTGGCAACTGCTACAGACAGTGTAGGGTTTATCTCCTCAGAAAAAGGTGAAAAAACTGATTGCAGCATGGGTCAGGAAGGGAATGTTGTCACTACTAGGCATGGGGAACCTATTTCTTCTGGCCAAAATAGGTTCAACAGAGTTTACAAGATCAATGTTTATAGCTTCATCAGGGTCCTCCCACATATCCCCATTCCAAGTAGCAGGGTCTCATTTTTTTCCAATCAATTACCTCGCTTTAGCAGTAGACACCTGGCAAGGCTGTGCATGCACCTTTTGTTGCAGGTCAGCCACTTGCATGATAACAGCTTGTGTCTATTTTTCCACAATTTCAGCTCTTTCTATACTGGAGATAAGACTCTCAGTCAGGGCAATCTTAGCAGATTTGAGGCTCAGTATCTGCTTCTGAAGCTGGGAGTTAGAATTTCTTTGTTCACCATTTTCTTTCATAACTTTGTCTAGTGAACTTAGAAATAACCAACCAACTTTGTTATGTTCCTTGGTTCTCCACATATAGTCAAAGGTATTATGTACACTTACTAAGCTCCTTGCCTCTCACGAGTGGTGAATCAGGAGAGTCAAATGCATTTAATTTGCATAACTCTCTAAACACTTCACACTAAAGACTATCAGTGTTCTCCATACTATTAGAAGTAGAGTCTTTAGCATTTTGGGGTCTAATCATATTAAGTAGCCAACTCCAGAAACCCCCAAATTAGCAAAAGAACTCCATCCTTATATTCTTTTCCTCTAGAATCACTACTGGTACCAAAATCTGTATTAGTCAGCATTCTCTAGAGGGACAGACCTCAGAAGATATATACATATATATCTTCTCCTATTAGAACTAATAGGGAATACATATATATTCCCATACATACATGGGAATTTATTAAATAGTATTAACTGACACAATCACAAGGTCCCACAATAGGCCATCAGCAAGCTGAGGAACAAGAAAGCCAGTCTGTGTCCCAAAGCTGAAGAACTTGGAGTCTGATGTTCCAGGGAAGGAAGCATCCATCATGGGGGAAAGATGTAGGCTGGGAGGCTAAGCCAGTCTAGCCTTTTCCCATTTTTCAGCCTGCTTTATATCCTGAGCATGCTGGCAGCTGATTAGATGGTGCCCACCCAGATTAAGAGTAGGTTTGCCTTTCCCAGCCCACTGAATCAAATGTTAATCTCTTTTGGCAACACCCTTACAGACACACCCAGGATCAATACTTTACCTCCTTCAATCCAATTAAGTTGACACTCAGTATTAACCATCACAACATTTAAGCAGGAAGGTTGACTGTCAAGAATTACTTATAATGTAAAAGTATCACAAATGCTGGCAGAAAATGAAAACTAAAGGAACCTTCCATTTGCTCAGGATGTGCATGTACAAAATCTTCATCTTTCAAGGTCATTTGCTCTACAAACATCTTTGCTAAGATAATCTAGAGAAGGGTAATCAGTCTAGAAAAAGATGTGTAGAAATGTGATAGACTCATGAAGAACTGTCTCCTAACAATGTCATAATAAGGTCACAATTTAAAAAACTAAATGTAAAGACTTTATAAAACAATTGCTTTTTTATATATATTTTTTATGTAGCTTCTTGTAAAGTATCCATGTCTTTAACCAGCTGATTATAACATATAATTGAGCTAATGTTTCAATTCCAGTTTCCAAACAGAAAAACTTATAAAAAGTTTTAGAATACTTATGCAGCATCACAGTTGTGTATATTACTAAGTATTTTAAGGAATTAGCTGTCATTCTTAAATTTAGTGAAAAATATTACTGTATCACTTATGGGGACTGCATATTATAAGCAGTATGTCCTAAATGAAGGACTTGAATTAATTTTAAATACCTCTTTCCCTTAAAAATATTCATAATATTTCATGGGTTATACATTTTGTAATGATAGGAGATAAGGCTAAAGTTGTTACTGGTTACTTATTTTAAAAGTCCTAAGAACTATTAAGTCTCTCATATTTGTATGTCAATACACTTATAGGAAATGATTTTCTAAATAAAGCCAGATCCAGCAAGTTGTATATTTTAAAAAATATATTTGCTTTTGAACCATTTGTATATGTAGCAGTTATTTTTTAGATATAATCAGTAATCTAATAACCAGTTTTGGCCTTTAGACACTTTGAAGTCAGAACTCCTTAAGGATTTGTATTTCATTTACAAGTGTAATATGTTTGAAAATATAAAAAATTTCCCTTTCTTGAAATGATTTGTGTTAGAAAAGGAAATAAATGCTAATAAGAACACAGATGGAGGTAACAGTACTAGGGAAATAAACCTTGATTACATTCATTGACAATAATACATTATGTGTTATTTTAGACTGCATATTCATGCAGTTTAAAGGGGAAAATGAGTTTAGAGGGACAGGAGCAATGTGGCAAAGGAAAAGCTTTATTTTAAAATATGTAATATTCTTACACACACACATACACAAACAAACACATTTATACCCTATCTATCTATCTATCTATCTATCTATGCTTTTATTTCTTGAGAACTTTGAGGTAGCTAAACCAAAACTCATTTTGAAAATGGCCTATTGAAGTCAGTAAAATAAACATTAAATAATAATCAACAAAATTATTTTAATTTTTATTTTAATTACATTAAAATTAGCCTTTAAAAATACAAGTAACAAAAGCAATTGTGTGTCAATCAGTTATAATCATTTTGAATTCAAAAGAAAATATGAATCTTAAGAAAAATAATTCTTATAAAGCAATAAAAATATGATCACTGTAGAACAGGAATTTGTAATAGAGAGATATTCAGGCAAGAGGTAAAAATTGGCCTAGAGATGACAGAATATATTAGTCTGCTCTCACAGTGCTCATAAAGACATACATGAGACTGGGTAATTTATAAAGGAAAGGGATTTAATGGACTCACAGTTCCAAACTGCGGAGGCCTCACAATCATGATGGAATATGAAAGAAGGGCAAAGGCACAGCTTCCATTGTGCAGGTAAGAGAGAGCATTTGCAGGAGAACTCCCCTTATAAAACCATCAGATCTCATGAGACTTCTTCACTATCATAAGAAGAGTACTGGAAAGACCCACTTCCATGATTCAATTACCTGACACTGGGTCCCTCCCATGACAAGTGAGAATTGTAGGAACTACAATTCAAGATAAGATTTGGGTGAGGACACAGCCAAACCATATCAGGGAGAAAAAAGAAAAAGAAAAGAAAGAAGGAAAAAATAAACACAGATATTGCAATGGTTTTAGCTCTCTGGAGCTCAAACCTACAGATAAACTGTCATTCTTCAGTATTTAATATTTCTTATTAGTGTATCTAATTTCTTCTTATGAAAAAGTATGAAAACAGGATGAGAACCACTGTTGCAGAATATGTCAAAGATTTTTAAATCAAAAAAAGTAATATTTAAAAGCAAAATATTTGTTTATAAAAATTCTATTGATATTTATATGTGTGGATTTACTAATTAGTAGTTGTCATGATGTATCTCAGATGTTTTCTTAAAGTAAGCTAATTTCAAATGCAATCTCTAACAAAAAATTTTTAGAAAACTGTGCTTTAAAGTATAGAGAAGATAGATAGAAAACAGACAGATCATTATTTAAAGGCAATGTTTCTCTTTTTACCTGGTTTCAGTGTGTTACAGTATTTACCAACAGTCCCCCAAAGTCTTAACTCATTCCAACATTAACCCAAAAAGCCCATGTCCAAAATCTCATCTGAGACAAGGTACGTCTCTTCCACCTATCAGCCTGTAATATCAAAAGCAATTTAGTGTCTTCCTAGACACAATGGTGATACAGGCATTGCATAAATATACCCATTCCAGATGGGAGAAACTGGCAAAACAAAGGGACTACAGGCCCCATGCAAGTTTGAAATCCAGCAGGGCAGTCAAATCTTAAAGCTCTGAAATGCTCTCATTTGACTATGTCTCACATGCATCCACACTAATCTAAGAGTTGGGCTCCCACAGCCTTGGGCAGCTCCACCCTTGTGACTATGCAGGGTACAGCTTCACTCTGGCTGCCATCATGGGCTGGCACTGTCTGTGGCTTTTCCAGGTGCATGGTGCAAGGTGTCAATGGATCTACAATTCTGGGGTTTGGAGGATCATGGCCCTCTTCTCACAGCTCCACTGGGCAGTACCCCAGTAGGGACTCTCAGAGCTCTAACCTCACATTTCCCTTCCACTCTGCCCTAGTACAGGGTCTCCTTGAGGGCTCCACCCCTGCAGAAAACTTCTGCCTAGACATCCAAGTGTTTCTATACATCTTCTGAAATCTAGGTGAAAGTTCCCAAACCTCAGTTCTTGACTTCTGTGCTGCCACAGGCTTAACACCACATGGAGGCTGCCAAGGCTTAGGGCTTGCACCCTCTAAAGCCATGGCTCAAATTATAAGTTGGCCCCTTTTAGCCATGGATGGGATTCAGGACACCAATTTCCAAGACTGCACAAAGCAGCAAGGTCCTAGGCCTGGCCTAGGAAACAATGTTTACCTCCTAGGCCTCTGGGCCTGTGATGGGAGGGGTTACTGAAAAGGTATCTAACATGCCCTGGAAACATTTTCACATTGTCATAGTAATTACAATTTGATTCCTCATTACTTATGCACATTTCTGCAGCTGGCTTGAATTTATCCCCAGAAAATGCGTTTTTCTTTTCTATTGCATCATTGGGCCACAAATGTTTCAAACGTTGGCTCTGTTTCCTTTTGAACACTTGGCCACTTAGGAATTTCTCTCTCCAGTTACCCTAAATTATCTCTCTCAAGTTCAAAGTTCCACAAATCTCTAGGGCACAAGCAAAATACCACCAGTCTCTTTGCATAGCAAGAATGACCTTTACTCCATTTTCCAACAAGAAGTCCATCTTCCTCTGAGACCACCAAAGCCTGGACTTCATTGCCCATGTCACTATCACCATTTTGGTCAAAGCCATTCAGCAAGTCTCTAGGAAGTTCCTAACTTTCCCACATTTTCCTGTCTTCTGAGCACTTTAAACTGTTGCAACCTCTGCCTGTTACCCAGTTCCAAAGTCACTTCCACATTTTCTGGTATCTTCATAGCACTCTCTGCAGTACCAATTTACTATATTGGTTCAGTTTCACACTGCTATAAGTAGCTACCACACTCTGTGTCATTCATAATAGAAAGAGTTTTAATTGATTCACAGTTCTGCATGGCTGGGGAGTCCTCAGGAAACTTACAATCATGGCGGAAGGAGAAGCAAACATATCCTTCTTCACATGATGGCAGGCCAAGCAAAGGGGGAAAAATCCCCTAGAAAACCATCAGATCCTGCAAGAACTCACTAACATAAGAACAGTAGCTTGGGGGTAACTGCCTCCATGATTCAATCACCTCTCACCAGGTCCCTCCCATGACACATGGGGATCATGGGAACTAAATTTAAGATGAGATTTGGGTAAAGACACAGTCAAAACATATCAGAGCCTTATTTTATTCTTTCTATAAACGCAAAGTTTTAATATATTACTTTTCTGTAAAGAATTTGGGACTCATCAATTTTTTTCGAATTTTTAAAAATAGTTGACCTTCAGTAGTTAGTTAAGTGAGTTAAGTGAATCTCAACAGCATCTTCGGTGTTGATACAAATATGCCTACCCAGAAGACACATGTGTGCACATGCGCACACACACACACACACACACACATATTCTAGTCAGTGTCTCTGAACAGTACTTTCAAAATGTTTCTTTGCAATATTTTTTGTACTGAGTTGAATAATTTTACAATACAGTTTGAGGCAAAAGTTAATGTTGTCACTTATAATATTATTTTATCTCTTTACATAATATTCTGTATTCTAGTGAATAATCCATCATCAGTCCACTGCCAGTCTATTCCCTAAAGGTTTTCTTACAAAGGTCAACATTATAGTGCAAACAAATCAGTCTTTTGATTTTGCAGCCCTATTCCCAGGAGAGGGCAGTGAGGCAAAATAATAGAAAATGAAATTAAGAAATAAATACTAATGGCATCAGAAAATGTAATGCCATATTTGTCTTTGTAGCTTTTTTTAGTCTCACCAGTGATATTCCTCAATCTATTTCCTTGAGTTATTTATACATAAAAATGTACATCTCTTTTTCAGGCATTCAATAACTTCAAAAGGTATTCATCTATATCCTGAAGGTCAAATATGATGTAAAAACTAACTGTCTAAATCAATGTGCTAATGCTAAGGCGTAAATGGCAATTAAAACTCATGACCTATAAAAGGAATAAGCACCCCATGACCAAAGAATCTAAAAGGTAAATATGAAATGAAAGTAAATAAATCACTCTGACTACAAATAGTTATGCTTTAGAAAGCACAGTGCACCTGATAGTCTAGTTTCTGTTGGTAACTACAGTAAAGAGTTCTATAACCTAAATGCTTGAGGGCAAATAAAGTTTAGTCCTTAAGCAACCATAATCTTCAGGCTTCACGTATAATGTACATTGAAACAGGTCATTCTCTCCATAACCCTTACCATCTAAGGTTGCCTTTCCATCAGCGCATAGCTGAGAGATGGCCATTTGGAGCCAAGAAAGAGAGGAAAAGAGAAAAGTTAATGAATTGGTAAATGCTTTTTAAGAAAAGTGGAGAAAAGTTCTGCGCAAATGATGCCTGCTTTGTAATAAAGTTTTCCCTTAACTGTAATTGAGAAACAATGTTCTGATTATAGCTCTAGCTCAAGCTAATGTTCCATGTATAACCAGAAAATTAATTCTATCTGGAACTTGAGACTGTACATGTAGCCATCCCTTTGAATAAATAGCTATCATAATATCATATATTCTAGATCAGGTCATATTGCACCTTACAAAGAGAATCAAGCAGCTAAATTTGTTCCTTTGGGATCACTTTAGGTATATAAACTCTTCAAAAGTATCTGCTTGCTTTGGAAATCCTTTTTTCTCCCTACATGCATTCACATGTCTTAGAATATGCTCTTCACCAAGCTGGCTGCATCCAGGAACTTGCTGTGCTTCTAATAATTACTCACCTTGCTGCTGTTCAGCTTCAGAAGAGAAAACTGCTGTGTAGAAATAGCTCTACTAGTCTGGCATAGAGAATAAAATCCATTTTTTTCTGACAGCAATCTACCCCTTATTGTAAATTTTCAGTTAACTTCTATGAAGCTTACTATAAAAAAATAACATGAAGAATTTGTATACATAATATATTTTCCTCAAAAATTGTTAATAAGGAGGCCAATAAACTTTTAGGTGCATGAGCTTCCTAGAGTGTCACTGGCCTGAGCTGGCCTAGAAAGACTGAAGTTGGCACTAACACTGGATAGGACAGCTGTTCCCATTTCTTCCCCTGAAGGGGTCCCATGCCTTTCCTGGCAAAGAAAAAGAACTTGGCTGGCAAAGAAAGAACTACACTTACATAATGCCAAAATAACCAGGTAATTATGTCAAAAACAAAAATAATTCACAAAAGGAAATTGGCACCATAAAATGAAATAATACTGCTTAAATGAAATTAATGGTTTGTAACACAAATCTTCAAGTTAATCAATCATGATAAATACCTAATATAGTAGAAATCTTCACATATTTTGAACTTTATCATGCTGTCAATTATGAAGATGCTTGAAAATATGTTTGATTTTTTTCAGCCCATTGCATTCTTTAAGCTTGATGTGAAAATGAAATTAACCAATATTTTACTTATTCAATAACTATTGATTTAGTGCTTCCTGTATGCCAGAGCTTTGATAAGGTCAAAGAACTTATAAATGCAAAAGATTGACTCTTGATTTAAAAGATTCTTTTAATTAACTATCCTAGGATGTTTTATGGACATATCACACCCTATGTATATACCTTTCTATAAGAATAATACAAATTGCCTATTAACCAACCTGATTTATTTACACTGGCAGATAAGAAATCAAAATGAAGGTCAGACTCATTTGCAGTATATAGACTGACACTTGTCATATTTTTTAAATTCAATATTTGTATGTCAAATAACTCATCTGAACAAGATAAACATGGTAATGAAATAAATCCCATAGAAAACATATCCTGGTTAATGATGGCTTATTATGGTTTTATCCACAAGCGTGGAAATTAAATATCAGCATAGTTTTAAATTAAAATGTATGTAATTCACTTTTAAAAGAATACAAATAAGTATATAGTTAATGTATTTTTATAGTGATGCACTGTAACTTAGGATGTTAATCAAAACTTAAAGTGATATTCTCAACATGTATGTTTAGAGAAGCTACTACATGTATAGTATTATGTTAATTTTGGAATCACAGTTTTAACTCAATAAAAATTGACTACAAAAATTACATAGCTATCACTTTAGAATTGAAATAGCAAATGAAATGTTAATATTATCCAACAAAATATTACAAATTATGTGTGTACTATTGTTGAAGCCTTATGTCAACAGAGTTAAAGGGAAGTCTGATTCTAAATTACTACTCTAAAAGAAAAAAATATATTAACAAAGATTTGAGATGCACGAAATCTTACCCAAAAACAATGTCCCCATGTTCCTGGAGATCAGAATATCCAGCTAGTCAATGTCTTCTAGGAACTGCAATAGTTACTAGTGCACAAAGGAATTAAGATACTTACACACAGTGTTTCCTATACAGGTAAGATACTTTCATTAGACTTATTCTTAATTTTTGTTTACTTGATCATTTCCTTTCCAATGCCATTCTTTTGATATCTACTATATCAATAATATTCTTGATATAAGAAGATAGTTATATATTCTACTATCAGTCCCATTTTAAGTCACAAATATAAATTTTCCAGATATCCTAAGTTTACAAATATAGCTCTGAGTATTCTATGAAACATTTCAATCTATTTATTTGTTCAACAAACAAATTTATACAATAGTTTTATATGTCTGCTACTGTCCTAGGTTGTAGTGATACAGCATAGGACAGAATAGAAAGTTTCTAATCTCATGTAACATATATTATTTTGCTTTAAGAAGATGCGTTTTTAGCAAACTTTCTATGGTTGTCTTACTTTTTCTACTGGAAAATTTATCATTTTAATTTTTATCTGCGAATATAGTTGCATTAATTTCTTGCACTATTTCTTGCAATTGCAACTGGTTTGACATTTCTTCTGTATGAAAGATTAATACTGTCTATTCTAATCAACCATTAATTTTTTCTGAGCTGCATTCCTCTCCAAACATTCAGCTCTGTTTATGGAGGGCGCTATGTTATGCTCCCTTATTCTCTGGTTTCTGGCAAAGTTTGGCAATAAGAGGCTTTGGCAGAAGATTAGAGTTTGGAAGAAAGAAAGAAGAGAGAATATTTTTTCTCCTCTCTCTGTTTCTGTGTCATTTCTGGAAATGTTACTTCCCACACATCTCCTGCTTCCACTGGCCTCCTCTGCACTCTGCTAAAACCAAATTCTTCAAACAACCTAGGAATAGTTGTGACTTTCTGTTGTTGCTAATTTCTAGATTCCCTTAATATCCCCTGTTTGGCTTTTTAATTTCCTGTTACCCATGAAACAAATGTTTTAAATTAAAGTCCATCAGCGTGAAGAATCTTGAGTGGTGTTGGTTTTCCTGGTTGGACTTTTGTCAGATATACCTTTGAACTTGATAGAATTCAGAGCTACTTGATTGCTGATTCTCTCAGAAATAAATTCTCCTAGCTCCTCGTAACAGTATATAACACAGACCAGGAAATACACTTACAGTGTAACTTTTGAAGAGACAGCAAAGTACTTCCTATGTACACAGGTCTTTTTGCAAGTTTTTAAAAAAGATATATAAGTCTGCAAGTGTTTGGTGATTAGTCTGACTAGAACTGATAGGAAGACGGAATAGATTCTTCTCACCTTTCATCTATTTTAGACTTCATTTTTATAACTATTTACTTGACACCATCTATTTTCTTTCTCTCCTGGATTACTGATATCAGTACACACACACTCACTCACCCCCACACGCCCATTTGCTTTACTATCTCTCACTTACTGAAAGCCATCTTTACTTCCTGCTAACTTTCCACTTCTAGCATCAACTTTATGTGACGATAATTCCCCCAAAAGTTTTCTTTACTCTTCAATCTCTGCCTTCTCAATCCTCATTATTTCTTCAATTCATTCCAGTTGGGCTTAAAGTACTAAATTTATCTTGCTTTTATGAGATTATACATTTCTTGGTATTACTGTCATCATGTATTCCAGCCTTTATTGCTTATCTTTCTCCTTTATCCAATGTTTACATTTTGAACCTAGATTGCAGGCCTGGAGTCATTTTCTTTAACATCAGTATTCTCCCAACAAATGACCTCACCTAATCCCACACTTTTCTTTATTATCTATCTACTGATGGTTCTCCATATTCATCCCTTCCCTCAATTCTAGACTATATACCCTACTTAACATTAGCATTAGGAAAGCAAGCTGGATTAAAACGTAATGTGCTTAAAATACCTTGACTCCTTTCCTCTACCTCATCCCTTAATCTATCTCAGTAAATGCCATGACCATCCACTAGTTGTTTGGGTGAACACCTCACAATATACATGGATTCAACACTCGCAAACAGCACACACATTCCATTAGAAGCTCATGTGCTTCACCTACAAATTATAGTCAGATACAGTGACTTCCAGTCCATCATTTTTTCTCTCATCATTTCTCACTACCTTAGTCTTCCCAACTATTTTTCCCAAATTTCTTCCTTGTTGTATGATTTATTCTCCCACAAGTTTTTCTTGTCATATTTTACATATGAGGGAGCATCTGATTTCTTTCAACATGGTCGTAAACTAACATGGGTGGCTACCTCTCACCCCCAAAATCAACCCTGAAGAAATAACATAAAAGCAAGTAGAAAAAATAGATCTGGGGTTAGCACGACCAGTTGGGGAAAAGAAGCAGCTAACCAACTCACTGGAAAAAAAAAAAAAAAAAGCTAAAGGAAGGGATGTCTAGAGAGTATTCTTAATAACCTCTGGATATATGGATGATATGTGTATCTAGGAAAGATCTTGAAAGAACTTAAGCTGCTCTTATGTCTGGCTGCTTGTGAAATTCTGTGCAAGTAACTGACTGGGCAGATTTGGAAATTGCCTGCCTGAGCTTTGAAGGCAACACCCAGCATAAACAGAGCTTCAAAGACAGGTGGAAAACAATCAAGGGTAACAATATATGCATAATAGGAGTCTCAGAAGGGAAAGAGAGAGTGAAACAGTTAGGAGAACGTTGAGAAAACCATGGCCTAAAATTTCTGAAATTTGATGAAAAATATTAATCTACATGTCTGAGAAGTTTAATGAACTCTATGCTATACCAATTCGAAGAGATCCACACCTAAATACATCATAATCAAGCTATGTAAAGATAAGGGAAAATTCAGAACGTGTCAGTAGAGAAGTGACTCATCACATACAAGAAATCCTCATTTAAACTTACAGCTGCTTTCTCATGGAGAAAAACCATGGAAGACAGAAGGCAATAGAAAAATGTATTCACAGTGCTGAATGGAAAAAGTTCTTAATCAAGGAATCTGGTATGGTTGTATTAATTAGTTTGACTCTGCAAATATTATGCTATTGTTTGCAGAATCAAATAAAATCATGCTCATTAACTTTTTTGTAAGTCAATCTCCAGGCACTGGAGGTATAGCAGAATAATGAAAGAAACAGTTTCTGTTCTTGCAGATCTTACATTCTAGATGGAAAGCAGACATTAAACAACTAATATCCCAATTATATAATTAAAATTTAAAATATATATTAAACATATGAAAAATAGACCATTATTAGGTCTATTTTAGAGCTAAAATATTAGCCATTATTAGGTGTAACAGAAGGCACTGAGCTGCTTTGGTGTTTCCTATATGTCTTCCTTAAGAAAATGATGTTTGAACAGAGTTGTGAAAGGTGAGTACAAAATGTTAGTTCTCCCTCACGTTCAACATTGATTTACTTATCTGTAGGCTTCAAGTGGCTGAGCTATGTGTCTATATCATTTACTGATATGGCTTCAGTGCCCCTATTCAATGCTTTTGCCCAATCGGTATTTGTTAAATAAATGAGTGAACTTTTAATTCAGCTGACTATAATGCATGCAAGAATTTTTATATATGAGTACATACAAACAGAACTGTCTATAGGGGAACAATAAGGAATAGTTCTGAGGCTTACATTGTATAACTGATAAGGCATATTTAGAGTCATGATGAATATACCAATATTTATGAAATGGCCAGTGAAGAAAATAACCTTAATACTTGCTTTTCATTAATACAGATTAAAGGCCATAAATCATTCTTTCATTAAAGGTGCTATTTTTGCATTTCTTTGAATTATGGACAAGGGGTGCTATTTCTACCTATTTATCAGTATATATTATGTCTGATAGGTAGGAAAACATATTTCTGGCATTTTAAGGAAATTTTTAAAAAAACGTTTTATTTTACTGTTTGGGTTTCCTAGGGTGCTTCATTTGGTCTCACTGTTATAAGAAAGTTTGGATTCTTTTTAACTGGATGCAGATATTTCACTGAAGTTCTTAAAAAAATGTGACTGTATTGTTTGTATAGCATTATATTTAGGCAAGTTTATCACTGATAATTACAAGTAGGAATGGCCAAGCTGTTGTGTTTACAGCAACATGTCCATTATTGCTAGTACGATGTAACTGACTTTTAATGAGTCTGGCAAATTTTATAAACAAGTATGCCAGGCACATCCTTTCATTACTGCCTAAGACTCATTAATATGATTATTTTCTCAAACATCTTGACTGACAAGTTAAATATTACTGCCATACTCACGTGGGCTGTAGGAACACAACAGTAAAGGGAGAAGCTCTTTGGCTCTAATTAACCAGGATATATTATCTTACTTTTGTTTTCAAGGTATTACATGCTTTTCAGTTTAAAGTGAATATGCAATTGGAAATATATGTTCTCTGTTTAATCTCTGTGTGCAGAGATAGTTATTTCCTTGGGGTATTCAAGATCTCCTCAGTCACAAATAGATTTTATGCAATCATATGGTCCAAAGATCTAAAGCTGTGTTCTTATAAATAAACAATCTCTGATCTGCTATGGTACAGATGGCAGATGGCAACATAGTTGTAGTGAAAGGGAAATGAAAATTTAGCTTTAGTCTATGATTGAAAATGTCTCATTTAAAGATCACTGTTATACAGGATATACCAAAGGACAACTTTGGAGCAATCAATTCTCTTGTAATCAATAAAATAATGCATCTGTAACATATTGCTTTCTTTATTACAACCTATAAGAAAATACATGATATTTAATTAGCTTCTTTGTTAAATATGAAATTGCCAGCTTATTAATAAAAACAGAATGAATAGTAAACATTGAATATATATATGAACAAATAGAGTAGAATAGGTATTAGAAATTTGTACATTTCTAGCATTTTACAGTGAAAAAATTGAGGAAAGTAGAATTGAATGACTTATGCATATCACCTAAAAAATCACTGCAAGAATTGTGGCAGAATGTCATTTCCCTACACTCTTCCTTGCCATTCTTCTTTCCATTTTAGGAATAAGTTAATAGTTATAGGTTTTTATAAAATATAAAATATATTTAATTCAAAGCATGAATGTACATAATATATTGTAAGCAAAAACTTATTTAGTTTTATACTTACTATCAGTGGTACGGGCTGCTCTTGAAGGGTTTTAGCCAACCATAAACGTAATTTGTTTATAAATGTTCAATATACATGAAACCTAGTTTGTGTTTTCTGTGCATACACAGTTCAAGACAAGTCACCTCGTACTTCCTCAACCCTACAACCAATCCACTCCAAATGTGTCTCCAGCATGAACATTCTGGAAATATAATTGCTGTTTGTTTAAAGAAAATAGGCTGATTAGCCGGGCGCGGTGGCTCACGCCTGTAATCCCAGCACTTTGGGATGCCGAGGCGGGTGGATCACGAGGTCAAGAGATCGAGACCATCCTGGTCAACACGGTGAAACCCTGTCTCTACTAAAAATACAAAAAAATTAGCTGGGCATGGTGGTGCGTGCCTG
>NW_016107318.1:2479256-2512814 GCF_001604975.1 Cebus imitator
TAAGTCTGTTTAATAAAATTAGTTAGATCAGTTTTATCACCAAAAGAGAAACCTCCTGTTTGTTTTTCTCCATTTTTGAGTGTGGACAGAATGATGGATTAATATGTTGTGTTAATCACTTTCAATTACTAATAGTAGGTGAAATTTACTGTCAGATACAAGTCTAAGCATGTTTTTGTAGATGGCATTATTTAGTCTTATGAACTATGTGAAATCACTTCACAATCAGGTTGAAAATCTGTCAGATTGTTCTTATTTAGTAATAATAATAGCTAACTTGATGCATCTATCAGTATGACCTCTTCATATATTAACTATACATATGCTAGCTAAAGTAATCATTAGAGTAATACTGTGAGGTAAACTATCCCTATGTAAAACTGAGAAATCTAAGGCACAGAAAGGTTAAGTGGTTTGTCCAAGATCTTCTAGCAAGAGCACAGCATTGCCAAATTTCAAACCACACTTCAAATTTTAATGTTAGGGTTAGTCAGTAACACTTTATTATGCTAAAATCCCATGGTCAACCATCATTTGCAGCCCAGCTACAATAGTGTAGAGCATACAACCAGCAATCATCAGGGCTGGTAAACCCCTATTTCTATTACATTGTAATTGAATCATCTTGGATTAAGCACCTTCCCTATGTATAACATGAAAACAATTTTGATGACTGAGTAAGATTTTCTTTTATGTAAACAAGCCTAGCAGTGTCAAGCACATAGTAGTTTTTTCAATAATGATTATTCATGTTAGACCATAATACACATTTGTACAAAAGGAAATTAAACTGATTGGACGGACCTACTCAACTGTTTAAAAGAAAAGATGTTGAAGAGAAGTCATATACAAAAGACATGTAAACAATTAGAGGCATGTTGCATGATAAAAACTGAATGTTGAAGCCACACCTTATGTTTTTCTACTCAAAAGCTATCTAGTGTATCAGGTCTTTAATAAAAGGTGGTTAAACTAAACCGAAATCTCAGAATCATGTATGCAGATTTTGTACGTGTAATACCCATATTAAAGCAAGCAAATGAAAACCTCAGTACATGTATTTTGGTACAAATCAGGACAGGCCGTTATTCAAGCAGACTTAGACATACCTAATGGAATTAGTTTTTCTCTTTTTTAGGGCAGTCAGAAGACATTCCTCAGTCTTCACAGAAATCTGGATTCTGGATGTAGGCAAAAACTTCAACCTTAGGGCCACTGGGGACATAGGAAGTCAGCCTGGTTTTGGACTCCCTGCTATTCTTCATTGCACAATGCTAGTGTTGTCACTGCATTTTCAGAATCAATTAACTCCTCAGTAGTGCTTACATCGTTTTAAGCAACTGCTTTTTCCAAATGCCAGGCAGAAGTCAGACTTTCATAGTCTGTCAGGGAGAAGCAGGGAGAAGATCGAGGGAAGGAACTCCCTTTTTCAGTGGCCTACTTTTTCTCCATCTATATGTTATTTCACTTCATAGGACTAGAAAAGAATAAATGTGCAAATGAATTTTAAATTACAAGTTACATTTTTCTTACACTTAACCTTTACAAAGTTCCACAGAAACCAGTTAATTAACCCAATTTGTGATTGAAATCATCGTGCTGAGCTTCCATGTAAGTACGTTTTTTCTTTTTGGAAGACCAAGTTGTTCTTGTCCTACAACTTAGAAATGAAAATATATATAAATATATTCAATTTTACATTTTAAATACCTTCAGTTTTTCTTTAATGTTTTGGTCATTCACCTAGTTTTTCTTGTTTACATTTTCCCTTTAAATAATCAACATTTTCTTATAGTCAAATATAATAAATATTTTGTTTTTTTGGTACTTTTTCCTAATGACTGTTCTGATAAAATTTTTTCTTATGATTACCAAAAAGATCAACTTGCTTCAGTCTATCATTTTACATATGAAAATACTTATGCTCACAGAATTTAAATGATTAGCCTTTGCTCATCAAGTTAGTTGGCTAGTTAGATACGTAAGTTGGATAATGGCAGAGCTCTTAATGACAGCCTAACTCCCATCTTTTTACTTGGGTAAAATTTATCAAAATGTATCAAATTATTACTAAATCATAATAATTTTCTTAAATTATAAAATATATTTATTCAAAATGTGAATGTGCCATTGCTCTCCTTATACAATTTGCACCATATGGCATTTTGAGGTTTTACATTTTAATCCTCTTAAAAATAGCAAATTGTGATTATCAAGATACATAAGAGTAAAATGTGATATATACAATAAACTCTAAATCATTATATGTAATTTTACTGAGCACATCTAAAAAATATTTTCCATGGTGACTTGATGAAAATTATGTTGAACTACTTATATGAGTATATAAATAAAAAATAAGTTGATTAATAATAGAATATCAAGGGGTGTGTGTGTGTGTGTGTGTGTGTGTGTGTGTGTATCCTCTATAATCAAATAAATGAAAATTGACAAAAATTTTTTTAGTGTTTCTATCAAATGTATCCAATATTCACTTGAAGCTTGATCAGATTAAGTTAACTTTTCAGCAATTTTTTTGGAATTTCCCCATTTGTCTTATGTAAGTGCTCTGGTAAAATAAATATTTTGCAGGAAAATCTTGGGAGAACAAAAATGAAAACGCAAAAGAAGAGCAGGAAATTGTTGAATATAAATTTGTATTGAAGGTTAACAAGCTACTTTCTCCTTATTTGAGGATGGTATAGGTCTAAGGGAATTAACATCTAAGGACAATTTAAAAACTAAATTCCCTTCAATGGGGTGTATATTATTTCAAAGAGGATAATCAGGTGGATGATAATTGTGGTCAGAGAAGTGTGAGAAATCTTCTTACTTTTGGAAATGATTTCACTACTTGAACATATCTTCACTTGAACTGAATACTGTAGAGGAATTAGGCATCTGCTCATGTAGGGAACCTGAGGGATGTTTAAATAAACTGGAAATGGCTACATGTTGGTAGGTGATACGGTACAGAACACCTGTGATTAGTGCATACGGTTAGCCACAGGTGTACAAATAAAATCATCCAAAGTGAAAAAATCCAATATGACTTATTTAGTGACATCAGAAACCATATTCTGTGTTTGTAATCTCATATTCTGCTTAAACTGAACAGATACAGAAAGGTGTACAACTATGATTTTATAGCATGAAATTTTTTAGGTAACACTGTATGTTTATTACGAAAACAAAAAATTGGTTTTCTCAGCACACTTAACTGTCCATAGTAGTTATTAAATAAATAAGGTGAGAATAAAAGATTAAGCACATAAGTAGCTAAAGTACCTTAAAACCACGTATGTTAACCTGACAACTCATCTTCAAAATTTAAAAAGCAGGAGTTGATGGAAGTTATGGGAGAAATAGGAAAGTGTACAGATGTAGTTGGACATTGTAATATGCCTTTCCCAATAGCTGGGGGAATAAGCAGAAAAAAATTAATGGGGATATTGATAATTTGAAAAACAGTAACCAAATTTATCTGATTGATCTGTATAGAAGTATAACATAAGTCTACAGTACGCATATTGTTTTCAAGTACTCATGACTATTTACCAAAACACACACACACACACACACACACACACACACACACACACACACGGTAGACAAAAGCAAGTAGAATTAATCTGTGGTTATAAATGGCACAATGGCAAACTTGGAAGGAACTGAGGAAGAAGGGGCACAGGAGGTGCTCTGGAGTGCCTAAATGTTCTACATTTTCATCTGAATAGTGTTTATACAATGACACACAAATGCAAAAACTCATGAATTTGTGCAAATAAGATTTGTGTGATTGCCTGTATGTGACTTATGGCACAAATAAATAAATAATATATATTTAACAAGAATCTAGGACTTCAGTCACATTAATAGTTTTATGTACTGGAACAAGCTTTTTCATCTGTCCCCAATTTCATTTAAGAAATTTAAAAAATAATAAATGCATAAAATATTTATTAAATTGTATAATCAAAACATGGTAAATTAACTTGTTTAAGTTGCTACCTTTTGATCAACACTTAACTAAATGTGGTTGTCTGCTATAAGGATTCCTCCACATTAGCCATACTTCTAGGTATTCCCTGTGAGTTGTGCTGGCCTTGTGAATCATTGTATTCAACAGAATGCAGTGGAACGAGCACTGACCTATGCAGAAGTTTCTGGCCTGTGTTTTAAGAAGGCTTAGTAGCTTCCAATTCTGCATACTTGAGAGCCATGACAAATCAAGGCCAGTTCTTCTACTGAGGAGACCACGTGGAACAAGCAGTGAAAGAGGCCACACGAAGAAAGAAAGGCCCAGAAAAACATGGAGAGAGGGAAATCCAGATGTCCTAGGGTTCTAGCAAAGCCCAGTCTCTAGCCAGCTTCCTCCCTGAATATATCCATCCAATAGACGACCAGCCAGCCAGCCAGCAAAACAACTATTCAGCCAAATCTAGCCAACCCTGTAGAACTATGAGCAAAGAAAATAAGTGGTTTCTAAACTACTAAGTTTTGGGGTGGTTTGCTACACAAGAATAGATAACTGAAACATTTTATCAGTAACTTAGCTTGAGGTTTGATATTAAGTATGGTAATTAGGCAGAATGAAATGGAATGGGCATTGGGGTTGCCACAAGAGTGACTTTTATGTTCACCTCAAGTAAGAGTGATGAAGCATATAATGGATTTCCAGTCTTTTAAAATCTAGCCAGAATTTCTATCAAAAGAATTCTTTTTATCTTAATTGGAGTTGAGTTAGTATTATGTTTGTTAAATAGCCACGGGGAGGCCTACTGACCTAGCCTTTGTATAGAAAATCAAAGTGTGAATCTTAATTTCACAGGCATAAAAAGTGTCCTGCTTGTATATTTGAATTCAGAGGTTAGCATATTTAAAGACTTTTTATATTGTCTTATTACAATAATTTAAAAAGAAAGTAAAACAATGTATATTCTACAAAGGAACATGCTTCTTTTAATTGCTTGGAAAATTCAGGAAGAAAAAGAAATCTCAAATTACATAAATGTAGAAGTATATAGGGTTGTCAGTTAAAATACAGAATGCCCAGTTAAATTTTAATTGCAGATAATAAATTTTTTTAGTGTAAGTATGTCCCTTGCAATATGTGGAGCATACTTATACTAAACGATCATTTCTTATTTTGTATAACATTCAAATTTAACTAGCATCTGGTATTTTTATTTGCTAATTCTGGAAATCCTAAAACAATACTAAAATCAACAAACATTTGTTGAGTGAAGCAGAAGGAATATTGGGGTTGACAATGGGGCAAAATAAGTGGTAGAAGAGGAACTGGAAATGTAGTTAGGGAAAGGATGGAGTGAAGAAGGTTAAGAGAGAAGTAGCTAGTGTACAATTATTGTTTTGGAAGTAGGAAAGTAAACATGTTAGGGAAGCATAATAAGCCTGAAGAAATGAAAATTATGTGGCTAGGAATGTCTAAAAATATTGCTTCCTTGTTTTCTATAAATGATACAAACTTCCTCTTGTATTGCCCGGGTAATGGGGAACAGAGACTGGACAAAGAAGGAGTGATGGATGTGCTATTCCTAAAATTTCCAGATTGGTATATTGATTATTTAGAGTTGAAAAGGCTGGAATAAATTGTAGTTACAGAAAGGGCAAACTGATTTTTTTCTTCTGGCATTCAGCAAGTGATAAAAGTTCTCTTGGGAGGAGTACCTTCTCCATATCAGAGTGAAAAATAGCCCTTATCATCAGAGACTTGGAGTGGATGGCTACAATGAACCTGAATAAACATATAAACATAATTAATTAAGCAACCCTTATCTTCCAACTGCTTTACTGCCCCTCTCCCCACCAACCCCTCGCCCACCAATATATCTCCTGGAGACTCCCCTAGAAAATTTTAGTATCCTAACCAGTTTTTCTTTGAACTGTTATTTCTTCTCAAATTTATTGCTCTTTGTCTGAAAAAATATAAGAGCATCTTACCTTGGCCACTTCTTCAGACTTCACTCTCTTGTGAAGATCCCCATATACATGTAAAACTAATAAAATTTGTATAATTTTCTCCTGTTAATCTACCTGGTGTCTACTTGGTTTCTAGAGCCAGTTTAGGAGTCCAATAAGAGCTAAAGGGAGATTGGTATGAATAGTATCTCCAAGAACTGAAGGGGGGTGGGTATGAATGGTGTCTCCATGGCCTCCATTCAACCTAGATGATTCAGTCTATTCTGAGAAAATGCATTTTTTTTTTTTTTTTTTTTTGAGGTAGAGTCTTGCTCTGATACCTAGGCTGGAGTGCAGTGGCATGATCTGGGCTCACTACAATCTCTGCCTCCCAGGTTCAACTAATTCTCCTGCCTCAGCCTCCTGAGTAACTGGGATTACAGGCATGTGCCACCATGTCTGGCTAACTTTTGTATTTTTAGTAGAGATGGGGTTTCACCATGTTGGCCAGGCTGCCTTAAACTCCTGACCTCAATTGATCTACCCACCTTGGCCTCTGATATGGTTTGGTTCTGTGTCCCCACCCAAATCTCATCTTGAATTACACTCCTATAATTCCCACATGTTGTGGGAGGGACCCGGTGGGAGATAACTGAATCATGGGGCAGTTTCCCCCACACCGTTCTCGTGGTAGTGAATAAGCCTCATGAGATCTGGTGGTTTTATTAGAGGTTTCTGCTTTTGTGTCTTTCTCATTCTCTCTGCCTGCTGCCATCCATGTAAGATGGGACTTACTCCTCTTTGCCTTCCACCATAATTGTGAGGCTTCCCCAGCCTTGTGGAACTATAAGTCCAATCAAATATCTTTGTTTTGTAAATTGCCCAGTCTCAGGTATGTTTTTATCAGCAGTATGAAAACAGACTAAAATAGTAAATTGGTACCAGTAGAGAGGGGCACTGCCGAAAAGATACCCAAAAGTGGGGAAGCGACTTTGGAATGGGGTAGAAGGCAGAGGCTGGAACAGATTGGAGGGCTTACAAGAAGACAGGAAAATGGGGAAAGTTTGGAACTTCCTAGAGACTTGTTGAATGGCTTTGACCAAAATGCTAATAGAACTATGGACAATAAGGTCCAGGCTGAGGTGGTCTCAGATGAGATGAGAAACTTGTTGGGAACTGGGGCAAATGTGATTCTTGTTATGTTTTAGCAAAGAGACTGGCAGCATTTTGCCCCTGCCCAAGAGATTTGTGGAACTTTGAACTTAGAGAGACATGTATCTGGAGGAAGAAATTTCTAAACAGCAAAGCATTCAAGAGTTAACTTGGTTGCTGTTAAAGGCATCAGTTTTATAAGGGAAGCAGAGCATAAAAGTTCAGAAAATCTGCAGCCTGTCGATATGAACCAAAAAAACCCCTATTTTCTGAGCAGAAATTCAAGTTGGCTGCAGAAATTTGGAATTGTAACAAGAAACTGAATGTTAATCCCCAAGACAATGGAGAAAATGTCTGTAGTACATGTCAGAGGTCTTCACAGCACGCTCTCCCATCACAGGTCTGGAGGCCTAGCAGAAAATAGTTTCGTGGGCCGCGTACAGGTCGCTGTGCTGTGCGCAGCCTAGGAATTTGGTGGCCTGCGTCCCAGCTGTGGCTGAAAAAAGCCAACAGAGAGCTTGGGCCATGGCTTCAGATGGTGCAAGCCCCAAGCCTTGGTGTTGAGCCTATGGGCACACAGAGGTCAATAATTGATGTTTGGGAACCTCTGCCTAGATTTCAGATGTATGGAAAGTCCAGGCAGAAGTTTGCTGCAGTGGTGGGGCTGTCATGGAGAACCTCTGCTATGGCAGTGCAGAAGGAAAATGTGGGGTGGAAACCTCCACATAGAGTCCCTACACTAAGTAGTACGCTACTTAGTGGAGCTGTGAGAAGAGGGCTACCATCCTCCAGACCCCAGAATGATAGATTCACCAACAGTTTGCACCATGCATGTGGGAAAGCTGCAGACACTGAACAACAACCCATGAAAGCAGCCAGGAGGGAGGCTGTACCCTGCAAAGCTGCAGGGGAGGAGCTGCCCAAGACCATGGGAACCCACTTCTTGCATCAGTGTGACCTGGATGTGAGACATGGAGCCAAAGGAGATAGTTTTGGAGCTTTACGATTTGACTGCCCTGCTGGATTTCTGACTTGCATGGGCACTGTAACCCCTTTGTTTGGCCAATTTCTCCCTTCTGGAATTGTTACATTTACCCAATGTCTGTACCCACGTTGTATCTAGGAAATAACTAGCTTGTTTTTGATTTTACAGGCTCATCGGCGAAAGGGAATTACCTTGTCTCAGATAAGATTTTGTACTGTGGACTTCTGAGTTAATGCTGAAATCACTTAAGACTTTGAGAGACTGTCGGGAAGGCATGACTGGTTTTGAAATATGAAGACATGAGATTTGATAGGGTCCAGGGGCAGAATGATATGGTCGGCTCTGTGTTGCCACCCAAATCTCATCTTGAATTGTACTCGCATAATTCCTACACATGGTGAGAGTAACACAGTGGGAGATAATTGAATCACACTGTTCTCATGGTAGTGAATAAGTCTCATGAGATCTGATGGTTTTAGCAAGAGTTTCTGCTTTTGCATCTTTCTCATTCTGTCTTTGCCTGCTGCCATCCACGTAAGACGTCACTTGCTCCTCCTCGACTTCTACCATGATTGGGGGCTTCTCCAGTCACGTGGAATTCTAAGTCCAATTAAATCTTTTTCTTTTGCAAATTGCCCAATCTCAGGTATGTTTTTATCAGTCAGGGAGGGGAACATCTATCCACTGGCCTTGGATTACAACACCTGCTTCCACATGCTGGCCTTATTCTTATAAAGCTTGCTGGTCCTGTAAGGAACTCTACCTGGAGAAGTCCATGACACCCACTGCAGCTGATGGATGACCTTGCTACCATTTGTTCATGTCTCCTGTGTGCCTAGACACGTTGTGAGCTTCTCTTAGGTAACTATACCCAGGAAGAAAGAGGCTAGATCCGGCATTTTTATGATCCCACATTTCAAAGAAAAAGTTTTGGCAAGAATAAAAAATAATATATATTAGGCTCACCTTAATAAAATAGTGTAGGCTTTGAGTGGAATTATTTTGTATTCTTTGTTTAAGGAACAAAATGGTTCTATGAAGTAGGCAAAGATCAAATATTTATGAAAAGGCAGATAATGTTTTAATATCTACTGGCAGATAGCCTCTGCAGACTCTGTATTTACTATCTTGGTGTTGTTCCCACCAATCTTCTTCATTCATATAAAGTTAACATTCACCTGGGGATATATCAATAGTTCATGAGTTTGATTTTAAATAAGTCTCTCAACAGTGAGACTTATTTTTCTGCTTTTTAAAATGTAATCAGTACTCAAATCAATATCAGCATTCTTTTTAAAGACTAAGAAGTTTTTACGTTCAGAGAAAGCTGATGCTTTATTAGTGCAGGAGAAAAACCTGTTCCTTTTCAAACATTAAAAATCACAAACATCTTAAATATGCATTAGAAACCATTAATGCTCAAGGGAGATCTGACTGCTGTAAATTTTCTATGGTATAGCCTCTTACCTCTTTTGATAGCTAAAGTTAATGTTTTAGTGACAGAATTTAAAAGAAAAAAAAGCTTGAGTATTTATTTTGAGTTTCATAATGCTTTGTGAGTCTGCACAAAATATTGCAGGATTTTAACATTGAAAGCTGAATGAATATTTTTCAGACTTTAAGTTATTAAAACATATTTTCTTATTTTGTAGTGAACTTGTATTCCAGCCAAACAGCTGCATCTGTGGACTGCCAAAACTACTCTTCTCACACTTTCAGGTTACTTGATTAAATTAGTATCTACATAAAAATCCTTTCCAGAGGGTGAACAAAAGGTGGGCAGTGTTATGTTAATTGTATTATTCCTAGAAGAGAAGTTAAATAGAAAAACACTTCTGTTGAAATTTTCATATGCTTTTGTTATTCTTGCATCATTTGGCTCTAGAATCAAAAAGAAATCAACTATAACAAAACAATAGATCATTTAAGAATGGTGTTAACAATTTTGAATTGAGTTCAGAGAATTTATATGAATTAGATCTTTTGATCTTCACAACAGCCCCATACTGGAAGAAGGGCAAGTATTTTTCCCTTTTCATCTATGTGTGATTAGAATCAGTGGTACCTTACGATATAAAAAGGTCCCAGTTTTACCCTGTTCTCTGCCAAGCAGTGTATAAGCTACTTTCCTCTTTCTACATGTGTTTAAAGTATCTAGCATGATATCCTTTACTTTCTAAATACGTCTACTTATGTAGTGTGAGTGGATTGAGATTAGGGACTGAAAATAATTAGACTAGTTTCCATAAATATATGTTTGGTGAATCTGAGTTTTAACTGGAAGGCCAGGATTGAAATCATTGCATTAGAGATTAAAGTGAAATTTAGAAATCTTCTTCTGTTTCACCTTCAACTAAGGTCAGAAGGGACCTAGCTACATAATCTTAGCAGACTTCTTTTCAAATACAACAACAATCTCCCTACGTATTGTGCATAAAATATTGGCGGGGCAGAACTAACAGACAGAAATCATATCTGCCAACCTAGGCAAAACAAGTTTTGTCTTTCAAATAAAGACTAAACTCTGTAGGGGGAAGATTTATTTTGTGATAAGCAGAGTCCTAAAGTATTATGCAATTGACAAAATTTACTATACATTTATGGTCTTATGAGTTTACTGTATTTGGGTTTGTTCAAATAATTTCACATATCTAGTGGAAATTGTATCTTATGTGATGATTTAATCTAACCACAGCTGCAGCAATATAAATTACACTTAAGACTATGCTGATTGATTATAATCAGTTGTAATCATGTCTTATAATTACATTGCATTATAGCGGCAGAGGCTGTTTAAGCCTACTCAGCACAGAGCTATATAAAGAAGATTATTTGTTACTTCTGACAGTCTCAGTCAACATTCAAAATTGCCTGCAAACAATAAGTTTTATTAAATTTATTGTCCAGGCACCAAATAAGCTTCTTGATTTGCTCACAGAAGTTGAAACAGAAATGCAAGCCAGTCTAAAACTTATTAACTACTATTTATACTAAAAGTATCTTCTTAAAAACATTAATAATTTCGGATATGGGTCACATTGATGTATCAATATTTGAAGTCTATTGGATTTCAATGTATGTAAAACGATCAAGTGAGAAGTTTGGAAGTATAGGAAGTTATAGATGAAATAAAATTGGCAGAAATATTGATGATTTATTCAAAAAGGGTAATAGGTACATAGAGGTTTGTTATATTATTCTGTTTAATGTGTATCTGTTTGAAATTATTCATATAAAAGTTATATATATACTTTCCTATAATAAAGAAAACTGAACAAACACTATATAATGCCTATTTGTATCTATATAAAATAATGACAAAGGTATTCTTTAAAATTCATGTATCTAAGTTGCTTTGCTTGTGTCTTAGAGGAACACTTTGCCTTCAAATTGAAAACTTCTGATAGACTATTTTGAAACACTCAAGACCATTTCACCAAAGCCAAAGCTCCAGTACTCTCCTTTTAGCCTAGCCTTCTCCTTTCCTCTCATAATGATGCCCGCTTTTCATCTATACTCAATAAGCCATAGAAGACAATCATGTAGAAAATACTGTGCTATTCTATCATCAATGCTTTACTATTAAAACTGTTTACACAATTAAATACAGCCACCACAAGAAGCATATTAATATTCTAAATAAGTTGTACAAGGCTCATTCTGAATAAGTTGCAAGGTTTGTTCTGATTCGAATTATACGTGTATTGGATAATACGAAAATTGAAAACCGTCTGCCCATTTTTAGATTACTTAATACATATGTTTAGATATGGGCAACTTAATTTTCTGAGACTTAATCTTCTCATCTCTGTGTGGCTATATAGTGAATGTAAACTCATTTGACAAAAGTTTTACTTACAAAACCAACATAGATTAGATATTTGTTATCTCTGATTTTCCTTCCACACTTCCTATCTGGTTCTTCATGTACTCAAATGAGGATTGGACTATGGTTTGCTAATTGATATTAGAAACAAACAAACAAAAAAAGTAGTGCTGATTCGGAGCACTCTCATGAGGATTCACATTTTTCTACTTGTTTGGACTTTGTCTCACTGCTTATGTAGCCAGAGGCCAAACGTATTTTTCTTGATTTGACATTTTATCTCAGGTCTCAAGACACTGGATTTCAAATAGCCAGTATAATTACTGATTTTATGTGTTAATTTAACTGGGATAAGGAATCTCTAGAGAGCAGATTAACTATTATTTCTGTGTATATTTGTTTCTGAAAGAGATTAGCATTCCATTGGGTAGACTGAGTAAAGATAGAAATCACCAGTGCTGGTGGGCATCATCCAAGCCCTTCAGTGTCTAACTAGAACAAAAAGCCAGAGGAAGAGTGAATTTGCTCTTGCTTCTTAAACTGGAACATTTATCTTTCCCTGCCATTAGACATCAGAGCTACTTGTTCTTGGGTTTTTAAACTCTGGGACTTACACCAGCGGTGTCTCCTGGGTCTCAGGCCTTAAACTCAAACTGAATCACACCACCATCTTTTCTGGTTCTCCAGTTTTCAGATGGCAGATTGTGGGATTTCTTGGAATCCTAATCGTGTGAACCAATATTCGTAATAAATTGTACACATGTACGCTATTGTTTTTCTTTTTCTGTGTTAGGGTTAATATTTTAGTTTTTGTGTGGCTATACGTAGTGAATGTAAACCCATGGGTTAAAAGAACCCTAACGCACTCACATTTTTTAAAATAACCACTAGATTTTCTGTGCCATGCTGTTTTAGAATATAACTAAGAAATAATCATAATCTATCCCTCTGCACCCTATATAAAGGATAAGACAATATTTATCCAGAAGAGATAAGAGTAGGAGAAAAAATTTCCTTGAACAGAATCATCAGAGAGTTATGTGATGCTCCTATATTTTTCCTTGGAAAAAGAGGAGAGGATCCCTGTATCCAAAATTAAAGTTTCTTTTTTTTTTTTCCTTAAATCGGAGAAGAACTCCTTCCCCTTTGAGTCACAGGAGGAAAACTTCAAGAGTTTGTGGATCACAATGTCTGGTGGCTGACACATGGCTGAAAAAATGTAAAGGAGAGAGGTTGTAATATTTGCTGTGCTGGCAGATGGATGGCAGTGAAGCCAACTACACATGTATGGATAGGGACCATATTTCCTCTAGGCTACTATACAAACCACTGAAGATAAGCGCATGTGAGTAATCCTAGAAGAGACCCAGCCAAGGAGGCTGTACTCAGCAGAACTACTTTGTGTGAACACACAGCCAGAAAAAAAATGGAGGAGAGAGTGATAGAGATAGAAAGGGAGTGTGCTGGTTATCTGGGCAGGCCCTGCAAAGCCTTCTAAAGGGGATAAATGGGGCTGATCTTTGTAACACTCACAAAAGTATCCCTAGAGGAAAACACTAACATTTAGGGATCAGCCACCCCAAGGTTCCCATTACCAGAACGTAACAGAATCCCCTACAGATGAATGCCCTTTCTACAGCTAGGAAATTCTCAGGCAGGAGTGGAAGTAGAGAAGGGGGAGAGAAGAAAATGATTCTCTTCTTCACTATTGTTTTTTATAATCTGGACATGGCCTGCACTATAAGGAAAAAGGTCTGGGTAAGGGTTGAGTTGAGGAGAAAAGGAGAATCCAAACCTGTAGAGTGTCCTGTGATTCATGACAATTCTGTAGGACAGGGCTGTGCTTACCGCAAAACATGAATCAAGGGCCAGAACAACGAGGGCAGTCATCCCATTGACTTCCAAAAATGTAGAGAAAAATTATCAGTTTTCCTCCACTTCTTCCCTATGAGAAATTTTGGGTTCTCCCAGAGAGGATTCCTTACAATCTTTGGAGACATATGAAGAAATAAATAATCATGTCCAGAAAAGAGAGATTTGGAAGAATTGATGCATGGTAGCAGAAGGAAGGCCCAAGTCAAAGGTTTACTATGATGATAGCAGATTTGTTTGCTCATTTCTGTTCATAATTGTCAACTACCAGGAAGAAGACCCCAAAGTTTAAAGTAAATTAAAATTTAAAAAAATAGAAAAAAAAATCTCAGGCTTATAAATTAGCCACAGCAACCAATGAGCTCTTCTCATATTCATATTCTCTAGATAACTTGTTCTCAGAAATTCTTTAGAGAGAAAATAAAGATATAGTGTTCCTGAGGTTATAAAAATATGAAAGGTAGATGCTGATTTGCTAAAATTGGTAAAAGGCCTCCCTCTCTAATACATTTTTTGAAATAATTAAATCAAGAAGAGCAAAGAAAAATGAGAACACATTGTAGTACCGTATTGAAAATACAATATAAAATCTTAGGTTACATTCAAGATGTTTCAGCATTTTAACTGAATGGATCAATCACTAACCCGCCACATGTGAGTCATTAAGTGATTTTCAAACATATTTGTAAGAGGTTTCTTGACTAACTCAAACATTAAAACTAAAAATTACCAGCAAGTCACTGAAATAAAAGTGGAGAGATTAAAATTTTGACATTTCAATCTGACAACTAGATTGGACTATCTAAAGATTGAATATGAGATTGTTAGGTAATAAATGTGTAAGACTTTGTCACTGTCTATAGACATCATTACTGGCAGGGAAGGTCAAGCTCAGAGAGATATAGACCCCATTGATACTGGTTTATTCATAAACCTGATGTACACACTTGTATTTATTCACATATCAGCAAGAATCTTTATAGATAGCAAAGCCCTTTAATACTAGTCAAGAAATATGTTAATGATTAGGGAATCACTTACTCAAAAATTTATATTAAATATTAACTGCAAACAATAATATATAATGGAGGACAGTTATGAAGAGCATGACCTCTGCCTTCAAGAGACTTCCAGTTAACAACCTAAGTAAACAAAAAATCTAATTCAAATCAGAAATTTCCTAAGGGTTTAAGATAATTAAATTTAATTGCATAATCATCCTGTCTAGAAGCAAATGTATGATTGAGTTCTTATCAGAAACCTAGACTTAAAGATTTTCAGAAAGTAAAAAGGCAAAAGACTTGCAGCTTCAAGCTGTTACTCAGTTGGTGATGGCGGTATAGCCTAGATTTTTGTCCTTGCCCACAATCTTTTTCTGGAAAGATTTTGTATTTTGCTTTTTGTTGTTTAGATTTTAAAATTAATGATGATGATGATGATTTGGTTTAATATAGGGAAGACAAATAAATTTCAACTCGCTTGCCAATTCTAATTGATTATTATTCGCTTCCTGAAAAGCTGCCTTGCACTGCGTTCAAGCTTATCAGAAAGGCATGCGGGATTCATCAGAAGTGCCTAGGAGAGGGCAGCAGCAGTATACACCACATTGCCCCCTTCCTTGGCCTAATTGCTTGATACAACAGAACTTCCCTAAGTGTTCTGAAATAAAGGCATCATTCAGTTGTGGAAACAGATATTTACAATCACTAAATTTCCAAATGCATGCTTAGGCAGTTTAGCTTGCTGGAGTCCACATTTTTGGTGGTAGGTGGGAGGAGCAGGGAAGAACTGTATTTTTGTAACGAATATAAATTGTTAGTCCCTGAGATTTAAAAAATCATCATTATATAAACATCCTAGAAAATATTTTAAAACTTGTCCCAGATCTACTAAGACCTGACTAAAACTGTTTCATTGCTGCCAAACAAGTATCTTCATGAAAGATCGGAAGCCAGGGCACAAGCGGTACATTGCCCACGGTCAACACAGAATGACACTGTAATTTGCTGATTTTGAATCATTTTTTATAAACTGAAATTGATATGCCACATTAAAACTTCTTTAAATGATTTGAAATGTATAATGATAGTCAAATGCTAAAAAGTCATTTTATTTTAATAAATGATATAACCTGGCTTTCCTCGTGTTTTCTAGAAATTAGAAAGTCACTTGTAAATGAAATTAGACAAATAACTTTTTGTCTTTTCATTTCCACTAAAGGTCACCTGGAAATTAAAATTACATAAGAAAGAGACAATGGAAATCAGGTTCACATGATAAATTTGTTTCTCTGACTACATGTTAACAGTGTTACATAAAACACTTAACCAATACGTGTTTCAGCTAGACTACTTGAATTCCATTCCCAACTCTAACACTTCCTAGTTGCAGGACCTCAGGCACATAACCTATCCTAACTTCAGATTCCTTAGTTGTAAAATGTAGTTATTAATACCACATAGAGTTGTATGAGGAGAAATAGGTTACTATAACTTTTTAGATAAACACTTTATCTATAAGTGCTTATTGTAAGTGTTTAGACTTGGTGTCTGGCATACAAGAAGGGCTTTATTAAAATAAGCTCTTGTTTTTGGGGAAACAAACCTACATTAGGAGAAAAATACACATGGGCACGCATACATATGCATGCACACACCAGTTAATGAGGTAAAAAGTCATCTAATATTTAGCATGTATAAATAAACTATATATTTACTTCTCAAAACTATAAACTACTATTCATTTTGTATAAAAGTCTTGAGTAAGGCAAAAGAAACCTGTATCTGATATGTTTCTGCTTAAATGTGTAAAGTACTATTATACTCTATAGGTGCCAAAACTGTCTCAACTCCAAAGCATTAAGGTGAAAGGTGCTGACAAGTAGAAACCATGGTGAGATGGGCAGGAGTGAACAAATATGGCTGTGCCTTAGTCAGTCCATGTAGATTACAAATGGAAGGTAATGCAGTTATATTTTAAAGTCATTTCTGTGTCATTGATTTTTTTCTGATAATTTAATTATAGGCACTATTTATTGGAAGAGTTTGCTTCTTATTCTAGACATTTGTCCTTGCTTGGCACTTTATTATGCTTCCATGACACTTTACACCTCTTACCAGTAGCTGATTATGACACTTTCAGGCTGATTCTCTACCTGGCAATGACGCAGAAAGCTTTTCAGTACTCTGTGCTCAGACAGCACTATACTTTGAAAGGAAGCCTTTTCTTCGGCTGCGATATTGGACCAAGGGTACCAAGTTCTCCATGAACAAAAACTACCTCAGCTTTCTTACTCTTTTAGCACTGATCATAAAGTCAGTGCAAGATAGTCATAGGAACATGGGCTGGGATCAGGGAGCTTTAGGTTAGAATCCCAGGTCTGGAGCATCTGTTCCTCTTTCCCATCCTATTGAGGGATTGTATTCTCTTCCCAGGTCCACAAAGGGGGTGTAGTTTCAAGGGCAAGAACTTCCCAGCGCTATGCCTTCCCCACCTCTCCATCGGGGATTAGAGGTCTTTGTGTAAATGTTTGTGTGCTGGGGAAAGAATCAAAGATCAATTACTCCAGTGGAAGTTTAAAGGAACTCCTTTCATAGGCCTAGAAACTTAAAGGAGATGGGAAATCCTCCCAGGTTAAAAGTCCGTGTCCCCACATCCAGCCAAATTCCGTATTTGGGTCTCCTTCCACAAGCTTGTGGAAGCTTTTCTCTCTAATCTTTTTCTTTCTCCTTTTTCTCTTTCTCTGCCTAAATAAATCACTTTCTGAAAAAAACTCTTTGGGGTCTGATATTTACTTGCAAGCACACCACGCCTGGCATGGTCCCTTCTCCCATTCCTGGGTGAGTGAGAGATCAAGAGCCTAGAAAAACATCCTCTGAGGGGAGCTATGTCTCCCCTGAACCCCAAAACCCAGTCACACTAATAGACTGATGTATTGAACCTATGTAAGACTCCTTTACCTTATCTGATTGACTGGTCAAGAAAGGTTCGATAAAGAGAAATGTTAAGAACCAAGAAAGGACTTTGCAGTTTCTTCCTTTTACAAACGGAAAACGGTTCTTGGAAACAGTTCTAGAAAACAGTTCTTGCTGAGATAGATAATCCAACATGTTCCTATGGGCTCAGAATGCTTTACTTAAACTGAAGAAGGAAACTGAAATAATTCTTATAATTCAAGGAGAGAAAACCCTTAGTCTCAGCTATTTAAATCTTTCAGGCAAAAGAGTTTCTTGGGCCTGAATTATGAGTGGTTGCCTTGTGCTCCACTTCACCTCACATGGGTAAACACAGGCCAAGTTTGCAGCAGAGATTTTAATGGGATCAGCCAGGCTAAAAGCCTAATGAAATGGTTGCATGATGAAAAACCAATAGAATTTTAACTCTGAGCCAATGCATTTTGGGAACTAGGAAAAAAAAATGATCTTGGAAATATCAGGAGAACAATTAAATGGACAGATAAATGCTACTAATTGCTAACAATCAGCTAAAATATATGTAGATGCCTGGGATGTTACTGTACAGTTGTGGGATTCCATTTGACATTTGTCTTAGATTTAATGTCTGACATTTGTGTAACTTTCAATTAAAACAGAATAATGATAATTAGATAAGAAAGAATCTGTTTGGGAAGCTCTGAAATTTTACTACATTCCTCACATATGATAAATTTTACTACTTTGACATTTAAATTTTTTCTTCTAGCTCTATGAAACATGTACCAATGGAAACTAATAAACTTCATAATATTCCTGCAAATGTTTTAGAATGATAGCATAGGCAAAATATGAATATACATGTTGATACCCTTGTGTTTTAAATCAATATGCAGGGCAAATGTGAAGGCATTATGCACTAATGTGGCTATTCTGGATTTTGCGTGCCAGCATCCACTGTGATTGGTCAGTACTATTGTCTCATTGGTGTTTACACAATAACAGTTGGTAAAATTTCAAATATCACCCTAATTCATAAGTATCATAAACATTTTTATTTGGCTGGTATTTATACCCTAGATTAAGTGCTAGTGGTTTAAAATATGATTATCAAAAGCTATTCTTCTAATAAAAATAATTTATATGGAAATACGTTAAACTTTCATTCAAATGAAATGTCCTATATGTTATTGATTAATTACTGTGTGGCCTCTTTTCTATGGATAACGTTTAATCATATAAACATTTTAAGCCAAAAAAATATTCACAACATACTCACAATATATAATTTAATAGCCAAGTTATTTTGATTGGTTAATTACACAACGTAGGTTGTGTACACATGCACACATCTGCAATTCACATATAAATACTCCAATTTCTCTGGTCACTTTTAGAATCTATAACTTGTATCTTTTCTTACTAATAAATTATCTTTTATCTGATTTTTTATTATGTATGTTTACTAAGTTGCATTCACTAAATCTAACTGATTTTGATTAGAAAAAAATAGGAAGAAAGTTCAGATTTGCTCTATTAACTATGAAACAAATTTTAGAAAGAAGCATTGTTTTGGAAAATGTATTTTTTAAAAAAAAGTTTTTTCTCTCATATCCCAGTGGAAATATCTTTAATTTATCATTTTTGGATCATTTATTCTTAATCTGGGTTTATGCATAGCTATTAGTAAAAATTTTTGAAAAGCATCAGAGAATTTTACAGATTGATATCAGATAAGTGATTAAGAAAGAAAACAGTGCAATTCAGTGATGTTCTGAATTGGGAATCTTTGGTACTCGAGCAGGTTGGGAGCTACACTCAGTGCATAGATATAGACCTGAGAAGCGGAAGCAGACAAGGCCCAAGTGGATAGTGAAGACGTAGAAGGACAATTCACTCATAGTGTCCACTGTCAACTCTCACACTTGGTTATGGCTGTATTTATTTAAGGAAGAGTAAATGCACACATGGAATGATGGGGAAGTGGTGGAGGAGTACACACGTACAAACACAAGATTTAAATGACCACCTCTCGGGTGCTAATTCTCTGAATAATATGTAATACATTCAGTATTCTTTAAGTGATTATATAAGCTAGATATTATCAGTCCCATTTTACAGATAAGAAGATTGAGATTCCACAAGCTTAAATCGCTTTCTCAAAGCCAATCAGCTAATAAGTATCAAAGACAACATTTGCTTGAAGTCTGTCAGGCTCAAAAGTACATGTTCTTAATCATTGTCCTAATGCATTGAAGACTTTGAAACAGTATCTAAAGTCACTTAACAAAAAAAAAAGGTATTACGAGCCAGAAAAACCATCCTGATACATATATTATGAATATATAATATGCAAATAATAATGCAGTTTTCTTTGAACAAGTGTTCAAGAAAAGGAAGGGGATTCATATGGATAAAGGTATGTAAAGGATGTAAAGAAGCCCAAAATGTAATAAGATAATTAATATCTCCATTGGAGGTACAAAAAAGCAGGATAAATACTACAGCACATGAAATCATTAATACATTGATTAAATTTTATATTCTATCCAAAAATGACCCCATATCTGACTTCCAGCCTAATTTGGCCATTTTTTCCCAAGTCTAACTTCATTTCCTCCCTCCTGCCTCCCTTAACTTAAATTATGTTTGGCTAATTCAGAGTTTCTCAACACTGGCACTATTGACATTTTGCCCCAGATAATTATTTGAGTGTGGACCAATATACCTGGCCTCCAGTCACTAGACGCCCCGTAGCACTGCCCTGACCCTTACCACCAGGTGTGTCCTCTAGGTGGCAAAATCACCACATTGAGAACCACTAGGTTAATTCAACTATGGGAAATGAATCATTTTTTTATTTTAATTTACTTTTATTGAATAGCCAAACTTTATGAAATCAAACTTTGTTATCCCATAATGAACATTCAGTGTAGGGTACATACAGGAAAAAAAAGAAATTTTAATTTTTTAATTCAATCAAGAATTTTTTCACACATTCCATGATTTGTATGGCTTTCCTATTCAAACATTTTTCTGTGCATCTCTGAAAATTAAACTATTTAAAGAATAGAGAAACAGAAAATTTGAGTAAACTAATAGTGTGAAGTATAACCAGTAAGCTAACATATAAATCTTACGATAACCAATTGGAATGACTAAAATGTCATTCCAATGTATACTTCTTATTCAAAACTCTTTGTTTTGGGGGATCTAATAAGTGTAGAAGACTGCATACCAAATTATCTCCAAAAGTATTAACAGAATGACAAAGGCTTACCTTTCTATGGAGATATGAATATTTTCCAAATTCTCTGTGGCTTAGAAAATAGATATATTTGGAACAATGTGACAAGGCTAATGATATTCTCTATGCCTAAATAGCTTTAAATTCTTCTTAAATATTAGTTCCGCTTTTGCTTCTAAAGTGAACTGCTTCAAGGTATAGGGCACCTCTGGTATAAAACACCTGGTAAACCCCTCACTTCTGCCCTTCTACTTTCTTTTATGTTAAACATTTTTGTTAGACTGTGTCTCTGGTTCGTTCTTCTATTCTGATTTCTTTGGGAGCAGCAGTGAGTTTAACTAAAGCTCTACAAATGGCTTTGAGGACCTGAGTTTTTGTAGCCTCATCTATTATTTTTCCTTTATTCTACTTAACTCCTGTTTCATGGGAGGGTGTATTTTCATTTGAAACCCCTAATTAAAGGAAGTGAACCCAGAGGTTAAAAAACACTTATGGGAAAACACTGAGTCTTTTTAAAGCAAACAAAGAGAGGAGAAATATTAACTGAAATTAATTTTGGTATTTTTTCTGAATATAAAATGCAATGGTTTAAAATGAATATGTACAATTTAATATGATATATGCATAAAAATAGTCTACTAACTATGCCTCCTAGGTCTATTACTTAGTAAATGAAGCAAAAAAGCACTTTTAAAGTTATACTACAAGCTAACACTGAACCATGCATTTATTGGAATTAGCCTCATTCTAAATATAATTGAAAGCAAAACGTAGCTATTATTTCTGTTTGTAAAATATTATCATATTCTAGCAAAATATCCACAGATTTACATAATTTACCCTTTTTTTCACGTTCATACACCACAATCAGAAAGGAGTTATTTTCTCCTGTTTCAATACAGGTCATTCTCAGTAGATCACTCATATCTCAGTGTCTTAAATGGATTGCCTCTGTATATTTTAAATTAATGTATTTTGCAGGAAAGAATCCAAAACATCCCGTATTTCTATAAAATCACAATAAAAAAAGCACAGCACAGTATCTGTGTGTATTTGTGGGTAAGCATAGAGGTGAAGTGAAGGGGAAGAGAGAGAAACAGTGAGAGAGAAGGAAACAGAGAAAAAAGATAACCTCGTTTTACTTCACTACTAGGTAAAATGAAAAGATGCCACATGGAAGCAAGTACTTTTCTAGTTGTCGTTCAGTGCTTATATTCAGAATCTATGATGATATGGCTGTGTCCCCACCCAAATGTCATCCTGAATTGTAACTTCCACAATTCCCATATGTTGTGAGAGAAACCTGGTAGGAGGTAATTGGACTGTGGGGGTGGGTCTTTCCCGCACTGTTCTTGAAATGGTGAATGAGTCTCATGATATCTGATAGGTTTAAACATGAGAGTTTCCCTGCACAAGCTCTCTCTTTGCCTGCTGCCATCCATGTAAGATGTGACTTGTTCCTCTGTGCCTTCCGCCATGATTGTGAGGCCCTTCCAGCCATGGAAATGTGAGTTCTCTATTAAACCTGTTTTTCCTCCCAGTCTTGGGTATGTCTTTATCAGCAACATGAAAATGAACTAATACAGTAAATTGGTACCAGTAGAGTCAGGTGCTGCTGAAAAGATACCCAAAAATGTGGAAGAGATCTTGCAACTGGGTAACAGGCAGAGGTTGGAACAGTTTGGAAGGCTCAGAAGAAGACAGGAAAATGTGGGAAAATTTGGAACTCCCTAGAGACTTTTTGAATGGCTTTGACAAAAATGCTGATAGTAAAATGAACAATGAAGTGCAGGCTGAGGTGGTCTCAGATGGAGATGAGAAACTTGTTGGGAACTGAAGGAAAGGTGACTCTTGCTATGTTTTAGTGAAGAGATGGGTGACATTTTGTCCTTGCCCTAGAGATGTGTGGAACTTTGAACTTGAGAGAGATGATTTAGGGTATGTGGCAGAAAAAATTTCTAAGCAGCAAAACATTCAAGAAGTGACTTTGGGAACTGTTAAAATCATTCAGTTTTTTAAGGGAGGCAGAACATAAAAGCTTAGAAAACTTGAAGTCTGACAATGTGATAGGGAGAAAATTCCATTTTCTGAGGAAAGATCCAAGCAGGCTGCAGAAATTTGCACAAGTAATGAGGAGCTGAATGTTAATCTGCAAGACAATGGGGCAAATGCCTCCAGGGCATATCAGAGGTCTTCATGGCAGCCCCTCCTATCACAAGCCCAGAGGTCTAGGAGGAAAAAGTGGTTTTGTGGGTGAGGCCCAGGGTTCCTGGGCTGTGTGTAGCTTAGGAACTTGGTGCCCTGCATCTCAGCCATTCCAGCCACGGCTGAAAGGCCATATATAGAGCTCAGACCATGGCTTCACAGGGTTCAAGACTCAAGCTTTGGCAGCTTTCATGGAGTTTTGAGCCTGCCAGTACACAGAAATCAAGAATTGAGGTTTGGGAACTTCTACCTAGATTACAGAGGAGGTATGGAAATTCCTAGATGTCCAGGTAGAAGTTTGTTGCAGGGCCAGGGTTCTCATGAAGAACTTCTGCTAGGGCAGTGCAGAAGGAAAATGTGGAGTTCAAGCCCCTACACAAAGTCCCTATTGGGGCACCACCTAGTGGAGCTGTGAGAATAGGGCCAGCATCCTACAGATTCCAGAACAGTAGATCAACTAACAGCTTGAAACATGTGTCTAGAAAAGCCACAGATACTCCATACCAGCCCATGAAAACAGCCAGGAGGGTTCTATCCCCTGCAAAGCCACAGGGCCAGAGTTGCCCAAGACCATAGGAACCCGCAACATGCCTCAGCATGACCTGGATGTGAGACACGGAGTCAAAGGAGATCATTTTGGAGCTTTAAGATTGACTGCCCTGTTGGATTTTTGACTTGCATTGGCCCTGTAACCCCTTTGTTTTGGCCAATTTCTCCCCTTTGGAATGGCTTTTTTAGCCAATGCCTGTACCCCCATTGTATCTAGGAAATAACTAACTTGCTTTTGATTTTACAGGCTCATAGGTGGAAGGGACTTGCCTTACCTTAAATGAGATTTAGGACTGGACTTTTGAGTTAATGCTGAGATGAGACTTTGGGGAACTGTTGGGAAGGCATGATTCATTTTATAATGTAAGGACATGATATTTGGGAAGGGCCAGGGCTGGAAAGATATGATTTGGACCTGTCCCCATCCAAATCTCATCTTGTATTGTAACTCTCACAATTCCCTTGTCTTGTGGGAGGAACCCAGTAGGAAGTGCTTGAATTATGGGGGTGGATCTTCCCTTCACTGTTCTTGGTATAGTGACTGAGTCTTATGAGATTTGATAGGGTTAAAAATGGGAGTTTCTCTGCACAATCTCTCTCTTTGCTTGCTGCCGTCCATGTGAGACATGACTTGTTCCTCCATGCTTTCCGCCATGATTGTGAGGCCTCCCCAGCCATGTGGAACTGTGAGTTATCCATTAAACCTCTTTTTCATCCTAGTCTCAGGCATGTCTTTATCAGCAATGTGAAAGCAGACTCATACATGTGATAATCAGATCCCTGGAGACTAACATGGTATCCCTGAGATTGCGATGAGCACTAGGTAGCATCATGAGAAAAACAACTATTATTTCAATGAGAAAAGAAATAGTTTCAAACCTGAACTTATACTCTGAGATACTCTAGTGTAGTCTAAAGGACTTGCATATTTAATTAGACCTTTCTAAAAATTGATAGTTTAATTATCCAAGGAATAGCTCAATTTTATCTAACAGAAAGGAATTGCAGAGACGTTTTGAGATATCTTCCCCTAACCAACCATGGAAATCTCTGTGTGATTATAATAGCTATCACATATTCAGAGCTTATTATATATCCTAAATGCTACAGGTGTTCTTTATAACAGCCCTGTAAATTAGAAATATCTTCATTTTATATACACAAAAGAACTGGAGTTTAGAAACAAAAATAAGCTACTCATTCAATCATCTGGTAAGTAACAAGTGTAGAATAGGTACTACAAAATTTTTGCTATTAATAAAAATATTATTCAAAAATACTTAAGGAAAATGTCAGAAACTGCTTAATATATTTCTGAAATAAATCCTTAAGTATTCTTGTTAACTTTTATTTTAGGTGTAAGTTTTTTATATAGGTAAATTACATGTCACTGGGATTTGGTGTACAGGTTATTCTCTCACTCAGATATTAAGCATAGTACCTAAAAGGTAGTTTTTTTATCCTTTTCCTTCTCCCACCTCCAGCCTGAAGTAGGCCTCTGTGTCCCTTGTTTCCTCTCTTTGTGTCTGTGTCTTGTTTATCTCTTTATGTCCCCGTATTTTCATTGGTTAGCTTCCACTTGTGAGAACATGCAGTATTTGGTTTTATGTTCCTGTGTTAATTCACTTAGGACAGTAGCCTCCAGCTCTATCCAGATTGCTGCAAAGGATATGATTCAGCTCTTTTTTAAGGTTGCATAGTATTCCATGATGAAATATGCACCACATTTTCTTTATCCACGCCATCATTGATGGGCATTTAGTTTGATTCCATGTCTTAGTTATTGTAAATAATGCTGCAATGAACCAATGTGACCATGTATCTTTACAGTAGAAGAATTTATATTCCTTTGGGTATCTACCCAGTAAAGGGATTGCTAGAGGAATGGTAATTCTGTTTTTAGGTCTTTGAGGAATCAACACACTGCTTTCTAGAGTAAGCTGGACTGATTTACACCCTCACCAGCAGAGTATAAGTGTCTCTTCTCCCTGTGGCCTTGCCAGTATGTTATTTTTTGACTTTTTAATAATAACCATTCTGACTGGTGTGAGATGGTAACTCGCTGTTGTTTTGATTGACATTTCTCTAATGATTAGCAATGTTGAACAATTTTTTCATGTTTGTTTCGATATGTATGTCTTCTTTTGAAAAGTGTCTGTTTATGTCTTTTGTCCACTTTGTAATGGGAGGTTGTTTGGTTTTTGCTTGTTAAGTTTCTTATAGATTCTGGGTATTACATCTTTGTTGGATGTATAGCTTGAAAATATTTTTTCCCATTCCGTAGGTTGTCTGTTTACTCTTTTGATAGTTTATTTTTCTATGCAGAAGCTCTTTAGTTTAATTAGGTCCTATTTGTCAATTTTTGTTTTTGCTGCAATTGCTTTTGACATCTTCATCATGAAAACCTTGCCAGCTCGTATGTCCAGAATGGTATATCCTAGGATATTTTCCAGAGTTTTAACCATTTTAGGTTTCACATTTAATACTTTAATCCATCTTGAGTTGATTTTTGTGTATGGTGTACAGAAGGGGTTCAATTTCAATCTTCTACGTATGACTAGCAGCTTATCCCAGTACCATTTATTAAATATAACGTTCTTTCCCCATTGCTTAATTTTGCCAACTTTGTCAAAGATCAGATGGTTGTAGGTGTATAGCATTACTTCTGGGCCCCCTATTCTGTTCCGCCAGTCTACATGTCTGTTTTGTAGCAGTATATGCTTTTGGGTATTGAAAATCTGAAGTATAGTATGAAGTTGTATAATGTGATGTCTCCAGCTGTGTATTTTTTGCTTAGCATTTCCTTTGGCTATTCAGATTCCCTTTTGGTTCCATATGAATTTTAAAATAGTTTTAAAAAAATTCTGGAAAGAATGTGGAAATAGCATTGAATCTGTTGCTTTGGGTAGTATGGCCATTTTAACAGTATTGACTCTTTCTATCCATGAGCATGTAATGTTTTCCATTTGTTTGTATCTTCTTTGATTTTTTTGAGCAGAATTTTGTGATTGTAATTGTTGCAATTTTCCATCTTTCTGGTTAGCTGTATTTTTTAGTATTTTATTATTTTTTAGCCATTGTGAATGTGATTGTGTTCCTGATTTGGCTTTCAGGTTGGTTGTCATTGGTGTACAGGAATACTACTAATTTCTGTACATTGATTTTGTACCCTGAAACTATGCTGAAGCTGTTTATCAGGTCAAGGAGCTTTTGGGCAGAGAATATTCTAGGCATAGAATCATATCATCCACAAACAGGGATAGTTTGACTTCCTCTCTTCCTATTTGGATGCCTTTTATTTCCTTCTCTTGCCTTACTGCTCTGGTTAGGACTTCTAGTATGATGCTAAATAGGTGTAATGAGAGGTCATCTCTTGTACTGTCCAGATTTTCAAGGGAAGTGCTTCCACCTTTTTACCATTCAGTATGAGGTTGCTTGTGGGTTTGTAATAGATGGTGCTTATTATTTTGAAGTATGTACCTTCAATGCCTACTTTGTTGAGGTTTTCTAACATAAGGGAATGTTAAATTTTATCAATAGTCTTTTCTGTGTCTATTGAAATAATTTTACGGTTTTTGTTTTCAGTTCTGTTTATGTGATGAATAATATTGACTGGCATATATTAAGCCAACCTCACATCCCACTTATAAAGCCTACTTGATCATGGTGGATTAGCTTTTAAATGTTCTGGATATGGTTTTCTAGTATTTTGCTGAGGATTTTTGCATATAGGTTCATCAAGGACATTGGTCTGAAGTTTTCTTTCTGTTGTGTCTCTGCCAGGTTTTGGTTTCAGAATCATGCTGGCCACATAAAATGAGTTATAGAGTCCCTTTTTCTTGATTTTTTGAAATAGTTACAGTGGGAACACTACTGTTCTTTATACATCAGATAGAATTTGGCTGTGAACCCATCTGGTCCTGGGTGTTTTTGGTTGGTAAATTTTTATTACAGATTCAATTTTGGAACTCATTATTGATCATTTCAGGGATTCAACTTCTACTTGGTTCAATCTTAGGAGGTTGTATATTTCCGGGAAATTATCCATTTCTTCTGAGTTTCTTAGTATGTGTGCATAGAGATATTCATAGTAGTCTGTGAAGGTTTTTTGTAGTTTTGTGAGGTCAGTAGTAATATCCCTTTTATCATTTCTGATTGTGTTTATTTGGATCTTCTCTCTTTTCGACTTTATTAGTTGAGCTAGTGGTCTATATATCTTACTAATTTTTCAAAAACTGACTCTTGGATTTGTTGAGGAGTTTGTTATGTATTTTTCACATCTCAATTTCCTTCACTTCAGCTCAAATCTTGATTATGTATTGTCTTCTGCTAGCTTTGAGATTGGTTTGTTCTTGTTTCTCTCAATCTTCTAGTTGTGATGTTAGGTTGTTAATTTCAGATATTTCTAAATTTTTGACATCAGTGTTTAGTACTATAAACTATCCTCTTAACACTGCCTTAGCTATGTCCCAGAGATTCTGGTATGTTCTATCTTTGTTCTCATTAGCTTTGAAGAATTTCTTGATTTCTGCCTTAATTTCATTTTTTACCCAAAAGTCTTTCAGGATCAGGTAGTTTAATTTCCATGTAGTTGTATGATTTTGAACAGTTGTTTTTAGCATTTATTTCTATTTTTATTGGGCTGTAGTCCATGAGTGCCATTGGTATGATTTCAGTTTTTTTTTTTTAGTTCACTGAGGATTGTTTTATGTCCAATTGTATGGCCATTTTTAGAGTATGTGCCATGTGGTGACGAGAAGAATGTATATTCTGTTGTTTTTGGGTGGGGATTTATGTAGATGGGTATTAGGTCCATTTGGTCAAGTATTGAGTTCAGGTCCTAAATATTTTTGTTAATTTTCTGCCTTGATGATCTGTCTTAGTACTATCAGTGGAGTGCTGAAGTCTCTATTATTCTGTGGAAATTTAAGTCTCTTCGTAGGTCTATAAGAACTTGCTTTATGAATCTGGGTGCTCCTGTATTGGGTACATATATATTTAGAATAGTTAGGGCTTCTTGTTGAATTGAATCCTTTACGATTATGCAATGCCCTTCATTGTCTTTTTTGATCTTTGTTTCTTTAAAGTCGGTTTTGCCTGAAACTGGTATAGCAACCTCTGCTTTTTTCTGTTTTTTATATTCTTGATAGATTTTTCTTCATTCCTTTATTTTGAGCCTAGGAATGTCATTACATGTGAAATGGGTCTCCTTAATACAGCATACCATTAAGGTCTTCCTTGTTTATCCAGCTTGCCACTCTGTGCCTTTTAATTGGGGGCATTCAGCCTATTTAAATTCAAGGTTAATATTGATATGTGTGGATTTGTTTTGGTTATTATATTGTTAGCTGTTTATAATGCAGACTTATTTGTGCGGTTGCTTTATAGCATCAACTGTCTGTGTACTTAAGTGTGTTTTTGTAGTGACTTGTAACAGTCTCCCTTTTTGATATTTAGCACTCCCTCAGGGCCTCCTGTAAGGCAGGTCTGGTGCTAATTAATTGCCTCAGCATTTGCTTTTCTGAAAAGGGTCTTATTTCTCCTTTGCTTATAAAGCTTAGTTTGGCTGGGTATGAAATTGTTTGGAGTTTCTTTTCTTTAAGAATGCTGAATGTAGGCCCCCAATCTGTTATGGCTTGAAGGGTTTCTGCTGATAGGTCCACTGTTAGCTGATAGGGTTCCCTTTGTGGGTGACGTTCCCTTTCTCTCTAGTTGCGTTTAACATTTTTTCTCTTTCATTTTGACCCAAGATCTGATGGCTATGTGTCTTAGGGATGGTATTCTTATATCACAGGGGTTCTCTGCATTTCTTGAATTTGAATTTTGGTCCCTCCAGTGATATGCCTCTCTAGTGATGGTGGGGGAGTTTTCATGGATAATATCCTGAAATGCATTTTCAACGTGCTTGCTTTCTCCCCATCTCCTTCAGGGACATCAATAAGTCACAGATTTGGTTTCTTTACATACTCCCACATTTCTCAGGAGTTTTGTTTATTCTTTTTCATTCCTCTTTCTTAATTTTTTTCTGACTGAGTTAGTTCAGTGGGCTAATCTTCCAAGTTCTGAGATTCATTCCTAAGCTTGATCTGTTCTGTTGTTAATACTAATGATTGTATTATGAAATTCTTGTAGTGTGTTTTTTAGTTCTATCAGATCAGTTTGTGTCTTTCTTATAATGATCATTTTATCTATCAGCTGTATTTTTTTATTGTAACACTTACATCCTTAAACTGAAGTTTAACTTGCTCCTGAATCTTGATGATCTTCATTTATATTCATATTCAGAATTTTACTTCTGTCATTTCAGATATTTCAGCCTGGTTAAGAATCCTTGCTGGAGAATTACTGTGGTGTTTTAGAGGAAAGCAGTCACTCTGGCTTTTTAAGTGGCCAGAGTATTTACACTGGTTCTTTCTCATCTTTGTGGGCTGGTGTTTCTTTAACTGTGATGAAAATTGAGTACAATCAATAGACTTCTTATATGGTTGTTTTTAGAGGGCTGACACTTTGTGCCAGGTCTTTATTTATACCTGAATTATTGTTCTTGGTTTCACAGGGAGGTATATGAACAATGTCTTTTTGATTTTGAAGTTCTGGGCAGTGATTCAGTAGGTGGCACTTAAGTGTAGTGACCAGTATGTAGGCTTTTGCTCAGCCACATAGCTTCTTTGCATTTTCTCATGATTGCACCCATGCTTCCTCCTAGTTCTCCAAAAGTGTGAACTCCTCTCACACTTAAGGGCTGGCTACAGATGTTGACTTGACATTCCCAGGCTACCCACCACAGCTCTGGGATAAGCTCAGGCTTTATGTTTTCTCCTAAGAGGCAGCAGGGGAAGGGACTTTGGCAGTGGTTGTGGCAGGGGAAACTTTCACATGTCTATTGGGACTCCATCCCAGAAAAATGCAGAGCCACTATCAATCAGTGTGACTGACCTGTGGTGAGGCAGCTGTACTGTGGCCTAAGCCAGGAGGTCTCTTCCTAATGATGCACAGGGAGGATGCATGATGGGGGAGACAGACTGGTCTCTTCTCCTTAGGGCAACCTCAGCTTGCTGTAGGTGTAGTTGGAACACTTAGGGTCGTTGCTCCTTCCCCAGTCTGAGGGCAGCAAGGGCAGTCCCACTGCATTGGCAGTGGCAGAGGAGTTTTTGGTTGCTTCTGGGAGCTCCAACTTGGAGAAAAGTGGAGCCACTGCCATTGGGAATGTTCAGCCAGGGGATAGGACGTCTGCACAGCTGGCTCAAGCTGGGGCCTCTGCTTGAGAAAGAGAAGCGACTCAAGTGCTCAAAGGGAGAAGAGACTGGATTCCTCTCTGTATGGTGACTGTGTTGTGCTGGAAGCACAAGTAGAGCTCTCAGACTCTTCAGTTCTTCCTCAGACCAAGGTCAGCAGTGACAGAATCAGTGCCATGGCAGTGCCAGAGGGACTGTAGATTGCCTCTAGGAGCCCCTCCCCAGGAAAACACAAAGCCACTACCACTGGTTATACATAGCTAGGGATGTAGTGCTGTTCTGTGGTCCCAAGATGGGGGCCCTGCCTGGTGAGAAGTGGGGGAATGAGGGTTCTCAGCGAAGAGAGACTGGGCTCCTCTCCATATGGTGGCTGCAGTATGCTGGAGGTGCCAGTGTAGTGACCAGGCCCTTTGTTCCTTCCCAGCCTGAGGATGGTTAGGGTGGGTACCATTGCAGCTGCAGGTGGAGAGGCTATAGGTTGTCTCTGGGATTTTGTCCTCAGAGAAATGCAGAGCTACCTCTCACTGAAGTGTTCAGGGAGAAGCAGGATAGTTATGCTGGAGTCCCAGGTCTGGATGCCCAACACAGTGAGGAGAAGTGGGGATAGAATAATCTGGCCACATTTCTGTGGGGCAGCTGCACTGTGCTGGGGAGCCACACTAGTCCATAATCATGGCACACCATCTAGAGCCTGAGGGCAACAGCTGCAAGGGCTGTGGGACAGCAGAAATGGTGAGCTGCCTCTCCTTCTGGGAGCTCCATCCCAGGAAAACACAGAACTGCTACTCGCCCTAGAGCACAGGCATGCCTGGTGTGGCCCCACTAGGGTCCCAGGCCAGTGGGCCTTGCACTGTGAGGTGCAGTACAGGCTAGGCCTGCAGTCTATCACTGCTCAGCCTGTGTACTTGGCCCCATTCCTGGGGATGTGTGAGGGAGCCTGATCTTCCCCATTCCTGGAGCTGCAGCTGCTGATGCCAGGATGCCCAGGGATCCAAGGTTCCTGGGACTCTCTATGTGCCTGAGCCTTGGCTCTGCCCAGATTAATGTAGCTCTCCAGGTCAGTCTGGAGGCCTCATTGAGGGGACTCATGGTGATTTCTTGAGCCCAGGGTTGCAAAAGTCCATGGTAGAAGTGTGAGTCTCCAGGGATAATCACTTACTTACCATTTATTCACAGTGGGGGACAGGGACACTCCCCTGTCTCCTGCCACTCCCAGGAGGGCCATTGTCTTGTCTCGATGTTCCTCTCTGTTCTTCATGGATGGAGGTTTTTTTTTGTTTTTGTTTTTGTTTTTGATGAATCCCAATGCAATATGTCCACCTGGATGTACCAGCTGAAGAGTTACTATTTACCTATTATTCTTTTTTCTCTCTGTGAAGGCACACACTAGCTGCTACTAGTCAGGCATTTGGCCCTACCTGCCAATAATTCCATTTGTTTGTAAATGACTTTGAGAGTTGGCATGAGAAAATAACAACAACAATAACAATAATGCCTACAGGTTACTGTGCTCCAGACTTTTCTAAGTGCCTTACACATGTAAACTTATTTAGTATTTCTTAAAACCATTTGAAGTAGGTTCTATTATGATCCCCATTTTAAAGATGAGAAAAGTGAAAAATTAAAAGGCTTAACCAACCCCTAAACAGTAGGTATCTGGAATCTCTAAAACAGAAGCAAAAATTCTCATTGATATAATCACACTTCTGTGGTTGAGTATGATTTGGCTAACATAGGTCATGAAATAAAAGACAACTACTTATACATTGCCAGTGGAATAAACTGTACTTATTAAGTAAGTGCTTACGTAAGACAAAGTAGCATTTAGAGCCAGCAGTGAAATCTCCTTTCTCTATGGGAAACTTGGGAGGAAATTAAGGCAATGAGAAATAGAAGAGGATATCCAATCCAGTAACAGCTGGAGGGGTCCTAGCCGTGTAAGTAGGGTTTCTTTGGTGGATGGAAAAAGGAAGAGAGAGGATAGGAGGAGTAAAATGAAAATGATCTGGGCTCTATTTCTGTGGTTTCAGTTCCATTCATTTTGTTAGAATCGTGTCCTGTGATTCAGACCAAGTCTGTCTCTTCCTCAGGTAGAAGGGGTAAAGATCTGAGCAGCCCAGGGGTCAATGATGCCAGGCCCACACTCCCATGAAAGGAATCATGCCATGCTTATGAGAATCTTGACCTTAGTGTCAAAGAAGGAAGAATGGCCAGGGCTGAGTAATTGAAGCCCTTTCTATCTTTTATTTTTCTCAGGTGCCTGAGGAACAAGTCTGTTTTCATTTCCAACCTGCCTTGTGTTAAAAGACACTGAATTACTTAAACAATGTGAATGGATTAGGCAGACATGGAATACAAGTCACAGAAGTTACCTTAGAAATCATTCTATAATAGAATATAATTGTCAGAACTAAAACTGGAGAAAATGGCAGATAGTGTTCACTCCAACTGTTTGAAAGAAGAAGTAAATATTGGTGAGGCCCACAGGCTATTCATCAAAGCAGAGCATCAAAACAGATTTTTTGTTTTGTTTTGTTTTTAATAAGAATCCAGGCAGGAGTAATCACCAGTTAGCAAAATAACTAGGCAAATTCTAATTTGCAAGTCAGATCTTGGCATGTGAAAAGAGTGTA
>NW_016107318.1:2512986-2765682 GCF_001604975.1 Cebus imitator
AAAAAAAAAAAAACAACTTTCAGAAATGTGAACCATTTTCAGTATCTTTGGTTCTGGCCTCTCTTCCAGGATGGATTTATCCAAAAGCTTCAGGGCCCCTTCTGGCCACAATTAACCCTGGGGCCACCCACAGGCAGAAAGTATTATAAAAAGGGTCCGAGATCAAACATCCTTACAAGAGAATCAGAGCTCATCTATCTCATGCTTTTAAAAATGACTTTTTTCCCTTCTGACTTCCCCAACTCTAGGTCTTGCTTCTTCATACTGCAATTGATTCCACGATTCAATCTGCCTAGGGCAATGGTGCCTGCTCTCCTTTGAGTCCCGCATCTACCTCTAGAACTTCATGTTCACTCCCTTCCTCCCTCCTGCCCTTCTTTGCTATGTAATAAGACACAATTTCCATGAGGACTGGGACTACATCAAGGTACCCAATATATATTCATCATGGCTGAATGTATTCATCCATACCTAGGAAATACTTTTTGAACATTCAAGGTCTCTGTGCTTTATATTTCCTCATCCATGTAAATGGGGAAATAATTGAACCTACTTAGTGTTGTGAGGATTAATTGAGATAAATCAAGCAAAGCACACAGCACAGGGTTACCACTATGAAGGATTCACCGTCATAATTATTCTATTAGTCTATTCCTGCATTGCTTTAAAGAACTACCTGAGACTGGGTAATTTACAAAGAAAAGAGGTTTAATTGACTCACAGTTCTGCAGGCTGTACAGGAAGCATGGCTGGGGAGGCCTCGGGAAGCTTACAATCATGGCAGAAGGTGAAGGGGAAGCAGGCATGTATTACAGGACCAGAGGAAAAGGAAGAGAGCATGAAGGGGGAGGTGCTACACATTTTAAAACAACCAATCTCATGAGAAATTACTCACTAACATGAGAACAGCAAGGGAGAAGTCTGCCCCCATGATCCAACCACCTTCCACCGGGCTCTTCCTCCAACATTGGGGATTACAATTCGGCATGAGATCTGGGTAGGAAAACACCCAATCCATATCACTTATCATTATAGTTAGTCAATCATGTGGGTACTGAAACTTCAAACTATCTCTGTCATCACTACAGCCCCTTTTCTCACTCTCCTGGGTCTGTCATGCAGTCTAGAACATAGGACACAGGCAGGAACGAAGAAGAAATTATTGAATAAGGAGGGCAGATACCCTGTCTCTATAACAAGAAACCACCTTCATAAGCGAAACAAGATTTTATGTGTTTGCTTGACTTTTTTTTTTTTTTTGGCCACAACTCAGAGGTTTCAACATAGTATCTGTGAATACATGAAGCAATCCCAGCATGGCCTGCCTGGATGAACTGGTAATTAAGAACACCTGGCTCAGGTGGAGGGCGAATGCATGTGCAGAGGAAAGCAGCTGACTCCAGCAGGCAGCCCCTGAGGTTGATAACATGAAGTTGGGCATAGTTGAACTGTTCCTAAAGCTATTCCTGTAATAGTCCCCATTTTTCTTCCTACTTCATGTTGTCCTGTACGCCTACTGTTATTTTCCTCTGAATTTTGGGTTCAGCTGTGTGGAAGACTGGTGCAGGAGGAAAAGAAATCTCACTTGGTAAAATTTATTACTGTAGGGCTGACAACTGAGATGCAAGACATCATGATTTTTTTCCAATCTGACTCAGAGATCCCTACAGGATTTTGGCATAAGAACCCATTTGTGAAACTGCTAATAATTCCTTTGCTTGTCCTGATAATAGTTAACACACCTCTGCTTTGTTTCTCTGTTGGACCCCAGTCCCTGCACTTGTTCACTCCTGTGATGCTAAATTGGAGTAACTCTCCTGCTCTAATACAAGCTACTCAGACAAGAAATTAAATTGTTATCTTGTGGTAGTACCTGCAGTATGGAACAAAATAATTGAGGCCACATAATTTAATTAATGGACAAACCCATAAAAAGTGTTAATCACACAAAAATACCTGTGAAAAGAAAGTAAATGTAACCAATATAAATGAATTAGACATTTATAAATAAAGAAAAATGCATATTGTGGTTACTATGGCCTTTATAATTGCATAGAAATTTGATCTTTCCTTAGTGCTGATATTGCTACTTATCTGTCACTAAGAAAAACCCTGAAATCTATTAAAGTATGAAAACATAAGAGGAGGGAGATACATTTCTTACCATTTAAGCCACGTAAAATTCAAAGAGTGATGCAAAAAGAATGACCTTCGACTAGCCTCTTTGTCTGACTGAGAGTTCTTAAGCGTGAAAATAACTTCTGCATCCTCTTATAAATGCTGTAATATTGAGAATGAGGTATCTCTGAGTGGAGAAAGAGTTTAAAGTCTCAGGTCTCTGATAGAGAAAGCGTTCTCCCAGCTTGAGAGCTTAACCCTGAGGAGAGGCTGCCATAACCCTGTGCTTCATGAAACATAAACACTAAATGCATCACAAGCTGGATTGGACAGAGTCAGATGCCTCCCTATCCAAGGATTTAGTTTAAAATGGAGCCCAAATTGTATCTTTAGCAATTGTAGAAAATGGAAGGGAGAAAGCCTATTTGACCTGATCCTTTGAGTGAGATAGCAACAAATCTCTTCTTTGAAACTGCATTAACTCATAGCAAGTACTCGGAATCCATTTAATAAATTGCTTATTTCTAGTGACCCTAAAGAGTTAAGACACCTCTAAATACCAAGAAGTTCTTGACCTTCTGGATAGCAGGAGATAAGATGAGTTATTAAGAGAAATATGAAATAGAGTAGTTAAGGGGTGAGTTGTGGTTATGCATAAAATTTCAGTGATGAACACTGCTTTGTGAAATGTAATGATTAAAACAATCAACATAACCATAAATGGTGTTAACAGAGAAGGACCTGGAAACTTAAAGCAAATGTGGGAGTAATTATTGAAAATAAATTGATGTATAGGAATGCTTGTGGTTTTTGCACATTGATTTTTTATCCTGAGACTTTGCTGAAGTTTCTTATCAGCTTAAGGAGTTTTTGGGCTGAGAGGATGGGGTTTTTCTAAATATATACTCATGTCATCTCCAAATAGAGACAATTTAACTTCCTCTCTTCCTGTTTGAATATCCTTTATTTCTTTCTCTTGCCTGATTTCCCTGGCAAGAACGTCCAATACTATGTTGAATAGGAGTGGTGAGAGAGGGCATCCTTGTCTTGTGCCGGTTTCAAAGGGAATGCTTCCAGCTTTTGCCCATTCCGTATGATATTGGCTGTGAGTTTTCATAAATAGCTCTTATTATTTTGAGATACATTCCAGCAATAACTAGTGTATTGGGTGTTTTTAGCATGAAGCGGTGTTGACTTTTATCCAAGGCCTTTTCTGCATCTATTGAGGTAATCATGTGGTTTTTGTCATTGGTTCTGTCTATGTGATGGATTACATTTATTGATTTGTGTATGTTGAACCAGCCTTGCATCCCAGGAATGAAGCCAGCTTGATTGTGGTGGATAAGTTCTTTGATATGCTGCTGGATTTGGTTTGCCAGTATTTTATTGAGGATATTCACATAGATGTTCATCATGGATAATGGCCTGAAATTTTGTTTTCTGTGTGTGTGTGTCTGCCAGATTTTGGTATCAGGATGATGCTAGCCTTATAAAATTAGTTACGGAGGAGTTCCTCTTTTTCTATTTTTTAGAATAGTTTCAGAAGGAATGGTACCAGCTTCTCTTTGTAATTCTTGTAGAATTTGGCTGTGAATCTGACTGGTCTTGGGCTTTTTTTTGTTTGGTAGGCTATTAATTGCTGCCTCAATTTCAGAACTTATTATTAGTCTATTCAGGGATTCAACTCCTTCCTGGTTTAGTCTTGGGATAGTGTCTGTGTCCAGGAATTTATCTATTTCTTCTAGATTTTCTAATTTATTTGCATAAAGTTGTTTATGGTATTCTCTGATGGTAGTTTGTGTTTCTGTGAGATCAGTGGTGATATCCCCTTTATCATTTTTATTGTGTCTATTTGATTCTTCACCCTTTTCTTCATTACACTAGCTAGTAGTCTATCTATTTTGTGAATATTTTCAAAAACCAGCTCCTGAATTCACTGATCTTTTGAAGGGGTTTTTTCATGTCTCTGTCTCCTTCAGTTCTTCTCTGATCTTAGTTATTTCTTCTCTTCTGCTAGTTTTTGAATTTGTTTGTTCTTGCTTCTCTAGTTCTTTTAACTGTGATGTTAGGGTGTCAATTTTAGATCTTTCCCTTTCTCCTGTGGGCATTTAGTGCTATAAATTTCCCTCTAAACACTGCTTTTGCTGTGCCCCAGAGATTCTGGTACATTGTGTCTTTGTTCTCATTGGTTTCAAAGAACTTACTTATTTCTGCCTTAATTTCATTATTTTCCCAGTAGTCATTCAGAAGAAGGTTGTTCAGTTTCCATACAATTGTGCAGTTTTGAGTGAGTTCTAATTTGATTGCATTGTGGTCTGAGAGACAGTTATGATTTCTGTTCTTTTGTATTTGCTGAGGAGTGTTTTACTTCCAATTATATGGTCAATTTTAGAATAAGTGTGATGTGGTGCTGAGAAGAATATATATTCTGTTGATTTGGGTTGGAGAGTTCTGCAAATGTCTATTAGGTCCACCTGGCTCAGAGCTGAGTGCAAGTCCTGAACATCCTTGTTAATTTTCTGTCTCATTGATCTAATATTGAGGTGGGGTGTTAAAGTCTCCCTCTATTATTATGTGGGAGTCTAAACATGAATGAACTCTCATTCACAATTGCTACAAAGATAATAAAATACCTAGAAATACAACTTTAAAAGGATATGAAGGATCACTTCAATGAAAACTACAAGCCACTACTCAAGGAAATAAGACAGGATACAAACAAATGGAAAAATATTCCATGTTCATGGATAGGAAGAATCAATATCATGAAAATGGCCATAGTAGCCCAAAGTAATTTATAGATTCAATGCTATTCCCATTAAACTACCACTGACTTTCTTCACATAACAAGAAAAACTACTTTAAATCTCATATGGAACCAAAAAAGAACCCACAGGGCCAAGACAATCCTAAGCAAAAAGAACAAAGCTGGGGCATCATACTACCTGACTTCAAACTATACTGCAGGCTACAGTAACCAAAACACCATGGTATTGGTACCAAAACAGAGATAGAGGCCAATGGAACAGAAAAGAGGCGTTTAAAAACGTTTGATCTTTGAAAAACCTGACAAAGACAAGCAATGGGGAAAGGACTCCCTATTTAATAAATGGTGTTGGGAAAACTGTCTAGCCATATGCAGAAAGCTGAAACTGGACTCCTTCCTTACACCTTATACAAAAATTAACTCAAAACAAATTAAAGACTTAAATGTAAGACCTAAAACCATAAAAACCCTGGATGAAAACCTAGACAATACTATTTAGGACATAGGCATGGGCAATGATTTCATGACTAAAACATCAAAAGCAATTGCAACAAAAGCCAAAATAGATTTTAGACTAAAGAGTTTCTGCACAGCAAAAGAAACTATCATCAGAGTGAAAAGGCAAACTACAGAATGGGAGAAAATTTTTGCAATCTATCCATCTGACAAACGGCTAATATCCAGAATCTATAAAGAATTTAAACAAATTTACAAGACAAAAACAAACAACCCCATCAAAAAGTGGGTGAAGGATATGAACAGACACTTCTCAAAAGAAGACATTTATGCAGCCAACAAACATATGAAAAAAAGCTCATCATAACCAGTCATTAGAGAAATGCAAATTAAAACCACATTGAGACATCATCTCATACCAGTTAGAAAAGCAATCATTAAAAAGTCAGAAAACAACAGATGCCAGAGAGGATGTGGAGAAATAGAAATGCGTTTCCACTGTTTGTGAGAGTGTAAATTAGCTCTACTGTTGTCGAAGACAGTGTAGCAATTCCTCAAAGATTTAGAATGAGAAATACCATTTGACCCAGCAATCCCTTTACTGGGCATATGCCCAAAGAATTATAAATCATTCTACTATAAAGACACATGCATATGTATGTTTATTTCAGCACTATTCACAATAGCAAACTTGGAATCAGCCCAAATGCTCATCAATGATAGACTGGATAAAGAAAAAGTGGTACATATATACCATGGAATACTATGTAGCCATAAAAAATGAGTTCATGTCCTTTGCAGGGACATGGATGAAGCTGGAAACCATCATTCTCAGCAAACTAACACAGGACCAGAAAACCAAACACCTCATATTCTCACTCATAAATGGAAGTTGAACAATGAAAACACATGGACACAGGGAGGGGAACATCACACACCAGGGTCTGTTGGAGAGTGTGGGGCAACAGGAGGGATAGCATTAGGAGAAATACCTAATGTAGATGATGAGTTGATAAGTGCAGCAAACCACCATGGCACTTGTGTACCTATGTAACAAACCTGCATGTTCTGCGCATGTATCCCAGAACTTAAAGTATTAAAGAAAGAAGAAAGAAAATAAATTGAGATAGTGAAACAAGCTATAACAAAATCTACAAGCACATTTCTAGTTAGATACACTCCGAATTTATTCACACTCATTCCTTTGATCTCTGTTGGGAATGTCTCTTCCACTCCTTTTAAATTTTGAGATCAGAGGAGATCTGGACACTTAAGCTTCAGAAGGGTCAGAAAAGAGAGGTCATCAATGGTCTACTTCTAATGGACACGACCAGGCATTGCTTCTCCCCCTTTGGTGATCTTCTTTCCCCTTATACACCAGAAGTGATAAGATTTTGGTGACATCCAATTATACTTTGATTAAATCTACTTCTGTCACCAAACCCATTTTCTTAATATAAAATGAAATCATAAACTAAGCTTTTGTCAGAAGAGATCTATACAGTAGTGATGAACTATTTTATAATACATAACCTCATTACATTCATTTTTCATGCCAATTAGCCCGAGTAAATTTTATGTAATATGTAAACCTAACTAAAAAGGGTAACCTTTACTGTGTTTGGTTAAGTTCAGCTTTTATGTTATTAACAATATGTGAAGACAGGAAACCCAACATGTAGTAAAATACATTTTATAAGCAATATACACCATTTAATATTGTTTCTCACTATAAAATCTTTATGGGTTAATAAAATATTTTTGAGATATTTTGTCTGTAAATTTCACAAAGTATTAAATGTTTATATATATGCATATTGATACATAACTGTATCTTCAACTATATAGTTGAATATAAATATATATATATTATATATATAACTGTATTACTAATCTAGTTAACCAGAAAATATATAAATCACTTTCAGCAGATAAGACTTAATGGAATGATAATAACACCCAATGCCTAGTTTCTGACATATATTATTTGTTTGATACTTTTAACTCATTCATAGGGCATTTACTGCTCAGAATTAATCTTTCTTTCATTACCTCATAGCACACAATATGGTTTTCTTATTTTAGTCAATGTTATGCAAGTCTTTACTATTTTAAAAATTTGAATGATCCTTGGGGGCAAATTGCCATGTTGTAAACAGTTGCACCATTCAAAACTATCTTTCAGACTTCAGAAAGATAGTCATGCAAAGGATAATTTTCTAATAATAATACTTGAATTGAGTAAAGGACTCCTCAAATTTCTAATGTCTAGACTTTCAGAATCTTTAGCAATCACATGCCAGGAAGAGATCTATTGGCCCACTATTAACTAACTGATGAATTATATTTGAAGAATCCTGAGAAGTAGGGGGGCAAAATGGTGCTTAAGCATAATCCAAAATATAGTTTAATTTCTGGCTAAAATTTACAAGCAAAAGTGCTACTAATTTTTCTTTTTTTTTTTTTTTTGCCGANTGAGCCACTGCGCCCGGCCCAATTTTTTTTAATTTTTAATTTTTTTATTTTTAGTACAGGTGGGCTTTCATTATGTTGGCCAGGCTGGTCTCAAACTGTTGATCTTAGGTGATCTGCCTGCCTTGGCCTCCCAAAGTAGTGGGATTACAGGCGTGAGTCACTGCGCCTGGCCCTGTAAGTTGATTTCAAAGCAAAATTATACAAATGATTCTTAACCTCTATTATACAATAAAGTTTACTTTAAAGATCTACTTTATGCTTATCCTTAGAAACTGAGGGGGAAAAAAAACTACATTAACAAAGCCGATGACAAAGAATCTTTATTATATGAGAGATCCTATTATCTGATCATATTACCTAATAAATTATATATGAATGTTAACTAATAAAAATCATGTTCACCAATACGCCACATGCATGTAGAGTTTTATTCTTTGAAGACTGCTTCTAAAACATTGCACTAAGTCAAACTGAAAGGTAAAGTTCAAAATAGTTTTTAAAGGATAAAACATATTTAATGACTGTCCACTCTACAAAGTCTTGATCTTACAGCTTATGATACACCCAGTTGGCAGTAGCACCCCCGGTTTTCCAAATAGCCAGTCATCATTTTTCTCTTGTCTGCATAGACTTCTTCTCATTAGCTGCCTTCTGCTTTTGTTGCATGATCTCAGAGTCCCTCTGCTTTCTCTGAGAGGTAGTCAAGCTATCCTCTTTTCTTTTTCCCTTGCTAATTTCCTGGGTTTTCTTCATATTTTTCTGGCGGGCAAGTTCTCGTTGATTTCCACGTGCCATGCCGACCACTGACGGAGCCTGGAAGACAGCAACTCGGAAAACCAACGGCTCCCCGTCAGGCTGGGCTACCGTCACCACTGCCGACCGGGAAAGCTGAGCCCGCGTGGACCCTCCGCCCGGCGGCGCCTCCGCTCAGTTCAGCCAGCGGCCCCGCCCAGCCAGCGGCCCCGCCCACGGAGGCCCGACAGCCTAATTTTTCTTTAAAGTAGTATTTTTCAAAAATGTCATTTCTGATATATTTCTTAATTTAAATGTACGTATTGCTCTGAACATAGATATCTATATTAACTTTGATTTGAAGCACTCGGAATTATTATTATTGTTTCTATTATTACATTTATTTTGCTGAAAATGAACAAGGTAATATAATGCATGTCAACCCAAGTAGTTCTTAAATTCATTTTATAACTGGATAATATGGCCAGACATGGTGGCAGACACCGGTAATCTCAGCACTTTGGGAGGCCAATGAGGGCAGATCACCTGAGGTCAGGAGTTTGAGACCAGCCTAGCCAACGTGGGGAAGCCCTGCCTTTACTTAAAAAAGGACACAAAAAGTAGCTGAGTGTGGTGATGTGCACCTGTAATACCAGTTACTCAGGAGGCTAAGGAAGGAGAATCACTTGAACCCAGGAGGTGGAGATTGCAGTGAGCCGAGATTGCACCATGGCACTAAAGTCTGAGGGACAAAGTGAGACTCCTTCTCAAACGAAATAAAAAAACTATAAAAACTAGATAATGTAAGGGAGCTACACTGTAGGGAACTACATTAGGTCTTTTGTTTTTATGCCTTTATAAGATGATCTAAACATGTTTGTATGTTAACTTACAGATTCATTAATTCTCTTTAGTATACCATTAACATCTTTTGGGCCCATTTTGTTTTCTTACCTGAGCCTCAATATATTTGATTTGTTCATCAGTGACCCTGCAAACTGTCACCATGTTGCATGGGAATATCAGTAAAGTATTCCACTGTGGTGGTATTCTGAGCTATCCAGTAAATATTGTGGATTATTTAAGCAGTTTTTATATATTACACATATTTGTACATTTTATGTGGTTATACATATTTATAAGTTTTTAAAAGAAACATTTTGTTTACTCGTGCAGTTCAAGTTTGCTGGAACATATATATATTTATGAATGTTTTAAACCATGTTACAAATTATATGAATACTCATTTAGTTACTTAGCCCCAAACCCTTAGAAATTGCTTTGGCACTGATGATTACACATTTTATTATGGCAAAGACTTGGCAAAGTTCAACTTTATAAATTATTTTCTCTTTTTGAATAACAATAATAAAGTTTGCTAGCTAATAATTTACATTTTGGTTTTAGAAATCATTTGGGAACTTTCTTTTAAAAAGCAAGTAAGATAGTGATAAAATCATTTCTAATTAGAAATAATTCAAAGCTGCTTGAAGGAAGGAACTTCTAAAATGTTCTGTCTACGCTTTAAACCATAAGCAATATGCTGAGCTTCATTCATTCAGATGAATATTTATTGTTTGCCTACTTTGCTGCAGGTAACTGATTTAAAAACTAGAGATACAATATGAAAAAGATATTCACAATTCTCTAATTGTTTTTGTTTAAATACCATTAAAATTCTCTACTAATTTGATTCATATTAGTACAGCATAATACATATTAGATTAAAACACCTATAAACACTATATTATTTGAAGATATCTTATCATTACCTGATAAGGTCTAGAAGAGTATGTCACTCCAGTTGCCATTATAATTATTTTTCCCCTCTTCTTCATAGCCAACATTTTAAAAGACTTCTCATTACTCATTATTTTCATTGCCTCACCTCTCATTGACAAGAAACAGTCTTATTTGCATTACACTTAGCAGTTCATCAAAACAACTTTAAAGTTTCCAAGAACTTCTTGGTTACTAAACCAAATGGACACTTGTGATCTCTTATCTCCCATGGCCTATTTACTGCCATTGATACAACTCCTCCTTGAAGAAACACTATGCCTTGACCACCCTATCCTAGTTTTCCTTCTGTATCGTTGGATGCTAAAACTGTCTTCTTTGCATTATTGCATTCTATCAGCAGCAAAAATATCTGGGTTCCTCAAAGCTTTGTCCTAGACCATTTAGTTTTCCACCTATCACGTTAGCTCCTGAATTTGCATGACTGGAATGCAAATCAAACCATATGTCAAGAAACAACTGAATATTTCTCCCACCATTATCAATTCCCCCAATCTGCTTATCTTCTTGTATTTTCTTCCTTAGAAATTGGCACCGTTATTTATCCACTTACTTCACCACAAATCTATGACCTTTTCTTATTACCTCACTTTCCCTCACTCTCATTTCTAATTCATCTCAAAATCTTGATTTTTCTCTCAGATTGACCACTTTTTTGCCATCTTCAGCATTATCATCTTAGTGAATACTACCACCATCTCTCATCTGATTGTTTAGTAAGATAACTGATTTAAAAAGATCATTTGTCTATATCAAAAGCAACACTAATAGAGCAAAAGATCCCAAAATCAAATTTTCAAAACTTTAATAATGTAAAATAAATTTGAATAAAATTATTCTTAAAATGTTTACAACAAGCATAATTAAAAGCACATATCTATACACAAGAGCAGAATACATTCCAATAAATAGAGATATGTCTTACAAATAACCAAAAACAACTCAAATTTACTTAAAACAAACAAAAAAAGAAATTGTTTTAAATTTCAGTTGTGTCTCATTAAAACAGTGTACAGTATGGCTTCAAGAAGAAAAGAAATAGGAACTTTCAATTTTATAAATCATTGTGTATTCTTAGGGCAATTATAGCTTGTGCTTAGTTTCCCAATTTTTTCTCTGAGATTCTGAAAGAGTTTGTGCTTATTATTTGGAGTAAAAAAAAAAGATGTAGGCAATTAAATAAGAAATAATGGGTAGATTACTCACTGAGTATGATTGGTAAAGGTTCATCGTGTTATGTGTGAACGCAAATTCCTGGATCTCATTCCAGCATCCTGTGCATTCTAAAATTTATCTTAATATATTTTAATTATCTTCAGACTTAGTGAGCCAGCTTTCTGGTATGCTGACCAAAAGAGGCAGAATATAAGCTTAAATGGGTAGATAGATTTGTGTTTCCTAATTTTTAAGGTAACATGATATGTCATATGAGCCTAAAAAGGTTTCTAGCAGGATCTAGACATAATTTTATTACGTAAACTTATACACCCTAACCCTAACCCTATCCACCCCACTGAGAGCCACCTCCACCATCCCATAAAACTCCACATTCACCATCTTTCAAGTCTGTGTGTCACCTGATTCTTCTAGAATGCTGAACAAGAGCTTGGGTCACATTAGCTCTCTGCCCTTGCAAAAAGGTAGAGTGTCCACTGAGCTGGTTAACACTTAAGCCATCTGTGGACAGTAAGGATAAAAGAGCACACTGTCATGCATGCCCACTTTGGCTCCAGGAGTCACAGGCTCCCACCCCTGGGTGCTGCTGTATGGCCAAAGCACAGTGCCCTGAGCTCCTGCACCTGTCCATCAGTGTGTTCCTGCTTCCATAAGAGGTTAGAGCAGCAGCAGTGATCAATTCACATGTCCTGTGAAGACGTTAGGGAACTCTGCTGTTCAGTAAATTGTCAGCCAGCACCAGGGAGAGAACATTTCTTGATGGTCCGTACCTGCTGCACTGAAGTGTTCATTGATGTAGACACCAGCAAGAAGCAACTTTCCAAGCATTCGCATTAAGAGACAAAATGGCAGAGTATGACCTTCCAGGGCATTCCACTGGAAACAGAAATAAAGCCTCGGATGGGCATCCACACAATTTCCTAAACACACAGCGACATACACATTTCCCAAGGGTAAGGAGGGCACAGCTCATGTGGGCAGTCCACCCTCAGGGAAGAATCATGGGACAGGGGTGCAAGGTGCAGGAAGGGGCCAACCTATAAAGTCCTAAGGTTAAGGTTAAACACTGCACTTGACCTCCACGTGGCTGCTTGGGTCTCTTCCAAGCATACTTTCTTTTCTGTTCTAAAGCCTTTTAAAATAAACTTCCACTCCTGCTGCGAAACTTCCTCCTCTTTTTCTGCTTTATTCCCCTCAATTGAATTCTTTCTTCTGAGGAGGCAAGAATTGAGGTTGCTGCAGACCCATACAGAAACACCACCAGTAACCCTGATAACTTCCACCAGTAGCATTCTCAATTTCACCAACTATTATGAACTCATCAGATTAAATATATTTGATGGCTCTCAATTCATTGCAGTTATCAGAATTGAAGTTCTGATTGTCTATCATTGGCCAGTGAAGCCTCTTCGAGTTTTATCCTGTTTTCATTTGACATGACATTCGCAGCATTTGAAAGCTTCCTGACATTTAGCATCACAGAGTTTCCCTGGCTCATCTTGTACATTTTCTGTCTCTGACTGACAAATAATGATTTCTCCAGGAAGCTATGGCTTTTTTTTTTTTTTTTTAAATTTCAGGGGACATTTAGTTCAGATATAATTTTTAGAGTTTCTTTTATTCCTCTGATTTTGTTTTCACTTTTAGGGACACATTTTATCATATCTTGGATGTTCATTGCCTATCTGTAGTATTTGTCACTTACTTTGAAAACTTAAAAAACTTTTATTTCCTTTTCTTTTTATTTGTTTTTCTTTTTTGTTTTTACTTGGTTTATCTCTGAAGGTATAATCTGTGGTGGTTATTCTATGCAATATTCCTTCTAATTTAGTCTTGATTTCCAAAGTAATTTATTTTCCTTTATTTCTAATTCTTTTCTGAATTATGCCACCTTATTCTGATTTTTATAATTATGATTAATATAATTATCCTCACATATTCATTACTTATACACTTGTTGTGGTTTGAATTGTGTCTACCCTAAAGATATGTTAAAATCCTAACCTCTGTTACTTGTGGATACTTCCTTAATTGAGAATAGAATCTTTGAAGAAATAACCAGATTTAAAAAAAGCCACACTGGATTAGAACGGGCAGTCATCTTATGACCAATGTCCTTATAAGGAGAGGTACACTTTGACACAGACACACAGAGAGGAGAACAGACTCTCTGAAGACAGAAGACAGATACAAAGACACAAACGGAAAAAGCAGTGTGAAGGCTGAGACAGAGACACGCACATTCAAGCAAAGTATAGCCAGCAAACACGAGCACCTGAAGAAGGCACAGAAGGTATCCCCCCTTGGGACCTCAGAGGGAAGATGGCCCTTATGATACCTTGTGTTTTTTTTTACTTCTAGGCTTCAAAACTGTAAAACTAAATTTGTATTTTTTAAGTCACCTGTTTCTAGTACTTAGTTATGGTACCCCTAAGAAATAAATATATTTCTTAATTTCTTCTAGATGGTTAAGGATTACTAGGTTACAGTTTAGATCTGATTTTGTAGTTACACTTTTTTAGGGGTACTTTCACTGTTTACAGTGACATTATTTTGTTTCATATTACTTTTAGGTATTTTTTTCTCAACTTTTGGAGTGAGTTGGTATCCAGGATTTCTTTTTCTTATCTTTTTACTTATTTATTTTGTCACAAATGCTATCTTTTGTTGTTTTTTAATAGAGTTTAAATATACGGCAGAATCCTTTTTGCCCCGAGTTTTGAGTTCTTTTCTCTGATTTTTGTCCGGACCTCCTTTTTTCTTCATGTTTGTTATTCCTATATTTCTCAATTGTGATTCCTCTCCCGGAAGTTTGTTCTCAGCTTGAGGCCTTAACAGGCAGGGTATCTCTCACCCAACATTTTTGAGAGTTCATGGGGTGAGACTGCCCCAGCTCCTTCAGATTTTTTACTGTGTGACCTTTTCGCTAACCTACCATTTATCATGGGCAAAACTTTCTCTTGATTTTGACAGGTCTTTTCATTTGGGCCTGTTGTGATCTTCAAATACATATCGGCTATTTGGGGGCACTCCAGTTCTTAGGCCATTCAATTGCCCCTGGCACTTCCTTCTTCTTCGTAAATAGATACTAATGACATGCTGCTGGTCATGCATTTGTGGTAGATTTACCTATACTCTTTCAGATTCAATAGGATACTTTATTACATAGCTTTGTTGTAAATTTTGTCCATGAGTGTTGCCTTTAATATCTAGTTGCTTCCATGCAAGGATTCAGAGAGACTGAGAAGCCATGTTGCTGCCACTGTTTTCCGAGTATCTGTACTTTGTGTTTTTATCATATTCACTAGCTAAAATGTATTGCTCACTTGTATGTCAGTCACTGGGCTGACCATGTTACTTCCATTTTATCGGTTAGTACTCATAGCAGCCTTATAAAGCTGACGTTGTCAATAGCTACATTTTAATCTGAATTATACAAATGTACCAGAAATAAATAAATAAGGTAACTTGTTAAATGTCAAACATCTACAAGTACCCAAGACTGAATTCTAACTTTGAAAGTTTGTCTCCAGAGCTCACACTCTTAACAAATGTAGTGTATTTTTTTAAAGAAAGTCAAAAGGATAAGCCTCTTAATCCAAAGTAATGAAAAAGTCAAAAAGTCAAGACAACTGGTGAAAATAACATCCTAATGAAAATGCGTAGCACTGTAAACAATCTTCTATAGAAACAGATTTTATTGGTGTAAAAAGTGCTAAAATGTTGAGCACATTGAGTGCAAATGAGGAAGACACGGTGACTGCCAAGTAAGCTCACTTGTTACTTTTGTCCAGAGACAGGCCTGGTCCCTTTCCAGCAAGAACCTGTAACTGAGATGGAGAACCAAAACATTCACAAGTAAAACAATCAAGTCTACTGCAAAGATGAATTCCAGCAGCCACCCTTTCAAAAATAGTTGTTGTACACTGACTGTGTGAGAGTCATGGTGCCCTGTTCTGTACAAGAAGGGATAATTTATTTGGCATATTTCCTTCCCTCAGAGAAGTTTCAATTTAGTGAGAAAGAGAAGATGTGATCATGAATAATTTAAAATAGTAAATAATCAGAATCCTTTATTGCTACAAATAATAAAACCTTTAGAAGTTTAGAGGAAGGACAGGGCACATGTGACTTGGGTGAGAATGGGCATGTAAATTGGAACTCGGAGGTTAAGTGAGAACTTAAAAGAAATTGAGAACCAGAAGGAGAGGCATAAAAGGAATAACATATTAATGAGGAGATGATAGCAGTGAGTAGATGTCTTTAGGACAAAAAAATAAATAAATAAATAAAAGACCTTGCAGGACTTGCTAGGTATTTTAAATAGCTTATCACTCTTTCACAGATCAGGAAACAGAAAATTTTAAAGGTTGAGGGAAGAAGGTAAAGTCTTTGGCTTTCATTTAGGAGTGGAGGAATTTGAGGGGGAAAGAAAAAACAAAGAAGTTTGTAAGAGACCTTGGACAATGGCTTCCAAGAGGCTGGGATGATGGATACTCACAAGGTGCATAGAAGGCCCAGAAAATATAGCAGAAGACTAGATAGATTGCATCATTTAAATAAATATTTAAATTGTGAAAAGAGATGAATTAGGGTTCCCAGATCCTTACACTGAGTGACCCATATCAGTCCTTAAGCTTTTTCCAAAGCACAAGGTTTTCTGAGTGTTCTTCAGCAAATTGTTCATTACTGATCATCTGCCACTGACCCTATTTGAAGCCAAACTGCCCTGGGGGTTACTGTTGGAGATATATTTATCAAGACTCATATCAGATAAGATAACTTGACAGTTTGGAATCTCAGAAGCTGCCTTGGTAATGGAGATATAAAGCTTCATTTCAGTGCTAATGAACACAAACCTTCTGTTACAAACATCAGAAAACTGATAAAAGAAAGGGTTCAGGTTACTGAAGGCATGAACTATATCAGATCCAGGGAGGAAACCCTAGACCCCATTTTCATGTCATTTTGCACAGGAAACAATTTCAGAAGGTAAGAAAAAAAAAAAAAAACCCATAATGTTGCTCTTAAGTGAAACAGAAAAAGGGAAAGAATGACTATTGTTCTGTTATTTCAAATGGAAGCTTCAGATATTTTGACTACAGACTCTAGCCACAGAAATAAGTCTTCACTTTCATTAGTCCTAAAAATTGTCAGTCTCTGGCAAGTGGAAATGCATTATTTTTTCAAAACAATATTTTAAAGTTTATTCCCTCATAAAATGCAGTCATGGCATTTTAAGTGTATGCATTTACCTAGATCTTGACACATTCATCAAGTTGTGTATTTGCAGGAATGCATAAATTGATACATATTTTATATGGTATTTAAATACAATTAAAGCAAATATAGAAAATGCTCCAAACCTTAAGATTAGTTTTATATTCAGTAACTGACCAAAAAAGTAAAGTGTCAATCATGTTTACTAGCTGTATAGTATAATTCCAATCAAAAGAAATTGTTGTTTCACAATTTGATTTTAAGAGTGTTAGATCAATGTTATTGACTTAAGGGATTCATTCATTATTTATTCTAAACTTTGTTTATTACCCAAGTTTCATATAGAGACTAATTATTTAGATGAGAAACTGCAACTGTCTAAATTAATATTAGGAAAATTGAGCATTTACCCTGAGGCAGCAAAATTAGACTTTGTCAGGAAGCCGAACTGAGGTTATATGCTACAAAATGGCTAAAATCAGCCATTAAAGGGAAATCTTCTACAACCATTATTCACCACCAGAGCATAATTAAATACAAATAATAAAGGCTGCATTGTCTCTTATGTTCCACATTTCCATTTGCAGAAAATGAATTCATGAATGGCAGCTGTCAGAGGGGCTTGGCTTATTGACACCAACCAGTTGAGGCTTTCTAATTGTGTAGTCCCTTAAGAAATAGCACTTTCTACTATGGGATCACCTTTGACTAAAGTAGAAGATTTTATGGCCACAATAAGTGGCAACTAAATGGAGGTAGCAGATAAACAAAGACTCTGGACAAAAGAGGTCACATTAAAAACAAGCTTTCTTTTCATTCATGAAAGCAACCCTCAGTACTACAGAAGCAAAATCAGCAGAGGATCGCTACCCATCCCTTTGAAAATTAGCTTGGAGGGCTGGTGGTTCACATAAGGATAATCACTCAAACATTTTTGACAGCAACTGTCTTTAGCAGTCTTTTCCTATTCATATGCTGACATTTATGAATTCATTTAATGTCTCCAAAAAAACCTTCCAGGTAAATTTTTAACTTCCTATTCCAAGTATGGGAAGAGATATGAGCTCCAGAGCTGGAAGTAGCAATGTGGTGGGGATTCAATAGAGCACCCTAATAAATTAATAAATTTAAATGCATTCTTCCACTCCCTGTGGAAATAAATATTTTGAGTGTATTCTATATGCCAGATATTAGGTATTGGCATAGTATATATATTATATATGTAATACATATTATGTCCTTTCTGGTCTTCAGAAAAATCAGAATGTGACTATATTTCATGAACCCTGAATATAATATATGCTTACACAAAATCATATAATTTAGAAAAAAAATAGAGGGTAAAGAAATGGCCAGGAGTGTTGGCTTACACTAGTAATCCCAGCACTTTGGGAAGCCAAGGCTGGACACGTTGGGGCCAGGATTCAAGACTAGCCTGGGCAATATAATGAGAAACCATGTGTACAAAAATCTTAAAACAAAATAATCAGGTATGGTGGTGCACACCTGTAGTCCTAGCAAAGGCTGAGGCAGGAAGATTGTTTGAACCCAGGAGTTCACCATTGCAGTGAGTAGTGATCATGCCACTGCACTCCAGCTTGGGTGACAGAGCAAGACCCTGTCTCAAAAAATAAAAATTAAAAAATAAATTATAAATGCCAGAATCTTAGGAGCAAACACTATCAAATATTCAAGTGATTATTAATAAAAAGTAACATACAGAGTTCAACTACTGATTATCATTATGATTATAAAAAATAAGAGCAAAGTTTAAAAACCAGGTTAAGTGTTGCAACGAAAGGCATTTTCCTTTTCTCCTTTTTCTTCCTCTCCTCCTTTCTTTTGTCCTCTATCTCCTTCTCTTGTTATGATAACTTTCACTAAATTTTGCATCAAACTTGGTTTCAATCACATGTCCTATGGCCTATCATGCTTTTAAAATTGTGTCTTTGGGTTTGGAGAAATAAGATTTTATTTATATTTATTTATTTATTTATTTATTTAACATATGATCTTTCTCTGTCACCCAGGCTGTAGCAGTGGCAGGGTCATAGCTCACTGCAACCTTGAACTCTTTGGCTCAAGTGATCCTCCTGCCTCGGCTTCTTGAGTAGCTAGGACTACAAACCACGTGTGTGCCACCATGCTGGCTAATTTTTGTACTTTTTCTGGAGATGAGGTCTCTCTGTGTTGCCCAGGCTGGCCGCAAACTCCTGGGCTCAAATGATCCTCTCACCTTAGCCTCCCAAAGTGCTGTGATTACTGGCATGAGCCATCACATCCAGATACAGAATTGTTAGTAAATGCATTATAAAAAGGTAAAAATACTTTAGAAAGATTTAGATCTAGTTATGCATAAATATATGCATAATGGTATTCTTAGTTTATGTCATTAAAACATTTCAAATAAGTAAATTTGGAAACAAAACTATCATTGAATCTCTTCTTTTCCATTAGGATGCACCCAATTTCACACCACATACATGAATATACATGGTTAACTGCATAAATAGATTGGAGACAGATGAGCTACATATTTTCTACAAACATTTAACTATTTTCTGCCTCTCAGGAGGTTTGTAGTCCTTGCCAAATGATTGCATCAAAGAGCTGCCCCAGCATAATGCACACTCCAGCTGTTTCTCACCGTTCAGTTTTCTTCCCTAATCATTCCTGGTTGCTTCTTTTGCCCCAGTTGACCTCTAACCCTCTTTTCTACACACATAAAAATTATTACTATGGGAAAAACGAAGGACATATTTTATAAAAACTATCTAAAATGTTTCTCCGTTAGGATTCTTAAATCCATGTAAAGCATATCATTTATGTAATCCGTTCTCACTCAATGATACTCAAATTTATTAGACTTTGATCTACTCCATTATTTAAGAAGGTTTTCTTGAGTGAGTTTCTTAACAATGGGAAAGAGGCACACTATTTTTGGCAAATTCCTTTTTCTTTTTCTTAATGTGCATGCCATTTCTCTAGGGATAAACTATAAATTAAACAAGGGCATAAAAATTTTAGGGTCCTATTTCATAGAAAATTCTGATTCCACAGGTGCCAGGTGTAGAGGATCACCAATTCCAATACATTAATGCTCACTGAGACCAATCCAGACTTAGACAAAAACATCTCCTGCTGCTCTTTCCTACATGGTCTAGTAGCAGCTGAGAGGGTGTGGAAAAACAGAAATACGATTTCAGCCTGGGATGATTGTGATAAAGGAAGATCTGACATAATACCACAGGATTTTGCAAGGTCCTATTAACTATTTTAATAATCTGTCACAGACCTAACGAGCACTCTGAAGGAATTAACATTTATTGCATAGATATTGTAAAAGCAGATGGGTGAAACTTGCTTTATTTAAAGTATATTTTAAAGACATACTATGTACAAAGAATGGTATTAAGTAAATGAGTCTGCATTAAAATAAAAAAAAGTAAAAACTTCGAGCCTTCTTCTCCCTCTCACAGACAGACATACAAAAGCAAAATCTTAAAAAATCAAGGCATATATGAAAATTTTCACATTATCTGTGAAGCAGTGAGTTCCGTAAATTGCAGCAGTCAGGAAGGGGTAAGCAGGGTATTGGTTTTCTATTTCAAATGATTCTTAAAGACTAAATTGGATTCTTATTAGGATGATTGGTTGACCTGTACTGTAATAATTTTACCATCAGACATAGTTTTAATAAATGTTTAAACAAGTTGATCAGTGAGTGACAGAAAATAATAATAAAAAGCTTCATGGCAATTACAAGATCATTAAGAATATTTAATATGTTAAATATTTAAGTGGGTTTCCAGGGACTTACAACAGATTTTCAGCTGTCTATATTAGAGTTTAATAAACAGGGCAAGTTGGGAGAAAACACATTAAAAAGTTCTTTGTACTACTTTTTAGGTCAATGGAATGTAGAATTCAACTAAACAGGCTCTGTTCTTTTAACAGAAAATGAACATTCTTTATGGATTGAATTTTAACAAATAACATATCTAATTACTCTTTTCCTTCTTTTGAATTTTAATGAAGAAATCTGGTATACGATTATAAGTCAAAGGGAATTTGAAAGGCAACTTGATCAATGTGATTGGCCAATATATTTGACATTTATTATCCACAAATATTCTGCAGAAGCAATTAAAATGGCATCAGCCATAAAAACAAATGTATAATTTTGAAATAAATCCAGAAGCATGCATTTTCCTGAGAAGCAGTAATGACTTCAGTGCAGGACATTTCCTGGGGATCACTGACTGATACAGATTTATTGGGCTCAGCTTTTGCAAAACTCTCAGATTTTCCCAAGCAGCCATTATAGTCCTGAAATTGCCCTTCGTGTTCATTATTTTTACTTAATTAAGTTTCTATACTGGGGAAATATCACAAATAGTAAAAATGTAATAATATATAATATAGGCTTAAATTTCCTGATCATTTAAAAACATTTGAGAAGTGATACACAAGAAAGTTTTATTTCCTAGTAATACAAAAGCCTAGGAAATAAAACTAGTGTGACTCTGAAATGAGCATGATGGTATTTAAGGAGAAAAAAGATCATGCTTATTCTTAAAAATTACTAGAAATTTCAGCTTGGCATTTTATTGAGATAAAATCTTATTTAAGTCATTTACACTTCACAGTTACCAGAAAAAATACTGGAGCCCTACACCATATAGTTTAAAATACACCATATAGTTTAAAATAGAAAGATTGGCAAATTAGGTAATATGTGTAAAAATGTTCAACGAAGTTCTGAGGTTTGGCAAAGTGACCACTTGATACTTTAAATATGCATGTTTATTTATATACAATAAAAATTATTTCAAAAATTTATACTTTGTGGCCTGTTTTTGTCCTATGCCTTTAAGCAAATGCTGTCAGGTTACTCAGTAGGCCTTCAGTAAAAGAAGATAGTATACAATGAGCCACATGAATAGGCACATACATGGAATATTCTTCTCATTTATGAGGAATTTCTCCGTTGTCAATAGAGCGAACGTGATTTTATTACTATTAACCAGTTTTCGAGTATAAAGAGAGGCAGCAAAATGTAGTGGTTAAGGCCACAGTCTCCGTAGCTGGATAAAATATGTTTAAGGCTTTGTTTCTCACTTTACTTTCACTGTGTCTCATTCAGTTTCCTCATCTGAACAATAGGAATAGTAATATACCTACTTTATGTAGTTGGAATGTGGTAAAACAAGTAATGCATGTAAAGCACTTAGAACCAGGCCTAGCGCAAAGAATGCATCCAAAGGCTGGGTGTGGTGGCTGATGTCTGTAATATTAGCAGTTTGGGTGACAGAGGCAAGAGGATCCATTGAGCACAGGAGATCAAGACCAGCCTGGGGAAGACAGCAATACCACCATCTCCACAAAAAGAAAAAAGCAGCATTCAAACTATGCTACCTGTTATTATTACAATACCCAAAGATATTATATTCTGTAAAATCAGAAAGCTTGTCTGCCTTACCACTGCTACTAACACTTTAGTGAATCCAAGTGAAGCACTGGATAACTAGAGTTAATAGTCAAACTTAGGAGAAATTTGTGCTATACTCAGAGAGGGAACCCTAATTAGCCTTTGATATCATTTTAGAAATGACAGGTATAGCAAACAGGGGTTGTTACAGTCACTGGATCATTGGTAAAAATACTTTTTTGAGCCATAAATAATGTAGGTCAGAGAACTGTCACTGCGGCTGCCACCTTGTCTTCTACAGTTGCCACTGCTGCTGCTTTGTCTTCCTGGGTGATTAATATCAAGAATGCTACCCTGGAGCCCAAGGTCAGACAGAGGCAAGCATCTCCCAAGGGTTTTGTAGCTGAGTCTCTAGCCCCAAGTGTTGCAGCTGCACCTATTATCGTTCATTCCCGGGCCTTCTAACCTGCAGGGACAGCTGCAGCTGGGGCTTGCTGGGGTTCCAGGGCAGCACCAGGCTCCTGTCCTTTAGGCCTCGTCATTACTGGTCTTTTCTGCTCTTTGGTTGAAAGAGCCTGGAAAAAAGTATAATGACTAGTGGTTCAGGTCTTTCACTGACAAATGTGTTATTTCATCTTAAAACCGTTGTGTTTATATTCACCCTTTTATCATTCCAAATATGTTGTAAGATGAAAAAACTAAAGCCTTTGTGAATGCTCTTTGTTGAAATCTATTTCCACCAAATTAACTTTATAACATTTGTAAGGTCTTTAATTACACCCAGAATGTTCATTTTTATTCAATGATTTGCATAAAATAAAGGCCAGTTTTTTCAAAGTGACAAATATTTTACCATTAATTTCTTTAAATAACTTCAGAATAATAATTGGCTTGTTTATTTAGAAATAAATGGTAGGTGTTTGATGTATTTCTTCCCTGGTACTTATTGCCACGTTTGTTTGTTTGTTTGGGACAGGGTCTCACTCCATCACCCAGGCTAGAGTGTGATTATGGAGTCTGGAACTCCTGGACTTAAGCAACCTCCGGCCTCTACCTCTCTAGTAGCTGAGACTACAAGTGCATTGCTACCATGCACAGCTAATTTTTTAATTTTTCTTTTGTAGAGATGAGGTCTCGCTGTGAAACTCCTGGGCTCAAGTGATCCTTCTGCCTCAGCACCCCAAAGTGTGTTGTTTGTTAAAAATGAAATGCCTTACTCACACTCTAATTTAATTTCTCAGTCTTCCTTTAGCCACGCTGTGTTTTTTCTTTCCACATGCTGCTGCTCTTCCAGTCTGGATTATAATACTGATAACCTACAATAACTATATACATTTGGATAAATCTTACAGTTCATAAAGTGCTCCAACACACATTTTTTTATTTGAGCTTTATAACCAGTAGGAAGTGAGCAGAATAAGGAATACTGTCAAATTTTAAGGCTGAAGAAACTGAGGCATATGCAAGATTAAATGATTTGTCAAAGATTAACAAGATGGCCCATAGGGTCCCAAATTCAAAACATCTGTGATTCCACTGTGGGTCCCAAGGCAGGGTGGCCTAATTAAGTAAACATTGGCTTTCAAGTCAGAAATTCCTGGGTCTAAAATCTGGTTCTGTGACTTACTAATTGTGTTACTTAGGGTGATGAACCTCTTGGATTATCTTAAAGCTAAAAGTAGAAGTTCCAGATAGTTAAACAGAGATGAAATTTAACAAACCAAGAAAAACAAAGCAAAACAACAGAAGGCTGTAAGTAATTGGGAAGAAAAACTAGCTCTTGACTAAATTCTCTCTATATATACCTTTCCACCTCGGCCTACTGTTCAAATAAAAGTGTAATTTTTTGTTTAACCATAATAAATTACAGGATCTTGAAGAGAAAATAATCAAGTCTTAGCTATCCCATATGGTTCAAACTAATACTTACAAAGTCTTTCTTGAACCTTTCATGTCCTCTCTAGCCTTCATGATGTTTTTGTTTTGTTTTGCCTTTGATATATATTTATTAAAAATATTTTTGCATAGGTTATATATACACATTTTTTAAAAATTTAAATGTGCAAAATACTATTCAGAAAAAAACAAGTCTCTAACTCATCCCTGTTCTAGCCACCCAGTTTTATCCTCTTGAAGCAAACACTCACAGAAGGCATTTGTAACTCATGATTCTTTCCAAAGATACTTTATTTATTTTAAACAAGCACACATAATGTATCATTACTATTTTTTTTCTTTTACTAAATGGCTGTCTAATATATTCATTTTATCTCCTGTTCAAATAAGGCAAAAAAAAAAAAAAATCCCAGTTGACATTCCCCGTAGACTACATGCAGTGGGTAAAGGGAATTACCCCAAAAGAAAAGTCGGAGTATCCTTAAAGGGAAGGACAAGAGATTTAGGCAAAACCAACAGATGTCAACTCCTTAATTAAAAGCTCCACTCTGAGATAGTAGCCTCAAATCAGGGATCCCAGAGTCTCTTTAAAAGCAAGTGTACGTAAAATGCTGCATATATAACATATTCTTAACTAGACTGTGAGCTCTCAGAGGGCAGGGAGTTGATTTTAAGCATATTTAGTTCTTAACAAATAAAAAGCATATATATACCTTGAGGGCATAAATGAATATTTTGTTACTTACTGACATTTTTTTCAAGGATTTCAGTAAAACACACTTAATATTGTCATCCAATTTGTGTCTATTATAAGCAGATGTTTTCTCATGTGCAACGTATCTGCTTTGAAACTTTTTATTTCTCTAAATCTTGGTGAACAATTTAAGTTTCATGTACTTGAGTTACAAGGCTATAGTGTTTATTTCTTTTAAATATATGCCACTGTTATTAAAGGCTTTCTTTTGAGCAAAATCCTATTCTTTCTTAGCATGGCAAAAAGGTAGAGTGGAACACGAAGGCTGGATGAATTTTTAGCCAGGTCACTGAACAATAGATGCTGTTATCCATTTGAAAGAGAGTACAAAGTATAGTATAAACTATGACTTTTAATGTAAAAAAGTCACACATAAAAGGAACACACAGAATACTTTCTATCTGTAGTAAACATAGTTCCTATGGCTGTTACAGAGACTGATATTAAATAACATTTGTAGGAGGTCACTGATTTGGACTGAGCTCCTGCCCCGAGCCCCAACAGAACAAACCAAAATGGAGTCATTTGTGTGAAAGTTCCACATTACCAAACTTCGTTTATCTGATCTTTCAAGAAATCAGGAGAGAGATAATAGTCACATCTCCAAATAGACCTATTTGAGTCAGCATGTTAAGGAAGTCTCCTCTGTTTTAACCTTTACAAGGAAAGTAACCAGAAGTTAACCTGATGATAACCAATCTGCTTTGTGTTCCCTGTTTCTGCTTTCTTCAGCTCGTTTCTGCCTATAAAGCCAAACTCCTCTCCCCAGCTTATTGGAAAGTCCATTCTATTTTATACAAAGAGGAGTTGCCTGATGTTAGAATTGCTAATAAAAGCCAATTAAATCTTTAAAGTAAATTTGTTGTAATATTGTCTTTTGACACTAGCAAGCAATTCTCATCCTGTTATCAGTCACTAGCATAGACTTGAGTCTCACTGAAGTGCTACACACAGAACTGAAAAGTAAAGGAGGAAAGGATAAACGCGTTTATCTCATATGTTCCGTTGCTTTTTATGGGTCAGGAAAATGTTTTTAATCCAGGACTGTCTTGCTAAGATCATAGCATTTAACTTCAATTAAATGGGAGTGCACACTGCAATAAGAAAAAAGCTACTTGAATATTACCCCTGACTGATGGACAGACAAGTCCTCAAACATAGCAAGCACATGCTTCTCCATTCCAGCAAGGCATGCAAACCATGACTCAATATTGGGGTCTGCTATGGTCTCATTTCTTGTGTCCTCCTAAATGCCTATGTTGAACCCTAAACACCAAAGTGGTAGTATTAACAGGCAGGGCCTTTGGAGAGAAGATCTGGTCATGAAGGCAGAGATCTCATGAATGGGGATTAGTGTCCTTATAAAGAAGCCCCAGAGAGAACCCTCACTCACCTACCATGTAAGGACTCGTGAGAAGATCATCTATTAAAAAGCAAATGGGCTTTTCTAAGACACTGAATGTGCTGACACTCTGATCTTGGACTTCCCAACTCCCAGAACCATGAGAAATATAATTCTGTTGTTTATAAGCCAGCCAGTTTAGGGTATATTTGCTATAGCAGCCTGAGAAGACAGGGTCTGGTTGAAAGAAAGGAGTTACTGAAAGAGGAAGAAAAGATTTTGATCAGAGGCTAACAATAAAAAGAAACACAAAAGACAACAAACCAAGACAAGCTTCACTAAGTTCCTCAACACATTGCAGTTTTACGTTTAATTCAAAATGATATTAGGTTCAATATTTATATCTATAAACTTCAAATTTTTACTAGGATTAAATGAGGTTTTGTAAACAGAATTACCATTTTATTATTGTGTTCTCCACATCTAATACATGCAATGCATATATTATGTGCTCAGTTGTCTCGATTTGGATAACATAAAATTTAGGTTCTGATTATTTTAGGATTTAAGAGTCCTCTGGCCCAAACTTTGTTACCTATAATTTATGTATTTAAAATGATACAATTTTAAGGTGATACCAATTTAATGAATTAGGAGGTTTATTTTTCTTGCTTAAAATAGACACCATCAGATACAGAAACAAAGCTCTTAGCCCCATAGAATCTGGGATCATGTCTGTCTGATTCAAAACTCAGCCTCAGTGGTTGGTGTAGTCCCTTTCATGCAGGCAGGGCAAGATAAATATTCATTGAATGATATTTGAATAAATAATAGCAGGTTATAGTAATAAAAAAAGAAATTGTCAATCTATTATTAGTCAAATCCTCGAAAAGCAGGCTGAACCTCTGAACCTTTTGAAATCAAACTCTGAGTCAGAGTCTCCAGGTATTTCAGACCGAACCACTGTGAACCAAATAGTTACAGAAACTGAAATGACCTATTTCATGAAGGAAGAGAAAAATCCTAACAAACAATTGTATGTGAATGTGTGGGTGTACACACATATGTAATTATACACACATACACATTCACACACATGTATTTGCAGAGTTTCTTTTTCATTCGAATTTAATTTGTATTGCACAGTACTAGGCTCCTAAAAATCATGGATTACTATTTGTTGAATTAGAATGGAAACTGCATAAACCCAGCCGAAACTATTGCTGCAAGCTGCAATTTGCCTGCTCTATAATGTCAATGAAGCATCTGGTTCTTACTTTGTCACTTTCTCCCTAGGGCTTCAAACTGAAAGCTACAGAGGAGAAAGTGGGGTCATTATATTTATGGCTAGAACAAGAAGTATACTGTGTAGGCTCTGAAACATATTTCTGCAATTTCATAAATGGCCTGTAATTCAATAATAGCCATCAAAACTGTATTAGTTTCATTTCAGTTTCGCTATAAATAAGTTTATTTCCTACTAAATCACTCATATCCACATTTCCCACTATTTTAGTGGTAGTTATTAGCATAATGATGATGGTCTTTCTGTACAACAATTTTGTTAGACAAATTCAGACCATTCTTGTAACTAATTAATATTTCTAATAGGAGACAAATTATTTTTTTCAAACAAGATTTCTTTTTTAAAAGGTGCATTGCACTGTTTTTATTTTATTTACTTCTAAGATTAGTAAATCTTTTTTTTCATGGGCTCATTATTGCAGAAGAATTGTAAGCACACACTTCCCAAATAATACATATCCCTCTTCTCAGATACAATACTTTGATATATCCAATGATTGTATTTTAAATTACAATATTGAAAAAAAGTTATAAATGCTAGCAATATAGCATGCTTAATTAACTGAAAAAAATATTGAAAAGTAAAACTTAGTATTGGAGTTAGTGCTACATTTAAAGTTTGAGTCCATCCCTTGACTTCAAGCTTATTTATTTACCTAAATAATATTTACTTTCAGGGCTGTACGTATTTGTGATTTGCAGTATACAGAAAATTATTTACAATGGAAAACAATTTTACTTTTCAAAGGCAAGATTGACATTTGTTTCTTTGATATCATTATATAATAACACATAGCAATCTATGAAGCCTTATTAGATTTTTAAATAACATCAAATAAATATTATAAGTTTACCAAAAGATTTTACTCCTTTGCTTTCCTGTCAATATATCTAAGTGACCAAAAAAGAAAAAAAAAAACTGAAAGAAAATATATTTTAAATGAACATGCAAACCCTTGAACAATAAGCAAACTTATTCTGACATGCAATTTATCAAGCTGTGAGACTCCTACTATTATAAACAAAACAAGACAAAAAATAAGGAAAAATGAATAAATGAATAATATGACTGGAAACTTGGGGAAATTCCTTTTAACAAAATGTAAATCTGGGTGTTTTTGTTGTTCTTGTTATTAACTATAAAGCTGACCTACACATATTAGATTTTTGAGGGGGCTAAATAATTTAACAGCTGTAATTAGAAATAGTTGCATTATTTTCACTAAGTTTAGGAAAAAATCAGCTTTTGGCCATGTATTTTTTTCAGTAAATCCTCTAAAAAATAGTAATATGTTCCATAAATCTCTAACATAAATCCTTAATATTTCCAAGTGCTGAGACTGGGTTTGCATTGGATTTGAAATAGAAGGAAATTTAACCAATGATTTTGGGAGGATTATTTTTTTCTACAGCCTATATGAATGTTTACCACACCACATATTCTCTTGACAGTGTTTATTCCTTTCTGTTGTACAGTCTGTCTTTTGGCTAGATAATCACAGTTTTTTTTAAATATTCTTTTAAATGAGTTTATCATGCAAAGCAACAAACCATACAAAGTTGGATCATGTCCCTACAGTGTGAGACAGGAGTGGAGTTTCAACCTTAGTTTTTGTTTTTGTTTTTTGTATAATTTGAACACTTGGTTTAATACAAACATACTGCTCTTTCTTCGTGAATTTCCTTATTCCTCCACATAATAGTCAAAATCAAATCTATATTATTCATGCTAAAGTGCCAATTGTATATTATCAGCCTTCCTTGGGGAATTGGCACGGCACTCCTCACTTCTCAACAATCCAATCTTTTCTCTCCTTCAAGAAAAGCACAAATGAAGTAGTATTTCAAAAAAATATATATATATCTTGTGTATTTGTAGTTTTTTTTTTTAATCTAAATGTATTAGTCTTCTGGTTAAATTGCATTCTAATTATTGAAGCTCATGTGATGTTCAAAGGTCCCCTCAAAGTCATTTTGAATGTTTTGGTAAGCCTGCTAATCTTGAGAATGTAATGATCGATGATATTTCCTTTGAATCCATTATGATCTATTCATGAGTGTTTTAGAATGACTATTTTTTACTTTCCATACCTCAGAATCAGTCCAGTAAATACCTATGTTGGACAAATCTGAATACTCTACAGCCTCTTTTAATTTGATAAAATAACGCTCATTGTAGTACACATTTCATATTGAGATTTGATTTGTATTGCTGGAGAAGAGGTGTTAGGATGGAAACTCATGACTCTCTTGTTATGGGCTACTTGTATGCAGTCCTAGATATAAAGCGCAACCTAGTTAGCGGAGCTATTTGGAGAAGTTTAGTAAAGACCTGTCTGTGCTGTGCCCCAACAAATGTTAGCAACTCCTCTCTCTCAAAAGTTTGAAAGCTCACTCTTCATCAAATGTATTTAATGGTAAAATAGAGGCAACGGATCACCAGAAACAATTTCCCACCCTATAACTGTTTAAGGGTGTGCATGCTATGTGAATGTGTTGATATTTATTAAATTTTTTTTTGTTTAAATATCTATTTAGTGGATGGGTACATCCTTACGTAGATGCATAAGTGTTTCTTACTTAAAAAAAAATCCATCCAACAAACACACATTCCTGAGTCTTATTTTTCTGATAATTTCAGTAATTGCGAGTTATTCTAAATAAGTATCATGGAATTGAGTTACGATGTCTGGCACTACGTAATTCCTCATTTAATAGAAGAACAAAAGAACACTTATAGTGAAATATTCATAAATTGTCAGCACATCTGTTATTACTGCCCCCAGGGAGACATTCATTTAAGCCTCCTATTTTCCAGACATTTTTCTATTTTCAAATATACACTGTACTTTGATCTGGCACATAACCAATCAAGCTGCCTTTTATAACGTGGCTACACCTGTTTCTGCAGGTGTAGTAACTGAGAGAGGGCACTTTCAGGATGATGGGAAAGAGCTACCTGGGATTCATTTTGAGCCAGTCATTTCCTCACAGCAACTCAGCAGGCAGCTTTAGGGAATTTTTTATGAAGCACATCAGTAGGATTTTTCTCTTTCCTATCAGTGTGGCCGTACTTAGAATGAGATGGCTCATGTAATATATTTTCAAATGAGATTTCTGTAACCAAGAAAATAGCTGTTTAAAAAAATTTAGTTCCCTTTTCTTCTTTGTAATACTTTGACTTTACACTTTTTATTAACTTTATTGTATGCGAATGTATACTTTTGTATGTAAATGATTTTTTACTATCATGTTATTATATATAATACTTTATTTATTTATTTGATTTTTGCTGAGGATGTGTGCTCTACAGTAATAGTCATAGTATAGTAAGGCTGGTTTAATTGATCTCCATTTAATCCATTAACCCAATATCAGGCACACTTCTTTCCTCTTGTAAAGTATGCTTACAAATGCTCACAGCAACACTTCATATCTGTGGCTATTGCACTGCCTCTACTATGTGTACTTTTGTTTCTACCAGCTGAGTTGCCTCTTTTCCATGAGTCAGAAGCATTGTTCCACAATCTCTTATACCATTAGAACTCTCTATAGCAATTAGATAAACATATTAATTATTGCATGAACTGAAAGAAGAAAAGACAGTGAAAAAATGGTTGGCATTTTTGCCCATGGAAAACTCCAGTGCTTTGGAATAACCCGGTAAATCATAGAGCTCTCCAAAGTGCTAATGAATTTAGATGTAAACAATGAAATGGTAAATTATTTGGGGGTAGGGAGGGATCTATTGGGAACATATAGATCTAGAGCTTTGCTGTTGAATACAATAGCCAATAACCACCTGGGGCTCTTGACAAATTCAAAAAATTAGAACAAAATAAATATTCAGTTCCTAAATTACTTAGTGATTTATAGGCACATAGAGCTCATGGCTACCAAATTAAGCAGCACAGATTTAAAACCTTTCCGTCATCACAGAATGTTTTATTGGACAGACAAAGAGACATTCTGCACTAAGATAACTGCAATTGTCTAACTCCTCACTCCAAATTAAATAAAAATTTAAAATGATAGATAAATAATATATATGTATTTTAGGCTAGAAAGTGATTCAGAACTATCAAAAGATTGGCAAAAAAAAATTTTACGTTTAAAAGCGTTAAATATATTTTTATGATTCCCATTTTAATCCATGTTTCAATTAATTTATTATTTCTTGTTCCTTCTACTATTGGATTAAAGTTTTACTCCAGTGTATCAGATAATGATTAAGCATAATCTGCTCCAGAGAAAATTATGATTTTTACCATAACTCAAACATCAATGTCTTGAGAAACTTTGCACAAGTTATTTGCGCCATCTAAACTTTGGTTTCTTTATCTATAAAATGGAAAACTTAATAGAACTTTGATTATAAGATTTTTATAAGAACTAAATGAGTTAATGGTGGTAAAATGCTTCTGTCTGTGCCTGGAACATAGGAAGATGTTAATAATTTTTAAGTAGTAATACTTGTTATAATAGCAATCAAAAAGTTGTGGGACAATTTGCAAAATGCTATCGTGTGTATTATTTTATTTAATTCTCAGTTGAATACTTTTCATATGTTAGATAGAAAAGTTAATTCACTATAGCTTCCGAAAGCTGTAGTGAATTACTAAGTTTATATGGTAGGCAATTCATTTCTTTGACTTCGAAACCTACATAATTATATCCTTCTGATCTAACCCTTTTTTTTAACCAAATACTCAAAGAAATATTGTGATACTAAATTATTTTCATTTGATGTATTTCTGGCTTATTACTTATTTGCATATCTTATCAGTTTTAAACACAATAGCAGAGTGTCATGATTTGTCATGATCTGCGATACTGAAGCCTAGTAGAGCAATTTCACTTGATATGTCTAGTCAAAAGAGCATCTCAAGGTGCTTTGAAAAACAGAAATTAACAGTCATTTTCCTCTAGCTAAGTATTCACCAATGAGTACATATAAACATATTTCGGATCAGCAGAAAACAAAAAAAATTGAATCCATGTTTTTTATCCTCACATTAAATCCTGTATTAAATCTAGTATGAGATTTTCCATACCAAATCACAGACTAGTGAGAGAAGAGATTAGATGCTACAAAACTACTATAATACAAAGAATATGTCAAATAAAATAATAAATACACATTACACTTTGAGGAGTTTAAAGAACACTGAGTTTGCAGCATATTAGGAATATGACATATCTTCATGGAAGTAGTGGCCTTTAATATGGATGTAGAGAATAAATAAGCATAAACTAGAAGAGATAAGAAAAAAGATCTCCCCTATCTTTTGGATAAGCAAAATTTTCTTTTGATGTCATAGCATTATTTCTGACATTCTCTGTACTTCATTGTATTTCAAGGACTAGAATCTGAGAAACTGCATTTCTCAGACACATTTGACATAGGAGTTCCGGTTTAGGTTCTATCATTGGGAGGTATTCACATGAAAATAAAAGACAAAAGCTTGGGGTTTTTCTATCTCTCCATTGCCAATATCAACAATAGAAAAGCCCAGTTTGAATTCTTAAAGACATAACAGCAGACGAATATGAACTCCTGTAGCTGCTAAATGCAAACTTCTGACATGATAGGCTCAGAGAAGTGCAGACTTAGGTGGTAGAATTCATAACTTACTGAAGTTCCTGATCTGAGTAATGCTACCCCTTCTCTTAGCTGTTTCCAAAAATTCTGTATCCTGATTACCTTTTAACTTGAAATATCTAAGCAGGTATCTACTTCGTTGATTGAACCCATAATGATAGAGTTAAGGAAAGCAAAAGAAAAACTATGCATGCAGAAAAGTTGGAATGTGTTTAGGAAGCAAAAATAACTATGCTAGTTTCTATGCCAATTGAACTAGAAATGAACCTTAGTACAGTCTTAAATAGAATGCACTGTGCTTAACTCTTGGGTTTGCAATTCGGAAAATTTTTGTGTGACATCTCTGGCCATTTCTCTTAGACCTCTTTTAGAGTATGTGCTCTACATAATTAAGTCTCTATTTTTTAGACTTAAAAAGTGAGAATTCATCAACTCTATAGTTAACATAAAGAAAATTCAAATAAATATAATCACAAAAAAATAAAAGAAGTAATTAAATTAATACCTATGAGTTAGCTCAGTGAATTTAGATGCTAAGCCATGAACACAATATGTCTAGCAAAGTGTCATAAAGAAATTGAGGCCCAGAGATATAAATAAATACTGATTGTAACAAAATTCTCACAATATAAAATAAAATATCCAGATAATATCCACCATGGTCTACAGGTTGAGTATATGAAAAAGCCAAACCAAGTGAAAGCATAACATAAATCTTGCCTTGGTAGAAGACAATTGTGGGTATTCACTAACATCTTGAGGGAAAGTATTCTCTTTCCGGGCCCATAAGGGGGCGTACTTTTAAGGGCAAGAACTTAACAATGCCATGACCCACTCCCATCTCTCTCCAACTAGGAGATTTAATGGTTTATGTTTGAATTTCACTGACGCAGGAAGAAACTAAGAGTCAATCACTCCAGTGGAAGTTCTAAGGAACTCCTTTCACTGGCCAGGGGTCTTAGAGAAGGTAGGGGTTCCTCCCAGGTTAAAAGTCCCCTTCTTCCACACCCCTTCGGACTCCATGTTTAGGCCCCTTCCACGAACACTTCCTTCATGGAAGCCTGTCTTCCCCTCCTAAACTCTCTCTCTCTCTATTCCCTTCTACTCAGTGTGGAAGCTTTCTCTCCTGGATTCCATCTTTTCTTTTTCTCAGTGTGAGAGTTAGCTGTTTCTTTCTCTTTCCTTTTTCTGTTTCTCTCTCTCTCTGTCTCTCTAAATAAATCACTATCTACAAACACTTTTGAGTCCAGCATTTACTGCACACTGCACCGTGGTCCCCTCTCTCATTCTTGAGAGGGCAGGAGGCCAAGAGCCTGGAGAAACATCCTCTCAGGGGAGCTGAGGGCACCCTGAACCCCCATATTACAATCTGATGTTTGAAAATAAAAAGTTAATTAAGTGTGCTGGGTATTTAGATCCTCATACATATTGAGAGATTAGAAGAAGAAGCTATACCATTCAAACAACTAAAATGGAAAATTGGTACAAAGAACACTCAACCAATCTAACAAAATATGGGAAAGAGAACTAAAATAATAAAACTCACGCATGGCAAGTAGAAAACGCAAAGAATGTATTTGCTGGCATAAAGATACCTATTAGTACTCACTGCAATTTTTAATGTTTTAAAACCAAAATTGCTGATTAAATAAAAACAGAATAAAACAAAAATTCAAAACCTGATTCAAGGCAAAATTCCCTAAATGTTGTAAAGAGACATAATTTATTTATTTAAGGATAGCAATATACCAACATAAGGCAATGGTCACCAACTTTTGTTCACATTAAAAAAGAAATCTTAAAAAGTACTTCAAAATTTAAAAAGTGACACCTGATAAAATGTCAAATACAAAACCAGAGCAAGATATTTCAACATACCTGTGTCAGAAGCCAACAGACCAAATAGACCGAAAAAGGACAAAGTAGATCAAATATTGCAACAACACATTTGAGATATCTACACTAGTAGGTTGATATGCAATATATTTCAAAACAAATAGGTATCTCATGCTTTTAAAGTATCCATAGAACATTGACAGACTAACACTTGTTGATTTGTTCAGGTAACAACAAGACATTTGCTTGACAAATATGCTAGTATTTTCTGTGTGCCACACACTTTTCTTTCTGGAAATCTTAAATTGTAATGGGGCATGACTAATACCATGGTAAATAGATTGAAGAAATGTAATCTGATGTACATTTTTAAAAGATTTAAAAATTTGCTGCAGTGCAGAATCTCATAAAACATAATTTTAACTTATAAAACGTTCACACTTTTTTTCCCCAAATAGTTGATACAAAATACAAAGATAGCAAATTTAAATCATAGGTATCAGCTCTATGAGCTTGTGTCTTAAGAAAAACATGTAACATACTCTGGTCAGAATGTTTGTGCCTTCCTCAAATTTATGGTTAAAGTCTTATCCAAGGTGATAGTATTAGGAAGTGTGACCTTTGGGACAGGATTAAATCATAAGGGGAGAGCCCTCATGAATGCCATTAGCCCCTTATAAAACAGGGTCAAGGGATCTGGTTCCCACTTCCACCCTGTGAGAACACAGTATGAAGGCACCATCTATAAACCAGAAAGTTGGCCCGCAGGCAGACTCTAAATCTGCTCATGCCTTGAGCTTGCTCTTCCCTGTCTCCAAAACTGGGAGAAACAAATTTATATTGTTTATAAATTACCTAGTCTGTGGTATTTAGTTATAGAGGCCTAAACAGACTAAGATACTTCTAAGTTTATTGTAATAATAATAAAAAAAACTATACAAAAGTGTGCTTTTCTGTATTTCCTTTTCCGAATTGAACCTTACAATATTTAAAATAAGCTTAATAAAAATTTAAAGAAATGGATAAAAAATGTCTGTAGTGTTGTATATGCAAAATTTAGAGGTAATTTTGTTCCATACACTATTTTCCTCTTCCTTCATGATTTTAGAATCTCATGCCTGAAAAATATTATTCCATTGAATTATCTCACTGAAGAGTTTGAAAAAATATTATATACATATTTTAAATATTTACTGGTGTGGCTAAGTGCTTATGGGAACGTAATGTAAAATGGAGCTCTTTTGCAGGATCATTTGAAAATATATTTTCTTATTTAAAATTGTAAATAACCTAGTAATTACAATTGGTGATTTAACCCTAAAAATATATTTATAAATGAGGACAGGGAAATATTTATAAGAATGTTTATTCAGACATTGTTTATAATAATGACACATTGGAGTATCCTAAATTCATCTTAATAGATGAAAGATTGAACAAACTATAACATTTATCACCACAGAATATTATGCATCAGTCAAGAATGAGGAATAAAATGGAAATATTATCAAGACATACAGGGCAGTCTATTCCACACAGTTTACTATAAGTTAATATTTTATTTTACTATAATTTAAGTTAATATAGGCATATATAGATATATGTGAAAACATAGAAAATGTTGCAGTTGATAAACATCCAACTAATCGCTATGGCTAAAACTGGGAAATGATCTGGTTTAGCAGCAGAAGGTAGGTTTAGAGAAGAGGTGAGGAAATATTTATGCTTTACATTTAGGGTTGTTTAAAATATTGGAATGTTTTTTAAAGGAGAATTCATTCTTGTATGAATAAAGCATTAAAAAATGTGTAATTTGGGGCAGCTTAGGTGGAAATAATGTGTTGAATAATCAAAGTGTAGTTTTAAAGGGCTAAAACTTGACTCATACAAATAGGGAAATGATACGTCAGACGTTTTATTAAACACATGAATTAATGAAGGGAGTAAAATGATAAAACTTGTTTCAAAAGACTTTGAGAACTGAAGTTCATAGAAGTATGAATGTTAGAATAAGGCCACACATACAAAACTGATTAATATCCTGTAAGGCATTATTAAAAGAAAAACATTAGCAGAATTAAGTTTAACAGAGTTTCGCTGAACCAGAACTATTCATGAATCACGCAGCCTCCCAAGCCAGAGTAGGCTCAGTGACTACAGCACAGCCAATATGTGGAAGAAGATTTATGGACAGAAGAAGGAAAGTGACCTATAGAAAATGAAAGTGAAGTATAGAAACAGCCAGATTGGTTAGAGCTTGGCATTTGCCTTATTTGAACATGATTTTAACTGTTGGCCATTTGATTGGCCCAAACTCTGTGATTGGCACAAGAGTAGGCTGCTTAAAAGTCCATTTAGGTTATAGTTCACAATATACAGAGAAATCTTTAGGTCAAACTTAAAACATGTAAGGAGGCAGCTTTAGATGAAATGGTTTTACAGTATCAAAGCCATAACCTTTGGAATTACATTTTCTACTAGATGGAAATCTAAAAATTAACATGTAACTTCACAGTATCTGGCTTCTAATCTATTAGATAATTTGCTAAACAAAACACAGGCACATTCTCCTGGAGAATTAAATAATCATTCCATGTGCTTATGACACAATGCATCAGTATGAAATTAAAAGTTTATGCCATTCCTTTTTGCTTATTTCTAAGAATTGTATAGTTTTTTATGAAATAAAGAGTAACAGTAAAAGTGTAGACAACCCACTATTAAGAACAATAGCTGAAACAGACATTATTTAATCATGTTTTAGGGAAATGTGATTCATTTCCGGAAAAATTGTAATAGAACTCCAGATGCAGAAAGAGCAAAATTCTTTGAAGTTTGTACATAAATCCTGATTCTAGAAAGTATTCATTCAATTGCTAACAGGAGTCTATATAGAAAGAATAAAAGTTTCCAAATGAGACCAGGAGAGTGATTATCATTAGCTACATGTGGCTGAGTATTCCTAGTGAATGAAGTTTGTTGTTGTTCTTGAATCTGTTCTGCATATTATTTTTAGTTTATATGTTTTTATATTGAAACTATGTAGAAAATTCCGATAGGCCCATTCCATGTTTTGTGTGTGTCTATGTGTGCATGTGTTCATGTGTGTGTATTTTTAACACGTTTTCTACCACAATCAGAATGTTACTAGTATCTCCAGTTATAGTTAAGACTGGATAAACTCTAATTTACCCATTACAACCAAGATTCAGGTGACCACCATGAGTATGGAGTAATATACTATTCTGTGTGCCATATCTTATATAAATATGTTAATAAAGAGTTTTCTCATGATATACATAAATCACTATTTTCAAATATTACTTTAGACCCATGTCAGGATTTACCTAGCGAGGTGCTTCCTTGGACATTTTTATTAAACTAATTTTGTCTTAATTGCTTTAAGACTTTTTGTTTAATAGACTATACAACAAATAGAGATGGATCAACTTTGTGAAAGAAATGAAAAGAGCCCCAGAGGTCTCTGATAAGAAGAAAATGTAAGTGTCTTTACACTTTATGATTTTAGTTAAACTTTCTGATGTATTTATCCTGTCTGATGAAAATCTGGCAAGGACAATGATCAAAGCTAGTTAATAAACACAGAGCATGAAATTCTACTCGAAATGGAGAAAACAAATATTGAAAAATGCCTTCTATAAAAGTTATTTGAAGGGCTTAGAATTATTATAGGGTTACTTAAAAGTACTGCAGGTGATGTATTTTTCCTCCATTACTAGTAAAAGATCAATGTGAAAGTTTCTCTTGAATAAAGAAACTTAATTGTTTTCTTTTCAAAGAATCTAGGGCACACATATTTATTATGTTACATATAAAAAGAACATTGATTTACATATATTTGCATATACTGCTTAAGTATGTAAAAATAATTAATACTACTGAAAACAGTATATTCAAGATTTACATCTCAGGTCATACAAAGAACTGAGGTCAACCAAGGTTTGCAAATTAGGAAATCTGACTCCACCAGGGTATTTCTCCCAAAGCAGGGATCATTTCTAAGTGCTATGCCTAAAGACAAAAATTTCCAAGTTAATGGCTATAAAAACAAATGTCTATTTCACTAATGTTAAAGTAAGAGCCCCCTGTATAGTTTTAGTGTGCTTTGGGCTGCCATTCTCATCGACTCCCCTTGCCTTGGGATGGTATATTATACCATTCTGCCTGTTAGCTGAGGAGTCTATCAAGAGAACTGCCTCAAGAGTGATCAAATTTGTGATAGGAAGCATTCAATGCCCTAAAAATGGCATACAACCTCAGAGTCTTTTAAAATTGCCAGCTCTGCTTTTAAACCTTAGTGGCTTAAGTTGTTTATAAAGGAGGCTAAAATAAGAAAGTTTCTGTTTTAAATAAGATAACCTATGAAGTTTAAAAGGTGCCACATTTTGGGTATTATAGTTTCCTTCCCTGAGTTATGAAAGAACTTTAATAAAACGTGTCAGTAATCTCAAATCCATTTAAACTTACTTCCTGGGATGTGCTGATTTACAGACCCATGATCTGCCTGTGATGGATCACAGCTGATCAGGTAATTTGCTGATAAACATATTTCAGAGGACTTTCCTTTACATTTTCCATCGAAATTCTTATACTGTAATGGAGAGTCTACTCAGTCTCCCAACTTTTCTTTTTTCAAGAAAAGTCTATTCCTTAAAAATATATATCATCCTGTAGAACAAACTGCCATTTAAAGACCTGGGCCCTGTCAATTAAAGTGCTAAATTTTGAGATAAAATGTACATTTAATCAAGCAGCCAACTCTTTGAGCTCATGGATTTTGAGCTTAGTTGTATATTTAAGGCCATCAACATACTTGGCAGGAACTTTTATCTTTGTTAGAGACTGGTTTCTCTTTTTTTATTTTTTGGACCTTGGGACTTAACTACAGGTTTTCTGATTTTCTTATGATTTTTATTAATGGCCTCTTTCTAATTCCAATGTTTGGCAATATTGCCAAAATAATTGTGTCTCTCTTGGTAACATCTCATTCAAAAACTTCAGAAGGGATTCACTATCGGTGCATCCAAAGTCCACAGTCTGGATTTATAGGTCTGGCTCTGGATGGCTGCCTTGCGACTTGACTTTAGTGCTTCTACTGTCTAAAACATCTTCATTGAATTCCCCCTTGCCTAATTTTTACCTATTTTTTTAAGTATACACCTTGCTTCCCACTTTTTCTATGAAAGATTTCCATGACTCCTTTTTTTCATCTTCATCTTAACCCCATGTCTCAGGTCCAGTTCACACATTCTATATCTCTTTAATAAAGAAAATTTGTAACTACCCCTTCTTATCTTCCTCTTAATCTACATTAATTGTAACCAATAATTATAAAATTTCCCATTTGATAAGAAACTGAGATCAAAGGGAGATTAAGAAGATTGCCCAAACTCATAAAGCTGGTATTCATATCTATTTTTTATGCTGTAAAACCTTTACTCAAAATTATAATAAATCTTCAGATTTCCTAAACATTATTCATTTCACCTTCATTAATATGCTATTTTATCATCTAATAAAATGCTGCATATTGTTTTGTAAACTTTGTGCATTAAATGCTGTATATTGTTTTGTAACCCTTGTGCATTAAATACTTAATATATTTTATGTTTATTTTTGTTTCCTGAAACTTAGGCAGAGAGTAACCATGAGATTTTAATGCATTTCTTATCTTAACTGCATTAAAATCATGTTGATTAGTGAGAAATGCACCATGAAAAAGAAGTGGGAGAATGTTTAGGCTGTCTTATTAATATACCAAAAATTTTCTAGGTTTTGTTCATTTTTAAACAATGATGATTTTTAAATTAACAAAAAATTTAACAGTATTTTTGGAGAAAAACTGTCATTTACAAGAACACTTTAAGATTAATATATATTAATATGCATATTTTTATATTTAAAATTTTGAGTATTTGCTACTTAAAAAGTGTTCAAGAAAAATAGAAAGACAGCAATTAAGGGTGAAATTCTCCAATTTTACTTCATTTCTGTTGATATTTGTAGACGGTGTTTTGAAAAATAATAAGCAAAAATATTTCTTCAAAAATTCTGCACAATGTTCACGAATAATATAACCAAATCAAAGTTATCTGATTATTCCTGACATTGGGGATTTAATATAGCCTTACCTGTCATTAAGAGATGCAATAAACACTGGGAAAGAACCAAATGAAGAAACACATCTAACTCATGTTCTTTTCCTTTCTTATAGATAATATTGACTTGCTCTTTCTTTTATGCTTATATGAATGTTACCTTATAGACTGTAGAGGCAAAATTCTAGTATGCCACTAAGCAGCACAAGAAAATGTCATCTGTCCATTTCAGTGCATGTTTCTTTATTATTCTTATTTTTTATTCCTTTATCTGCTGTTTTTTAATTCTTTGTTACAGATGAATTTTACTTTAAAGTAAAATTAAATAATTTTATTTTGTCTTAACTATGATTTTAGAAAATGTGATAAACGGTTTTATATTTCTCTTTCAAAAATAATACATTAGGAGAAAATATTTGCAAACTGTGTATCAGAAAAAAATAGGATCTAGAGTACATCAAGAACTCTCAAAACTAAGCAAAAAACAAATATTCAATTACAAAATGAGCAAAAGACATGAACAGACACTTTGCTGAAGAGGATATACAGATGGAAAATAAGCACATGAAAACGTGCAACATCTTATAATTATCAAGGAAGTGCAAATTAAAACTATAATGAAATATCTTTACATGTCTACCAGAAGAGCCAAAAAAAAAAAAAAAAAGTGAAGACCATCAAATCCTGGTTAGCATGTGGAGAAAGTGGATCATTCATACTCATTTATACATCACTGGTGATGATCTAAACTGTACAGCTGCTTTTGGAAAACATTTGGCACTTTCTTAAGAAGCTAAACATTCAGTTATCATGTGCCCCAGCAACTGTACTCTTGTGCATTTATCCCAGAGAAATGAAAACTTGTGTTCACACAAAAACCTGTACACAAAGGTTCATAGCAGGTTTATTCATAATAGCTATAAATTTCAACAGCCCAGATATTGCTAAACAAATGAATAGTTACTGTATTACATAAACACCATGGACTACTACTCAGCAATAAAAAGGAATGAATATTGATACATGTAACAGAGATTTATGTTGGGTAAAACAGCTAATTCTCAAAGTTAGTTGTACTGTATGACACCCTTTATATAATATTTTCAAATGACAAAAGTTTGGAAACATTAATGATTTCCAGGACTTATGGAAGTAGACAGTCTGGGAGGGAGGCAGTTGTGTTAAGAACAGGGCAACAGGAAAGACCGTGTGGTGATGGAACTGTTCAGTATCTTGATCGTGGTGGATACACAGACCTATACATGTGATACAATTGCATAGAATTAAATACACACATTCACATCTACCACACATACATGAGTATATGTAAAATTGGAACATCTGAATAAGATTTGTGGGTTATAGCAGTGTCAATATTTTGGTTGTGGTATTGCTCTACAGTTTTGAAAAATGTTGTCACTGGGAGTAATATTTAATTGGGAATAAAGGGTTCATGAGGTCTCTATGTATTGCTTCTATATTGCATGTGAATATACAATTATCTCAACAAAAACTCCAATAAAAAGTATTAGAATAATAGTCTATTACTTTATAGGCATTGAGGAAATGAAAGTATAATGATTAAGCAAAAACATCAAAGGATTATAATTCTGTTAAGTCATTCTTTTTACATAAGTATTGATATTTAATTAAAGGAGGACAGGTTCATATATACATTTATGAGTATAGAGTCAGCATCAAAGTGACAGACAAATGTGTAAGTATTGATATGCAAAATCTATGTAGAGTGGAAGGGTATCAAGAGAGAGTGTTTCAGATAAAGATGCAAACTATGTAAAATGGAACGTCCAGAAACGTTTAGGACAGTGACTCTGAATGTTGCTATAAATATGCAGATGTCAGGACACAACTCCTAGACATTTCTGATTCAGTAGATCTGGGATGGAACTCTGGAATCATAGTAGGCGATTTTGACCTTCACAGAGCTCCATTCCATAAGAGAAAATTGTCCTCCACTTTTTTACTAGTAATCAATGATGTGTAAAGCTATTGCTATGTCCTTGACTTTGTCTGTCTGACTGTTCAATTCAATGAGAACTTTTTAGAAACAAGGCTGGATATAAGTCTAGCCACAAAGAATTCCCCTCCATGTATGTTTCCCGGGACTTGTTAAAACAGACCCCAGCTGCTATTCTTTAGACTATAAAGTAAGTTTCTCATTAATTCTGTCCCTTTAGCAGCTGACAGGCAATTTGACTGCTTAGAAAACACACTGGGTTTTTATGACCCACACGTAAGTAATCATAACCAGCCATATGTAAAACCACAAAACATAAATTGATGGAACTAATGCAATTTTAACCAACAACATTAGAGGTTATATTTTAAAACTACAAAGTCCCTTTTAACACTTCAAAATTGTCCTGTAGAGGTGCACTAGATTTTACTTTTCTATTGGAAATATAGTTTTATGAAAATTATTCATTATTTTCTGTTTAACTTCTATTTTCTTTTTGAAAATGCTTTATTTTTAGCTCACTTCACCTTATATGTTGGGATTCTGTGTTAAAAATACAATACTTAATTCACATATAAACATTTTGGAGCTATTTCAGAGAGCAATATTAGTACATATTTAGTACAGTAATTCACTTTCTTGTTTTCTGTCCAGTGATTATGATTTTTCACCTATTATTGTTAGGATAAATAGGTGAAATATTTCATAGATGTTCATCTTGGTCTAAAATAAATGTTTTTGATTACAGTTATTCATCACAGGGCATTGTGCCATGCAAATGGTAATACATATTAGAGACAGAGTTTATTTTCAAAGAATGAAGCATTGTCAGATATGTTAAATATTTAATAGCTGAATGTCAAATCATTTGTGTGATACCTTTTGAATATTAAATATTTGCAAGTTACATTAAAGTCCATTATTTAACAGCTGAGCGAAGTAAAAAGTTAAATTTAGTTATATCTCAAAGAAGAAATGAGGAAATTTAATGAGATCTCTAAAATTATCAGACACATAACACTAGGAAATTGCTGATTTTTTTCAGAATAATTGTTACTGAGCAGCTACATGTTCAACACAGCAGAAAATGAAAGCAAAACATAAAATGTAAATTTTATAGAATTTATGTTGCTAGTTTAAATCTGTGATTTGAATAGTATTTAGAATGAACTTCTTCATATACATAGCAGAAAACAGTCCTATAAAAGCAAATACATTGATGAGAATGGCGAAATCAGCCCTAAAACCTCTATTCCTAATCCCATCTCTAGAAACTTAGAACTTTTACCATCAATCAACTTCAACTTCATGGGTTCTCTGCTCAGCTATCACCCACTCAGAGATTATTTGCCTGTCTATCTCATCAAAGTTTTGTATTTATTTACTCTCTATTTCCTTATTATATTTATTTCCATGCAATTTACTTGACAATATATTATGTAATTTTTCATTCATCCTCCACAGTAAAGGAAAACAAAGATTTTGTGATTGGCTTACTCATATGTCCCTAGCCTTTAAAACAATGTCTAGCACATGAGAAATGTTCAGTAAGTATGTTTCCGTATGTTTATAACAGTCAAAAAAGTTTCATAACTTAGCTCTACCTAAAACATGAAAATTTCAATATAGTTGGAAAGATGACAGGCTAAATTAAACAGGACAATTCAATTTTATAAAGGTGTGCTATCTACAGCCACTATGGAAAACAGTGTGGAGTTTACTTAAAATATTAAAAATAGAATTACCATATGATTTGAAAATTCCATTTCTTGATATATATATCTGAAATAATTAAAAGCAGAATCTCAAAGAATATTTGCACACTCATGTTCAAAAGAGCATTATTCATAAGAGCCAAAATGTGTAAACAATCCAAATGTAAATTCCACAAATGGATGGTTATGGTATATAGATACAATGAAACACTGTTTAGCCTTTAAAAGGAAGAAGATTGCAGCACATTCTGTATAATGGATGAACCTTGGGGACATTATGCTAAGTGAAATTAGCCAGTCACAAAAAGAAAATTACTGTATGGTTCTACTTACATGAGATATCTAAAGTAGTCCAACTCAAAGAAACCAAAAGTAAAACACTGGTTTTCATGAGCTGGGGTAGGGAAAAACAGTTACTTAAATTCTAGAATTTCACTTTTGTAAGAGGATAAAGTTCTGGAGATTGGTTGTACAATAATGTGAGTAGACTTAACACAACTGAACTGTACACTTAAAAATAACTAAGTTGGTATTTTTCATTTTATGCATATTTTACCACAATTAAAAAAAATACGTTCTTGTCAAAAATGAATGTACACAGTTATTAAAAGAGTTAAAAATTCTTTAGGCATCAGTTCTTAAGAAAAAAGTGAAACTAACTTATTATATAAGCATAATACATTCAATCCATTATAACATCTATTTTAAACTTCAAGATTACCACGAGTTTTCATACCAACTCTAGTGGATTATGCTTCATATGCAAAGGGAAGAATGGAGGTGGGTAATTAAAAAATAATATATTTTGTATCTCCTCAAAATACATATATTTTACAAACTATTAAAAATAAGTTCAGTTTTTTAAAAATGTCATAGAGAAGTAAAACAAAGTCCACGATAGTAAAATAATTTGGGACAGTTCTTAAAAACTAGGTCTCCAGATTTATAAATTATTTCGATTACATATTACTTTTTCTTACCATAAAGTAAAAGGAAAGTTAGACGTTCACATCTACAATTTAATTAGTATTTGATATTTAGGCTTCATAGTTCACTTATTAATATTTCTATAATCACCATAAATTTTTTTGCTTTTCAAACTGACTACTAGCCAACATATTAGTTTAACGAGATTGAAGACAAACTAAAGTATTTCCAGATATATTATAGTCCTATAATCTCCTATTATGGAGGCTTGAAGTTGAAAGGGTTTTCAAGTCATTGCCTATATAAAATAATAATAATAAAAAGATCTATAAGATAATGTTTATGGCCCAGCGCAGTGGCTCACGCCTGTAATCACAGCACTTTGGGAGGCCGAGGCGGGCGGATCATGAGATTCAGTGATTGAGACCATCCTGGCCAACATGGTGAAACCCCATCTCTACTAAAACAAACACTACAAAAATTAGCTGGGCGTGGTGGTGGGAGCCTGTAGTTCCAGCTACTTAGGAAGCTGAGGTAGAAGAATCGCTTGAATCCGGGAGGCGGTGGTTGCAGTAAGCTGAGACCTCACTACTGCACTCCCGCCTGGTGCGTGGTAACAGAGCAAGACTCTGTCTCCAAAAAAAAAAAAAAAAAAAAAAAAAAAAAAAACTAATGCTTATGCTCATCATTTTTAGAGTTTTAAATAATAGAAAACATTTAAATCACATCCACACACAATAATGTATGGATTTCCTCTTCAGTAATAACAAATTTGAACACTATCATCTCATAAAACAAGTGTATCTTATAGATTTTGCTGTTCTACTTTTTTTGAATGAAACTTTTTGTTCATTACCTAAAATCTCCAGAAAGAAAAAGCTAATTTGGACTTCCCTGGAGTAAAAATAAGTGTAAGTATAAATATTATTATTATTGTGAATATATAATAGCATTGCTTATTAAAGGTGACCAAGTCATAGGCTCAGTTTCTGAGCCCCAAATCTGTCCTGTAAGATTATAGAAGTCTCTGACCTAAGATCTATCCGTATGATCTCCTAATTCAAAGGTCTTTGTCTCTGAATTAGGAGACAGAGGAGTCAGTTTCAATTCAGAGTCTCCAAGGCTTTCTCTGCCTTTATTTCTTCTCTTGAGAAAATCCATATAGGAACACCGAAGAAGAATTAACCCAATGAGAGAGAGAGAGAGAGACAGAGAGAGAGAGAGAGAGAGAGAGAGAGAGAGAGAGAGAGTGTGTGTGTGTGTGTGTGTATTCTCCGAGAAGAATTTGGGTTTGAATAGGTTCCTGTTATCACTATCAAATGTTGCAAAGACTATCAAATGTAAAATTTTTATAACCCTTTGAAAACTGTTAGGTCAAGTGTTAAGTAAAATCTGTACTCAACAAGTGTCAAAGAAACCAGGCATAGTTGATAAGTGAAAATTTTTCTACTCTTGTTAAATATTTAATAAAAATTTTAAATCAAGCCTTATGTTTTCTGATGCCTACAAAAGTTATATTAAATGATTCAAGTAAATTGTGGCAACAGGAGACAAAAATTCAGCCTGAGGACCATGAATTTTTAAATCTATGCCAGTTCTCATTTATCCAGTTTGGGAAGTATTAAGTCTTAGCTTCTCATGTTTTTGGTTTAATACATCATGGATAAAGCAACGACAACAGCAATAGTAAAACACTTTAAAAAGACAGAAGATGAGGAAGGAAAACTAGCTGAAGGCAGATGTCAGAATAGAATGGCTCACTCAACAACCTCATCACATGCTCAGAATAAGCATCTGGAATGATGATAGCAAAACTCCAAAATAATAGAAAAGGTTACCCCATACTCCTGGAGCACAGCAATAGAAAGCTTCAAAACAAAGACAATAAGCATCATTACTGAGACATCTTAATGGAAGTATTTTGAATTATTTAAATCTTATGATTTATGTATTAATTTTGGTATAAATATAGATTATAACATATACATATAGTATACATATAGATACTATATATGTAAAGATAAAACATTTGAACATAACAGGAGTACTTTATACAGCGACTCATTATACAGACACATAAACATGCACACACATTAATGAAATAATATTTCATGAATTTTTATGCTACATGGAGGCAATAAACTCTGATGCTTTCTCTTATTAATTTTTTTAAAGGTTGATGGAAACCTACTAAATGATTTCACAGTTCATTAATATATTGCCACAGTAGTTAAAAGAGAGTAAGGCATGTACATTTACATGAACCAAATATGTTTCCCCCTACTAAATCATGTTTAAATCACTTTCAATTTATTATAAGATTATGAGGAATAAGCTTCTTGATATTGAAATGTTATTCAAAATAATTTATCATGTTATTAATTTCATCTTCCAAATTCTACCTAAGTCAAGTTTTTTCTCCCCATGCATGCTTGCATATATCCACAATTGAAAGTACATACTACCTCACTTAAACTCATAAATAGTACAGTGGACTTCTCTTTCACTCAGCATTTAAAGATGTAGATTTAATAAATTAACAGGTGTACCTGCCTCCTTCATTAGGTTTTAAGCCTTTTTGTGACTTCATGCACGTTGTGTGAGTCAATTTTGAATTCCTTATGACAATAACATGATTTAATGTAAGTACTTAACATGTTTAGTGAGAGTTCAATTCTGGAGGGAAGAAAAGAGCAAATAGCAAATGATTGTTCACATATTTCAGAGAGTTGTGATGTTGATACAGAAGTGCTGGGCTCCTGGTCAAATCTCCTCCTTTAAGCCTGGAACCATGGCCCTAAGTGAAAACAGCTGACCCCATCTTTCTGCCCAAATGTTGCCATTTTGGCTTGCCCCATCCCCTATCCTGTGCCCATAAAAGACTTTAGCTGGCAGAGACACACAAGTGGCTGAGTGCCCAGGATGCAAATGGTTGAGCATCGGAAACCAGGGGTAGACTTTGCTAACTTCAGATGGTGTGGCTTCAGAGAGGGGCCAGGGCAGAGACGGCTGACCTTCAGGGAAAGATCACTTTCTTATCCACTTTCCAGCCTCTCTTTCTGCTGAGAGCAACCCACCGCCCTATAACGTCTGCATTCATCACCTTTCAAACAGTTAATGTGACCTGATTCTTTCTGGATGCCAGAAAAGAACCTGCATGCTGAGAGGGCAGGGGCTGCCACCCTGACCCTCCACTGAGCTGGTTGGCACTTGGCCATCCCCTGATGGCAGAGCTGAAAAAGCATTGTTTGTAACATACTCAGATGCTGCTGTGGGGCCTGCATAGAGCCCTCTCCCGCCAGAGAGGGGCGACTGGCCAGTTTGAGCGTTTGTTGGCTCCAGTTCCCACACTCGCAGGCTCACATGCTCCCTCCCGTGAAAAGTGGCCAGGGCAGGGCTGAGTGAAACGAGCCACTCCTCTTCCAGCCCCTGAAGGGGTCGAGGGACCTATCCCATCTCAATGTGAAAGAAAGAAATGTAAGAAATCAGAATTAGGATTTAATTCTATGTCATTTCCATCCTTCTTCAAGTACCCATAAAAATGTCTTATCTGTGAATAGTTTTTTAAATGGTTTTATGTGTGAAGATAATTTTAAGTTCTTCACTGTAATAAGTCAAAACTTTCTAAGTGCATCATCAGTTCTATTTCTACAGGAGTCACATATAGGCTCACAAAATTCCAATTAAATGTGGCCATCTTTCATCTGCTTCTAATGGATATCTGGCAACTACATTCTTGGTTCCAAGTAGTAACTGGTTAGACAGTTACTGGTTACGTTGAGCCAAAGAATGGAATTGATGGATCTCTATTTGTTAAAATGTTCACATACAATCAGTTTTTTATTTCCCAAACAATTTTATCCTCTTTTATTTTTTTATTTGAGACAAGGTCTTGCTTTGTCATTCAGGCTGGAGTGCAGTGGCACAATTATTTTCTAATTGTAGAGTATTTTGATACAAACCTCGATACAGCAGAATGGTTTACAGAGTCAAATATGTTTTGAATTTTTTTTTTTTTGAGATGGTGTCTTGCTGTGTTGCCCAGTCTGGAGTGCAGTGGCATGATCTTGGCTCGCTGCAACCTCCGCCTCCCAGGTTCAAGTAATTCTCCTGCCTCAGCCTCCCCAGTAACTGGGATTACAGGCACCTGCCACCATGCCCAGCTAATTTTTTTTTTTTTTTTTTTTTTTTGAGACGGAGTTTCGCTCTTGTTACCCAGGCTGGAGTGCAATGGCGTGATCTCGGCTCACCGCAACCTCCGTCTCCTGGGTTCAAACAATTCTCCTGCCTCAGCCTCCCGAGTAGCTGGGACTACAGGCGTGCACCACCATGCCCAGCTAATTTTTGTATTTTTAGTAGAGACAGGGTTTCACCATGTTGACCAGGATGGTCTCAAACTCCTGACCTTGTGATCCACCCGCCTTGGCCTCCCAAAGTGCTGGGATTACAGGCATGAGCCACCATGCCTGGCCTGAACTTGAACTTGTTTTGTTCATTTATTTTACTGACCTGCATGTCCAGGCAAAATCCTTGACTATTTTGGTTGAGAATTTGATTGATATGGCTGCCTCATTTTGGGAGACAAGCCTAGTTACACTCTAAGTTCTCACAGACATAGTGTACTAGGGTGAATTCAGTTGGCAAGCAACCCTAAATGGTTGTAGGTAGGTTAGAAGAGAATTATCTGAGGCATCAAAAAATGAATGAAATGATAGAGGTTAGTATCAAAGAATAGATGAGCCTTTAACTCTGTCCCATGAAAACAGAAACATCTGTTTGGGGAAAAGTCAGACTTATGTGCAAAGTGTTTAGTCAGCAATATGTCATTATTCAAGGATTCATCAGGAAAAAGAAATCCACTCTCTATTTCAAGTAGAAAGGAGTTTAAGGAAAAAAATAAGGGCCCGGGTGCGGTGGCTCAAGCCTGTAATCCCAGCACTTTGGGAGGCCGAGGCGGGTGGATCACAAGGTCAAGAGATCGAGACCATCCTGGTCAACACAGTGAAACCCCGTCTCTACTAAAAATACAAAAAATTAGCTGGGCATGGTGGCGTGTGCCTGTAATCCCAGCTACTCAGGAGGCTGAGGCAGGAGAATTGCCTGAACCCAGGAGGCGGAGGTTGCGGTGAGCCGAGATAGCGCCATTGCACTCTAGCCTGGGTAACAAGAGCGAATCTCCGTCAAAAAAAAAAAAAAAAAGGAAAAAAAAATAAGATTCTTACCATGCACTGGGAGGAACTGAATAACTGAAAATATTGATGAACTTTGAGTAGAGGTCCAGCTGTGGTCCTAGGAGATTCAAAGTTGCTGTTGTCATATACAGAAAATTGCTGCTTATGTAATAGTATCTAAATCATTCATGATCTTCAGAGGAAATGAAATCTGAGTCATAAACTAAAACAAGACAAAACAAAAACAAAACAAATATCTGCCACTTCTTCCAGCAGAAGACAAAGTATTCTATTTATCCCCTCCATCTTCTAAATATCACATTTCATGTTTAGCTAAACCTAAAGCATATCAAAAGTCCTGTGAAAAATCAGGATTTGTGAGTGATCAAGCAAACAAAAGCCAGTGGTAGACAACACATAGACACACACACCAGAGGCGTATTGGGGAAAACTCACAAGAACAGAGAAGTAGCAGTAAGCAGGCTTGCTGAGCCCTTCTTGTCTTGGAATTCTAGGGATAGCACACAGAAATCAAGCAGGGACAAACACCAGATTTTAAGGAAGAGGCTAAGTAACTTGAATCTTAAGGAGTTTATTAGAGGCTTCTGATTAGAAAGGCAGTGGCAAGATTAATGACAACAGTCAAATGATGTCAGAATTCTGGCTGTAGCTTTTTCCTTCTAGCTCTGCGTACATGGAAAGGAAATAGCAACCCCTTTCCTGACATGATCAAGAGGCTGTGCCTATGCCTTGTGATTGCAGTTACAAAACTTGTTGAGCTAATAGTCTTACTCATTATCTTCAAGTGACAGGGAGATTACCAATGCCCTTCCTGCTGTAAGTAGAGGTACTGGAATCCAAATATTATAGTTGACCAAGATTAAATGCTTTAATTATGGGAGAGTAGCTAGTTTCCATAAAACCAATTCTTTATATTTTAGAAAAGTTAACCTTTACTGTTCTCTTTCACTTCCAATTCCATATTCTTTTTGTTCTAAGCCAGAATCTCATGACTTGGTATAGTAACAAATTGTAACATTTATTATTTGTGGTGGTATTGAGGGACTGTCTCAAGGAAAACCAGTCCACAAGGGGCGTGGTTTCAAAGGCAAGAGCTTCCCAGCGCCATCCCTCCATCTATGTCCCCATCTGGGAAGGTAAAGTTGTTTGTCTAACTTTCCCACATGCGGGATAGGTAGAAATTCCAAGTTAGCCTTTGTTAAAAAGCCCACGAAAACCTGTGGGAGGAAGGGCCTCTGTTGCAGACCTAGCAGCCAATACAGTATCAAAGTAAAAGATCAATCACTCCAGCAGAAGTTTGAAAGAACTCCTCTCATTGGACAAGAACATGAATGGGGCGGGAATAACTCTAAGGTTCAAAACCCACCGCCCCTTACCTGTGCGGATTCCTCCCTTGGATCCCATTCCACCGCAGTGTGGGAGCTCTGTCCTCTCTTTTCTCTCTCTCTGTCTAATAAATCACTCTCTCCTAAACTCTATGGGTCCATAATATTTATCCAAACGTAAGCTCCAGTGACTCCTTCCTCCATTCCTGAAGCAAGAAAGGCCAAGGACCTGGGCACATTGTGGGAAACTGAAAACATCTTTGGACGCCTCTGTTCCCTACCCACTTTACAGTATCATTAAGTAGAATTGAGTAAGTGTATTATTTCCAAATCTTCACTTCTTTCTGTTATAGCTTATGCAGTAACATCCTTTGCCATGTAACTTTGTATAGCCCAAAAAGTCAGGGCATTTTTCTTACCGTACAGGTAGGTATTGAGCTTAGCTGTATGACTTGTTTTAACCTTCAGAATGTTAACCTATGTGATATGAGGAGGGGCCTTAACTGTGATTTGCTCTTCTATGATGTGACATGAGAAGGGCATGTTCCAGGCAGTGTCAGGCTACCTCTTTAGCCTGGCTTTAAAAACTTCTGGAGCAGACCTTAACCCTTTCAGAAACCTGCAATCTAGCTTTGCTCAGCTGAATTTTGCCAAATTCAGCCTAACCTTAGCTGAGTTACACAGAAGCAAGCCTATGAGTGTGACAATGTATTTTTGTTTGTCATTGAAATTTCAAGTGTTTGTTTTAGTGGTGGTTGTGGTTTTTATCATCATATAGTAAGAGCCAATACAGTTTCTTTCACTGGATACTATAGTCTTTTTTACCTGCACTCCTCCCCTGGATATAATAATATTAACGAGTACCCCAGAGCATCCCTGGAATATCTGTCTTAGTTCTTCCTGTTGCCGTCGTATAGCAGAAGCCTTATTTGTCCTTGATAATCAGTATTAATTACTCAAAAAAATCGAGTAGTAACTTTTCTTCTTTGCCTGTTGGCTCAGTGGCATCAGAAGCCCAAAAAGTGATGGTCTCAATTTGTACTTCCGTAGGAGCATTGCTGTATCTCCTGAAGGAAGCACCAATTTTGTCTTTAAATGTCTGTGGCAGAGAGGATTAGGGATCAACAAATATTAGTGGCCTCCCTACACTTCTTGAAGTTGATGTAGAGTCATGTGATTTGGTTCTGGCTAATGGAAATGTGAATGGAGATGCGCCACGGCAGGTCTGCAGCGCTGTAGAGATGACATGTTTTCTTTATCCGTCTTCTTCCCGGTCAGCCAGATCTTGGAAGCCATGTTTTAAGATGGAATTGCTACAAGGTGATTGTAACCACACTCCCTACACACACAGTAGCAGAGAGACTCCACTAAACTTTACATGGGCAAAAAACAAACCTTTGTAGAGTTAAGCCACTAACGTTTTGGAGATTGTTATATGCATAAAATTAATTAGCTTGATGACTAAAACTGTAACCCAGAAAATTCCAAATGAAAGCAAACTCCAACTGTAACAAAACACTACTGAGTTGTGTGTTTGAGCTATACTTATTTCAATTATTTTGACTCCCAGACAAATATAGTTTAGTTATAAGAGAGAGAGAGAGCACCATATGTTGGTTACTCCATCAGTCATAATTGGAATAGTACCTGACTCTCCATGTTTTTGTCTCAACTGAGACTGTAACTGAGCCTTAACAGCTTATTTCAATATTTGCTAAGGCCACCTGCTTTTGGGTAATGTGATAATTGTTAAGACCCACCAATACATCATATGAGGTGAGATAACTGCTCTTTTGCTCTAAAATTAGTTCCTTGAGCAGAAATCAATTTTTTGTGTGTGTGAAAAACTATAATGATGAAGTAAGTATAGACATGTGTTATAACAGGAGCCTTGCAGGAAGACAAAGCAAATGCATATCCAGAGTAAGTGTTTTTCAGTGAAGAAAAGAAATTCTCTCTATAACGGAAGGCAGCTGATTAACTTGCCTGCCATGTAGCTATCTAGTTCTAATGCTTGGTAAAAAAGTAGAATATAATCCAGTACAAATAATGATTAGCCAATGTTATTACCCATTGGCTCTTAGTAGATGAATAGTTAGCAAAACCATCATAAAAGTAATTCCAACTTGATTATTCAGTATTATACTGCATAATCAGGCTTGCTGAGCCTGCGTCCTTAGTGTATTATCTTGTCAACTGAATATGGTAGATATGGGCTAGTGATTCATCAAATCTATGTCACTGCCTTAGTTACATTTTAGTGGCAACTTGTATTTTCTAAAGACGGTTCCAACATTTTCTCCTGTATCTCCCATGCTCTCATTTAATGTTGCCATTCTCCTATCTAAGACTCAATGTCTATTTCTCTACTCCTTTGAAATAAAGTGAGCTCTACAAACAGTAGAATATGGTAGAAGTGGCGCTGTGTCAATCCCAGCATAATTCTGAATTTAACAGGCAGCCTCTTCCTGTTCCTTGGAATGCTTGCTTGTAGGAGCTTTCATTAGGAATGCAGATGTCATCTCATAAGAATCCCGGCCAGGCATGGTGGCTCATGCTTGTAATCCCAGCACTTTGGGAGGCCGAGGCATGTGGATCACAAAGTCAGGAGTTTGAGACCAACCTGAACAACATGATGAAACCTCGTCTACTAAAAATACAAAAATTAGCTAGGCTTGGTGGCACATATCTGTAATCGCAGCTACTCAGGAGGCTGAGGCAGGAGAACTGCCTGAACCTGGGAGGTGGAGGTTGCAATGAGCCAAGATCGTGCCACTGCACTCCAGCCTGGGTGAGAGTGAGACTTCATCTCAAAAAAATAAAAGAATCCCACATTACTTATAAAGGCTACTCCAGAAGACCAATAGCCCCAGCTGAGGTACCAGTCAGCAAACAGTGTCAATCTTGCCATTTGAGTGAGCCTTCTTGATTTGAAAGCCTTCAGTTAGCCTTCCTATGATTACTAACCCAGCCAATCTCAAAGGGCAACCACAAGGGACCAGAACCATCCAGCTGAGTCCAGTCAACTTCAGAACCATGAGAGAGAACAATTAATTCTTCTTTGAAAGATTAAGATTTGAGGTTTTTAGTTGTGCAGTAGTAAATAATCTAAACAACTATAGAGCCAACCTCCTTTCTAATGCAATTATGATTCAGGCCACATGACTATTCTGGTCCACAGAATGCTCACTGAACATGTTAAACACTACTCCCATCTTAGCACATTAAAAAAATCCCATGTAATACAGTACCCGTTATCTTTCCATTTTTGGAGATTGATGCCCAGGATGACCCTGGAAGTCACAAGGTGAAGAAGTCGGAGAGTAAGTCAGCCAAGGTCCTTGAATGACCATACAGAACTAAGCCTCCACTATCAACACCTCTGAGGCTTGGACTAACTTGAACAAGCAATACATTTTGCGGGCGTTAAACAGCTAATACTTGAGGGGATGTGTTATAGCAGATGGACTTATGTTAATTAAAGTGCTATTTCTTGCATGTTCCTTAAACTCTGGATTTTTTAACTTCTTTGCCTTTAAAGTAGGAATAAAAGGCCCTGATACGCATGCTTCACTGAGTTCCTATTCAGAACTGATTCCAGATTGGTTCTTAAAATGTTTTCTAAACTGAATGGTAGAATAAAACCACAAATATTGATCATTTTGTTTCTAGTTTTAGAAACAAGGTAAAATGACAAAAGGAATGGATTTTCAGATCAAATGTATTTACTCCATTAGTCATTATTATGTGACCTGGGGAAGTTATTTGGGCTTTTTGTGAGGATATAATAAGAATATTTGGCCATAATTATAACATAGCAGTTGTTCAATATACATTTATTTACTTAATTATGTCAGTTTCTCTGAGAACTCATAAAAAGTAAGAAATATTCACTTTTATCTTTGAGCTCCAAAGGTGTCTAGCAGTGTTTTACATGCCATAGACTAAACCATTTTCTGATTTAAATAAATAAGTAACGTCCATTCCTAAGATGAAATGCTATGAGCACTCATGAGCTTAGTAGTAGAGATCCCAGTTAAGTATCAGTTTGAGAACTCAAAATTGGTCTGAGAAATTCCCACTTGATTTCAGATTCTCCTTTTTGGGGGGCTTATTTTTTTTCTCTTTTATTGGTAGTAATTAGAGAACAAATAAGAGAGTTTGTTTCCTGTTTAACACTTCTGTAATTTGATAAAGATCCAATATTTTTCACTTACTTTAGCAAAAAATAGTTTATTCTTTTTCATCAACCTAACATATAACACATAATTATGCACACATGGAAAAGTCAGGTAGTTTTGAGAGAGTGGTTTTTATGAAAGTTACACGGCTGAAGAGATCAACACTGCTTTGTCAGAAAAACATCTATAAAGAAGGAGAGAGTTCTAATTTAGGAAATGGAGTTTAGATATAAGCTGAAAAGAAAGGTTATGTAGAATAATGGCAATTAGTTAAGAGGATGTATGCAATTAAAGAAGAAGGTTTTAAGATAAGGTACAATTTGGGTGATTTCAAAGATGATAAATGATGAATTATTAGCATTCATTATAATGACCGTAAGTTCATATTGATACTGCCTTAACAAACAATATGACAAAATTTTCAAACTTAAAAACATTTGACAACAGTTTAAATGATCATTTAAGGACTACTGACAATGAAAAGTACTGTAGACCCTGTATAATACTGAATTATGCAAGTTTTTTGTTTCCATTTGAAGTAATGGTGCATTGCCAATGGTTTGTGACTTCACCTGAATAAAACATTTTAGCAGTTTGTGTCATTTTACATGTAATTAGAGGAAGAAACACTTGTTCTTGAGGTATAGAACTGTGTAGAAACTATTTTATATGGGGTGGTCTCCTAAAATATTTTTAATTGGAAAGATACTTCACAAATTTAATGTGTCTTCATCTCTGTTTCATAATTAACTTCAAAATGGGAGTCCATATGGCAGATGAGCAACATTTAATAAAAATAGCCAACTAGCTTGCCAGAAACGGTGATGTTATAGTGGAAAAATTTGAACATTACATAATTCATTATTTTTATGGAAGACATAGCGTTAGTCATAAGAACTGCTTTGAATTTAGAGTCTAACCAAGATATATCACTGTTTCAATAATAAATAACACAGATAACATCTACCTTCCATGAACTACAGAGAAGAGAGAGTGGCTATCAAAAACATCTCATTAGAAAAACAATTAAATTTCAGCAACATCCAGTATCTTGATGGAGAATCCTAACAGTTATTTTTTGTTCTTGATAAATTTATAAAATCAAGTTTACACAATTTCTATTTCCTAAATTTTTAGCAAATGCATAAAATATTTTCTTCTGAGTCTCACATCGTGCAAGTGATACAGACCATCAACACGTGATAAGACTTTACAAAATACAAATAAATTAAAAGTCCATGCCTTGGGGGACACGAGGAGCCCCACTCATTACAGTTCAGGACTAGAGTTTGCATGATGTCAGCACTTCAGCAACTCTTGCTTCTGTTGATTCCAAGAATGAAATTAGAAAGGTTTATTTCAGATTTCAATTTAGAATTCAATAAGCAAACCATGCTTTTTAAGGCTAGCTTTCTGAGAAAATTGAAAAAGTGAAGTATTCTCCTTTTATAATAAATTTGAGAGAGTATGTTCTCTCACACTGCAAAAAGAAAGGATTCTTTCACCTAGCTACAGTCTCAGGAAGTCAAAATTTATTTTTTCCCTTCGGGATTTTTTTTTTTTTTGCAAAACATTTTAGCATTTAATATTAATTATATAAGGGAGACATTTTTAAATGGTTTCATTAATCTCTGTTGATATTGTTTGGACACGGTTTAAAAATTCAGACATTACAGGCAGATATAAAATCAATAGAAAACTGTCTTCCTCATCCTATCTCTTTCCATAAAAAGGTAATTCTCTTTCCAAAAAGATGCAAATTTCTGTGTGAATCTTTAAAAGAAATACTTTTTATACATAAAGAAATCATACTATTAATACATGCACTATTCCACATCCTGCTTTGTTTTTAAAGTGTGTATTATTTCCATTTTTATGTATGTCCACAAGGTTCTTTTCAATGGTTACCTAATATTCTTTTGGGTAGATATGTCAACATTTAACTAACAAGTGCTCTGCTGATTCAATGACCACCTTTTCATGTCTTACCAGCTTCTAACCAGGATGTTAACTCCTCAGTTAGTGACATTTATTGTGTTCAAGGACCTTATCTTCCTTTCTTACCTCATTCTCATCAGCCTCAAGAATAGTCATTGTCCCATGGCTATAATTTAACAAATATTGTATGTTGGCGGTAAATATATTGATGTAATTTGTGTGCATTCTAGTGGAGTAATTTTCTAGCAATGGGATCTAGGTCTGTTGATATATGCATCTTTAATTTTGAGACATATTGCCAAATTTTCTTTCAAATAGTTGGCAGCACTTGTATTTGAAACGTATATTTCTCCCATCCTTCACAAACTATGAATATTACCAAACATTTGCATGTTTCACTATCTGATGATTTTTTAAAATCTTATATTTATTTGCATTGCTTATAACTGAGATGGAAATTTTTCTAATATTTGCTGAATATTTGTAATTTTTAAAATTCAACTTGTCTGTTTCTCTGGAAGGCAACTTTTTTTTATTGCTTTATGAGCACATGGTAAATTAAAGAAATTCACTCTTTCTCAATCTTTTTATTAGTGAGCTATTTTTGTTCTGTTCTTCTCATTCCAATACTTTGTGCAAGTATCACCCACATAGAAGTATGTTACATAAATTCTTTTTTTCTCCCACAGATTTTAAGATTTTTTCATGAAACATGTGGTCATTTATGAAACATGTTTATACATCACTGAATAAACAAGAGATGGATGTTCTTGTGGGAAAATATTCGTGTTTTGATACAAAATATAACAGGAAATACAACTTAATGCTTCCCCCCAATCGGGTAGTCTGTCTTTCAAAATAAATCTACAAAATTCTTTCCATTGACTAGAAGTACTCTCTTTATCTTAAACTGACTGCAAACTCTCTAATCTGTGTTTCAATTTGTTCATCAGTGGTACGAAATCTAGTAAATTCAAAATACATTTCAATAAGTGGAGGTGTTGGTCTTCCTTAATTATGAATCTTATTTTTAAAAATAATCTTGTCTATATTTACATTTGTTTTCTAAGTAACCTGGATATAATTTTCTTCATTTCCCTCCAAACATAAAACAGTCAATTTGCTATTTCTACTTCTATCACATTTAATTTATAAGGTTGATTTAGAGAGAATAAACTCTTGTTTTAATTGCAACTTCCTTACCAAAACCAAGTTATAGCTTTCTGGCTATTCAAGTATTGCATATTTCTCTCAGTAAGGTGTTTTAAAGTTTTATTCAAGTATGTATATCTAAGCAGGGTGAATTCTTAATTTGAACTTTCACTTCTGTATTTTTTTGTGAATGATATGCCCTCTTATATTTTCTACCTGATTATTATGTATTTATGTAGGAGTATCATTGATTTTTATATTTCACATTCTAACCAGTTGCATTACTTCCTTCGGGCTGCTGTAACAAATTACCAAAAACCAAGAACTTAAAACAGCTAAAATTTATTCTCTCAAATAATTTAGGAAGGTAGAAGATCAACATTAATGTTGCAGCTGGATTGATTCTTCCTGGAGACTCTAAGGGAGCATCCATTCCCCGAATTCCTGCTAGCTTATGGCAGTTGCCTGTAATAGAAGGCGTTGCTTGGCTTGTAGCTGCGTTACTTCAATCTCTGCTTCCCTCATCACATACCTTTGTTCTGTGTGTGTCTGTGCCTTCCCATGGTCTTTTTATAAGGACACTAGCTGTTAGAGTTGGGGCTTATCCTAATCCATCATGGCTTATCTTGACAAATTACGTCTGCAAAGACCCTACTTGCAAATAAAGTCACATTCTGAAGTATCATACGCTCACAAACTTTGGGGAAAACTATACAGCCAAATGCACCAGGAATTTTACTCACACTTCTCTTTATTTCCTATAGTTTGTAGTTTTTTAGTTTCTTTCTTTTATTTTCTGGACATACAATCATATAAGCAAAAAAAAAAAAAAAGGTAATTTTGCTTCCTGATTTCCAGTATTTGCATAGGTTAGAACATTCAGAAGACTGTAAAACAAGAGATACATATAGTAATCATCCATGTCTAGATGTCCTGTAATTTACCTTTAATATGTATCTTTTGTGGATGTTTTGGGGGGAAAAAAAATGAAGCTGGATTTTCTATGTCATGCTTTGTATCAAACATAGCCCAAGTATTTTTCCATAAGGATAGGCATCTCTGTTTTATTCCATGATGTATTCTAAAAGCCAAGAAGGGTGCCTGGCACATAGCAGGCAATCAGTGTTTTTCATAAAGTTTTAATATAGGTTTTAAACGGTCTTCATTTTACTATTAATCTCTGAACATGTTCAGTAATTTCTTTCAGCTCTATTTCTCAAAACTAGATATCTGTCCTTGCCTTTCCTAACCATGTCTCTTTCTCCAACCCTTCTTATTATAATTTATGTCTTAAACTATCAATTTTATCAACCATAAAATGCTTAACATAATGATAAATGTGTTTGAGGGTGTGCATAAATCTATTCACAAATTTTATGTTTGTACTTAGTGTGTACATATTGTTTATATCCATATAAGTAACATGTCTATATATACATATAGGGAATATGTGAACTTATACTAAGTTTGTATAACTATCTAAGCATTGACATATATATATATAGGTGTGTATATAGGTACATATGTAGTGACTTAGTCGAAAACATATATATATATATATAACATTGTATTTATGTATATGTTTGTGTGTGTATGTGTATATATAAATTGTGTATCTCTGTAACTATACTTAAGTATACTTATGCATGTATAGAAAAATATTCCATTCATTCCAAACTCATGTTTTTTAATTGAAGATAGGTGCTATATTTTTTCAATGTTATTAATCAGTTCAAAAAAATACATGCATTTTTCTCCTTTAACATTTAATATAGTATATCATGTAAATAATTTCCTAATATTAGACCACCCTTGAGCTCCTAGGATGAACCTCATTTGATGGTAGCATATTATTCTTATAATGCTACTAGATTATATTTGTTAATTTTTATTTAGGATTCATAAGTTAGATTGCAATAGAGTATTACTATATTTGTAGTTTGCAAATGTGTATAAATATACTGTGTATGCATAATGCCTGTCAGGTGTTACTATATTGTGTCCAGATATGTAATTTCTAACATGCTTAGATATTTTAAGTTTAGAAAATAAAAAAGGGCTTCTACATACATTGCATAAGCATTCAAGAGAGAGATGGTATAGAATGGTTGATAAAAATTGATAGTTTAAGACATAAATTATAAAAAGAAAGGATGGAAAAAGAGACGTAGTTAGGAAAGGCAAGGACAGACATCCAGTTTTGAGGAATAGAGCTGAAAGAAATTACTGAACTTGTTCAGATATACATAGGACCCCCAGCTTTTCTAAAACATTACTTATTTATTGAGTCGTGGGGATAAATCATATGAGAAAGGTAGGTTGGTGCTATAACATGGACATCACTGAATGCCAGGCTGTGATCTTAGCCTGAGTTGTAAGAGGACGCTATTGGGTAGACACATGCAGTTATTGACTAAAACCTACTAAATGTACTATAGTATACCACAGGCAGCTCACTCTCAAAAAGACAAGACAAATACTGCATGAACTCACTTACATGTGGAATCTTTATAAAGTTGAACTTACAGATGCAGAGAGTAGAATGGTGGCTACCAGAAACTGGCGAGTAGGGAGAGGGAATGGACAGAGGATGTTGAAAGAATACAAAATTTCAGTCAGATCAAAGAAATAAGTTTTTGAGATTTATGGCACAGCATAGTGGCTATAAATTAGTGTTTTGTATATTTCAAAACAAATTCTACGACAATAGATTTTAAATGTTTGTACCACAAAAAATGGTAAATATGTGAGGTGGTAGATATGATAATTAGCTTGGTTTATTTATTCCATAATATATACATATATCAAAACATCACATTGTATCCCACAAATATATACAATTATTTGCCAATTAAAAGTGATTTTCTTAATAAGACAGAAAAGATACTAGGAGGGTATAACATCTGTGAAGACCAAATCTAGAAAAATGTTACAAACTGGCAAAGTTTGGCAATTTGGATTTGAATTTAGTTCATGAGGAGGATGCCACTCTCATTACAGTCACAGGGAATGCTAACATTAATAATTATCTGCCAAGATACTTAAACACAGAATAACCATTCTATGAAGTATAAACCATTCTATGAAGTATGAAGATGAGCTTTTTGTGGATGCCACTTATGCACAAATCTTGTATTTCCCTTAAGATTAAAAGTCCAGGCAATGTTATAAAATTTCAGAGATTACCATCTTAATGCCACTATTCTTAGCACATTGCTTAGAATACTATATGTGCTCAATAAAGCTGTGTTTCAGAATGAATACAATAAAAGGGTTATTTTCTTTTTTTCTCATGGGCTTTTTTTTTCTCTCTTTCTAACAAGACTCAAATTACTAATATCCAGTCAAAAATTTTCAGAAGCCTAGAGAATGGCCCTTTGTTACATACTGATTTCTGTAAAAATGTAGAGGATAGTTTTCAAGTTACTGTACTGTATTTATGACCGCCCCCCCCCCCCAAAAAAAAAAAAAAAAAGACTACTCACACTGATTACAGGACAGGAATCTACAAGTCACTGAAGTTCTAAAGTTAATTAAGAATAAGCAACTCGGCCGGGGGTAGTGGCTCACGCCTGCAATCCCAGCACTTTGGAAGGCCAAGGCATGTGGATCACTTGAGGTCAGGAGTTCGAGACCAGCCTGGTCAACATGGTGAAGCCCCGTCTCTACTAAAAAATACAAAAATTAGCCGAGCATAGTGATACATGTCTATAATCTCATGTACTTAGGAGGCTAAGGTAGGAGAATTGATTGAACCTAGGAGGCGGAGGTTACAGTGAGCCAAGATTGCGCCACTGCGCTCCAGCCTGGTCAACAGAGCGAGACTCTGTCTCAGAAAAAAAAAAAAAAAAAAAAAAAAGAAGCAAGTCTTTGCAATAATATATGGACGATACTTAGTAGCTAACAAATTCATCACAAGGAAGTCAGCAAGTATAAAGAGGTGGTTCTACCTTTATCCTAGCGTTTCTAATCAAGCTGTCTTGCAGATGCGGCAAAAACCTTAAGATGACATACAGGCCTGATGTAGCACTTGTTTGCTTCTCCAGGCCCATTTCACCTTCACTTTCCCAGGAGCCTTTGAATTCCAACTACAATTTTCTTTCAGTTTTTGAAACATTGTATACTACCCACTGCCTTAAAGCCCAAGTATATACCAGTTCTTCACCTACAGCAGGGTATAGCAGGCCATCTCTCAGAGGCCTCCTTTTACCTGTATGTTTTTTGATGACTTAATTCACCAGATTTATTCTCCATTAACAAATTCTTCATCAGAAAGACATCTCTGACTTCCTAAACTTAGATATGTCCCTTATTAGTCACTGCTATACTACCATACACATTTTAAACTAGACTATTGAGATATAACATATAGTTAATAACATTTACCCATTTTAATCACACAGTTCTATGAGTTTTGAGAGATTTATACACCTGTATAAATAAAATCACTGGATCAGCATGAGGAGCATTCCTATCACCCAGAAAGTTTTCTCTTGCCTGTTTTCAGTGAATGCCATTGTTTCTACCCCTGCCTCCAGTCTGGTTTTTTGGCACAGTAGATTGTAATTTTCTCATCTAGAATTTCATACAAATATGTTGTATTTTGTGTCTGGCTTCTTTTACATTTTTTGCAATTCACCCATGTATTAGCAATCTGTTCTTTACTAATGCTGAAAACTATCTGATTTTATTGATATGCCACAACTTGTTTGCTTATTCATCCACTGAGGAATATGTTTTTTATATTATTAATAAAGTTGCTGGGAATTTCATGCATATATCTTTCCATAGACATAGGTTTTCTTTCATCTTCGATACAGTAGGATTGATAGGTCATATGTTATGTGTATTTTTAATTTTATAAGAGACTGCCAAACAGTTTTCCAAAGTTGTTGGACTATTTTATATTCTTACCAGCAATATATGAGAGCTCCAGTTGATACTGTATACTTTTCTATCATAGGAACTAACACAAACTATAATTATAAATCTCATGATTCCCTGTACATTTCATAAAAATAAGAGGACTGATCTATTTTTAAATTTAGTCTGGTGCAGTAATAAACACATAGTAGACACACAGTGAGTATTTATTAATACGGAATGGGTCAAACTTATATATTGAATTGCAATCGATGTGAGAATATGTTTCCAGATTTATAAGATAATAATAATGTAACCTCTTGGGTTTGATGTTTTACACAAATGGTAATGAAAAAAGCCAAGTCTTGCTTAGACATCATTTCCAAGCTGTGATTGTGGCTTTAAGTGCCAATCTAAGGATATTTGATTGTTTATTCAGTGTGCAGAATATTGTTTAAAGAAGACTACCCTCATTTTCTTTCAATCATACACTTTCAAACACAAAGATCACCAAAATTAACAAAGGTATTGATTTCAAATTTTTTAAGTTTTTATGAACACTTAAGAATAATGAATTCAATTCATAAATCTGCCAGCTAAAGATCTTCATAATACTTATGACTGTCATTTTTAGGGGAAATTTCACCAGAAACAATAGTTAACTCACTATTTTAACTATATCTATTTTACACCAGAATATGAAATGTTTGTGCAGCAGCTAAACAGTAGTTTTGTAACAATCATTCTGTTGAAAGCCTCTTTGGTTCAACTGTCTTTTTTTCTACAAATCAGTTTTTCTTAGGGGAAAAAAAGAGCAAATGTTTATTGAATAGAATTGTGTTTTACATGATGTTTTTTATACCCATGGCAACACCGAACAATTCGAGAAGTGACTGACTGAATAAAAATGGCCATGATTATCTGCTTAGTCACAGGACAGAAACAGCATTAGACATTATAAAAAATGTGTTTGAAGAGATGAAGCACTCTAAGAATGCTTAAATCATTAATAATGCTATCAGGAGCTACTTTATTAAGTGCATGGCATGACATTGGTATTACTCACCCAAGTACCATGAGATGTTTAACATCTGCCTACAGAATCATAGTAAGCTATCATCAATTTACTGACATATATTAAGGCCACTTCTTGAAACAATGCAGAACTTTTTTCTCCCTCTTTACTCTGAAATCTCTAGTAAACATGAATTAATGGCTTAATATGACCTACAAACACGGAAAATACAATCCAGATGAATGCCAACATTCTTTATAGTGTGTTTTGTATGTATGCAAAACACACTGTAAAGAATGTGTAATATTTGCAACCTTTCTAATTAGTGTTTTTGAAAAGGAGAACTGTTATCTTAATAGTTTTATACTATTGGCACAAAAGATATTTAATAAGCTAAATAATATTAGTATACATGTTAAGGAGATGAAACTGATTGATGCAATAATATCATTGTATAAAGTATGTAATTTACCCAAATATTTAAGGTTCAGTACTCAACTGGTAATCTGTGGATTCAATAAATAATACAAAAAATGCACACCCATTGATAAGTATTATCACTTTAAAAATGTGGTTAAATAATATTTTGTCTTGTTTTGTTTTTAGATAATATTGTGGAGGTTAGATTTGGCCCAGCTCACATATAAAAGGTCAATTTGATGATCATTCTCTTATAAACATCTTAACATTGTATTTGAGAGCTTTAACCCTGTAACTCCTACCTAAATACCAATTGCTTCCTAGGTAAAATAATCCTTCTGACCAAGTTTTAGGAGGATGTGTTTGTTATATTTCTACAGAAAAACAGAACTAACAGGATATATGTAACATGTATGTATGTATGTATGTATATATTATAAGGAATTGGTTCATGCAGCTATGATGGCTGGAGTCTCAAGTTCTGAAGTTGGTGAGCTGGAGGCCCAGGAGAATAATGGAATAGTTGGATTGTGTGTCTTGTTTGATACCCAAGAGCAGCCAATGTATTCATTCCAGTCAGAAGGCAGGAAACCCCAAGAACAATGTCTTAGCTCAAGCAGTCAGACAGGAGGAGTTCCCTCACTTAAGGGAAGTTCATCTTTTGGTTTGATTCAGGACTTCAGCTGATTTAATGAAGGCTACCCATATTAGGGAATGCAACCTACTTTACTCAGTTTACCAATTCAAATGTTAATTTCATCCAAAGCATCTTCACAGACACATTCAGAATAATGTTCAAACAAATGTCTGGGCACTCTGTGGCCCAATCAAATCAATACATAAAATTAATCATCACAGAGGGGCATCCTAGTCAATTGTAAAATATGATTCTATCTTAATTTTATATCTAATGTAATGGTTTATCAGCAAAAACTTGGCAACGTTTGCATCAGAGTGCAAAAGGACACATTTTTGATCAAGGAGAACTGTTAAAGTTATATCAAGTGATGGTTTTGAGAGCAAGGATTTGTATAAATCAAAATGGTTGGCAAATGAAGATACTAAATACATGCTCTTGGCTGAATAATGATGAGATTGATACATAAAAATAAAATACAAGTAGACTCACCTGTTTATACATTTTAAAATCTTAGACATTTTCTCTCGGTTTATAATTTTTAATATTGTACAATATTTTCCCAATTTCTTCATTTACTTAACTGAACCATGCAATTGTACTATATTCTCATTTGCAGCTTGGTGAACATGCCTTTTGTATAAGTTACTTTTAAGCTACAGTATAACAAATTCTTAAGTACGTAGATTTTTCTATTTGTTATATTGCATTTCCCAGATGCATGAACTGTATGCTTAAATAAGTATACATCCAAGAAATATTTCATGATTATAAATATCAGCATCTGGTTTTTAGAAAGAATAGGAAAATAACCCCTTAATCACTCAAGTCCTACTGTAAAAGACAAGTTAATCTATTTCAGATTTGGTAACTCAGTACATTTTCTCCCAAATAGCTTTTATACTTGAGCATTGAAACTCTTTCAATTTGATAAGAATTTATTGAAATGCTATTGTACTGTAAAATAAATGCCCACAATACACTGCAAAATACTTATCTTGATGTATACTAGGAGCATCGAGATACACCACAATGATAAGATGCCTGCTTTCAAGGATATTACAACCTAACTGCAGAAGAAAAAGAGACTCTCTTAAAAACATATAGATTCCTCAGAGTTTCCCTTATCTCTGGCCTCAGTATTCTCTGAGCTTTCTCATTCATCATTGACAGTTAAAATTTTTAAAACAAAGCTCCAATCATATCAACTTCCTACTCAAAGGTTGTCAAGGTTTATGTTGAGTATAAATCTAATTAAAAATTAATATCAAGAATGTCCTAGCCAGAGCAATCAGACAAGAGAAAGAAATAAAAGACATCCAAATAGGAAAATAAGTGAAACTAACTCTCTTCACTGACAATATTATTCTATATCTAGAGAACCCTAAAGACTCCACCAAAAGGCTCCTGGAACTGATAAGTTATTTCAGTAAAGATTCAGGATACAAAATCAATGTACCAAAATCAGTAGCATTTCCATACACTAGGAATGTCCTAGCTGAGAGCCAAATCAGAAACACAATCCCACTTAAAATAGCCACACACAAAAAATAATATACCTAAGAGTACATCTAACAAGAGGTGAAACAGCTTTATAAGAACTATAAAACACTGCTGAAAAAAATTATAAATGACACAAAAAATGGAAAAACATTCCATGCACATGGATTTGAAGAATCAACGTTATTAAAATGGCCATACTGCCCAAAGCAATGTACAGAATCAATGCTACTCTTATGAGACTACCAATCTAATTTTTCACAGAATTAGAAAAAACTATCCTAAAATTCATATGGAACCTAAAAGGAATCCAAATAGCCAAAGCAATTCTAAGGGAAAAAAAGAAAAGAAAGAAAAGAAAAGAAAGGAAAGAAAGAAAGGAAAGAAGGAAGGAAGGAAGGAAGCAAGCGAGGAAGAAAAACAGCTAGAGACATCACATTACCTGACTTCAAGCTACTATAACACTATAGTAACCAAAACAGTGTGATACTGGTAGAAACAAATACATACACCAAGGGAACAGAATAGAGACCCCAGAAATAAGGCCACAGACCTACAGCCAACTGACTTTCAACAAAATTGACAAAAATAAGCAATGGCAAAAGGAATATTGACAAAAATTTAATCCATGGGCTGAGACAGCTGGCTAGCCATATGCAGAAGAATGAAACTGAACCACTGTCTTTCATCCCATACCAAATTTACTCAAGATGGACTAAAGATTTAAATGTAAGACCTCGAGCTATAAGAATCCTAGAAGAAAATCTAGAATTTTCTTCTCTTTCGTTCTGGACATCAGCCTTGGGAAAAAAATTATGACTAAATGCTCAAAAACAATTGAAACAAAAACAAAAATTGACAAGTGGGATCTAATTAAACTAAACTTTTGAACAGCATAATAAACTATCAGCAGAGCAAACAGACAACTTACAGAATGAGAGGAAATATTTGCAAATTATACATCCAACAAACTCCTATAATCAATAATCTATTAAAAAACTTAAATCTACAAGCAAAAACACATAAACCCATTAAAAGGGGGAAAAATACATGAACAGATCCTACTCAAAAGAAGACATACAAGTGGCCAATGAACATATAAAGAGTGCTCCACATCACTAATTATCAGAGAAATGCAAATCACAACTACAATGATATACTATCCCACACCAGTCAGAATGACTATTACTATACAGTCAAAAAACAACAGATGCTTGTGAGGCTGCAGAGAAAATCAAACACTTATACACAGTTGGTGGGAAAGTAAATCAGTTCAGCCACTGTGCAAAGCTGTCTGCAGATTTATCAAAGAACTTAAAATAGAAGTACCATTAGACCCAACAATCCCATTACTGGGTATATATTCAGAAGAAAATAAATTTATCTACCAAAAAGGGAGATGAAACTCATACATTCATCACAGCATTATTCACAATAGCAAAGACAAGGAATTCACCTAGCTGCTCATTAATGATGGATTGAATAAAGAGAATGTGGTACATATACACCATTGAATGGGAAATGATCAAGTATTTGCCTGGTAGTGTGTCAGATTTACTACACCATTGTGTTGAATTTAATTGTCTTCTGGAGCAAATAGCATAGGAAGAAACAAAGATGTGAGAATGCCTGACTAAAAAGACTAGTTTAATGTAGAATCAAAGTCATAATGTTTTCTTTTAAGAAGATTTAGCTGATAGGCAAAATGGTTTATTTTCAATCCCACATAAAAGAAGTTTGGAGATAATGACAGAGGCAGGAGGCAGACAAATTCCCAGGTAGAAAGAGGTGGGTCCCCAGTGAAACCCCATCTTTAAGCCAAAAAGAGCCTCAGGCCTGAAAACCAGGCTGCCAGTTCCAGGTGAAGTCCATGACCTCGAGTGGGAACTTCCTCAATGCTTCTTAGCCAATTAAATGGTGCTTTCTCATTCTGAGCCCATCAAAACCCTGGACTCAGTCACACTTTGTGACTACCTGCCTTCAGGTACGAGCTACCACTTCAGGTCCCCTCTCCACTAATCTGTTGCTCAATAAAACTCTTCTGCACCTTGCCACTCTCCACTTGTTCATGTAACCTCATTCTTCTTGAATGTGGGACAAAAATCCAGGAGCTGCCAAACAGCGGGTATGAAATGAGCTGTAATGTTGTAGCTGTCCTGCCTTCTCCTAGCACTGGGCCACTGTCCCACATGACAGGAAGTGGTGGCAGTGGGGCCAGGGCAGCCCAAGAGCTGTGGGCTGGATGGGGGTGGTACCAAATGAGCTGGGACATGCTGCCATTTGCCAAAGCGTGTGGATGGTCGGAACTAACGAAATGTAACATGAACAAACTGCAACCCTTCTGGGTCCCAGACCCTGGAAATCCCTGAGCCAGGACTGTGACATGCTTTAACACTTACTTTGAAGCTCCACAGTTGTTGGTGTCTCCTAGTGTTTGCCTGCCACCACATTCCCCTTACCCAGACACCAGAGTCAAGGGTGAAAGCTGCTTGTGGTATGCTTGGTCCAGCCACAGCCTTGCACGGAACCATCACCTGTGCCAGCTCCTAGAGCTGCCCATCCTGCCACAGAAGCCAGCACACCTGGCTTACCCTCAGCAGGTATGAGACACAGGCCAGTAGTGAGAGCTGAGTGCAGCTTGTTGGGCCAAGTGGGCAGAGCAAGTCAAGTGGTGAGCCTGGAGCCAAGCAAAGCCCAGGCAGGGCTGGCCATAGAAATTTCTGGTTAGTGAGGCAGCAACCAGAAGAATCCTCTGTCAATAATGCTTCTAGGGTAGGGTGTTTACATAAAGTTGTGAAAGATTCAGGCCCCTTCTACTAAGTTGTCTCACAATTTATTGCTTTCAAATCATGATATGGTGTGGATGCCAGAACTCCAGCTATCGTGTGTACATTACAACCAATATCAGGGAAGAAAGGATGAAACAGGCTGTGACCTCTCCTTTGAAGAAAATGTTTCAAAAATATGTCAAGACATTTATGATTAAACCCCACTGGCCAGAATGAGAGTTCTGCTCACTCCTAACTGAAAGGAGAGCAGGGCATGTCTTTAGTCTAGATTGCCATGGGTCCAACTAAAACTAAAAGATGATTTTACTATGAAAGAAAGGCAGAGCATACATTGAGGGATAGCTGCAGGTTGAGCCACAAAAAGCCAATGGATTTTATAAGAAGACATCTCTTGAGATATTTGAAAGTAGATTTTTAGTAGAATAATGAAAATAAGATCGCAGAGATTTTAGAGATGGAATAGTCTTGAAAACCAGGTATCACATTTCCTATCAAGAAAGACATTTGCCATTGAACTGAAAGCAAGAAATAGGAAGGTCTCTAAAGAGAGCCTTAAGGTTAAGAGAAGGGGAAAGACTTCTACATTTTTTAAGAAAGAGTCATTTGGAGCCATGAGATACTGCTAGAAATTTAGCATGGACGAACAGCTGAGAAATACCTCCTGTAGGTAAATTTGAAAGGATATATGTACAGACTAAAGCACATTGAAAAAAAGGACAATTATAATTTGGAAGATTCTATCAGATATCAGTACCTTCTCAGTTTGACACTACCACCAATTTTGTACTGTAAGTGAGAGGAAAGGAAAGTAAAATAACCCAGGTGGTAAATGGATAATGTTTGAAATTCAGGTGCAGGGACTGGATTAAGTAGCTCTCTAAGTAAAATCAAATGATGGGACATGCTTCCGAATACCCCAGGCTCTGCTGGGTAAGAGTTGCTTCATCCAATCTTTGAAGGAAATTAATATATCCATTAACAAAGTACTTTATTGAAGATTTTACCTTACTTCAGTTGCCTAGATATTGCACTACTATAATGAAAGAAGCTCTCTTTATAGTTAGAGTAAAAATGTATATTTTTACAAAACTGCAATTGGTTTCATACCAGCACTGTTGTTGTTTAATTATGGATTTCTCAAAAAGATTCCTTTCTTTCCTTTAAAATCTTGCTGTCAGAGACAAATTCTTGCTGGTTTTAGAATGTAATGTTGGCTTCCCAAGCAGAAAGCTAGTTACATGAAGTGCTGAAAATTCACCACTAGCTTTTTCAGTGAAACTATAAATAACAGCTATATTGTGCCTCGGGAAAAAAAGCATGAGCTCAAAACTTTATTAAAAGTTATTTTTTTCCCTTGAACTGCTGTGTAAGTCACCTATAGGCTAAACCTCATAACTTATGTTTTATCCTTAGCAGACAGGGAAAAAGGTAATTGGTTTGCCTGACTGCGTATCTATGCCAAAATTATCAACATATCTGTTTGGAGGCAGGGAGAAAAAACTTCTAAAGAATAGGTAACAACGTTTCTATTGGATTAATTTTAAATGATGAGGTTAAAGGTCCAGTTTATAAATAACATTTTCCCAATTTTGATGCTTTCTGATCATCCACTAATTATTTATAAAGTGGGAATCTGATTTATTGTAATGTATACTGTTCTCCTATGAGTATTAGTAGATGTATTAATCCTTTACATATTTTGTCCCAAACAGGGTGAGTGTATTGTTTAAAGAAAAAGACATATATCATGTTATAATTGGTAAAAAGTCTCCTGAGAAATAGCTATTCAGTTTTGAAATGTACCTGAGTCAATAAATTGTCTCCTCCACTTAAAAATCAAGTTATCACCAGAAAGCCTGATTTCTTTGATTCAAGGTTCATCATTAAACAATTTTTTAAAAAATCAACTCATCAACTCTGGGATGGAGAATTTGTGTCAAAGGGATGGAGGAGACCGACAAGGGGGAATACAATTACAGTTATAAAACCCTAAGCAATGCAGTTTGTTTTTACGGATTATCTTTTCACTTACCTACTCTCACATTCATCGAACCTATTGAAAACAATGTCCTGTGATTCTCTTAGTATGTTCTTCTTTTAAATTTAATAAAAGTAAATTCACTACATATCTCTGCCCCAAATCCCAGCAAATCGAATCCCTTCACTAAAGGGGATGGGAGCAAATATCTGACTTTCCTAGGGATCATATTAAAGAGGATGGGAGCAAATACCTGGCTTTCTTAGGGATCATATTAAAAGGTCAGCACAATACATCATGTGCCCACTCAAGGCTGATTTACAATGAATTTGGAGGTACTGACCTAGAGGAAGAAGGCAGCTGTATGTGGAAGAGACTGAAATCTTAGCTCTTTTGAAATAGCAGGAGGTGAAAGGAGACAACCTAGACACTTTTGTTTGGAGTATGCTCTGTGGTCTTTGAAGTGCCATTACCTTGCTATAGAACTAGCCATTTCTATATCTAATTTCTTCGTTGCTGTAGAGATTTATGTTAGGAAGTGGTAGATAGACTCATAGTCAGTTTTTAGATAGGCAGAGAAGTTTTGGTATGGCAATTACTAGGAAAAAGAGAAAGAATCCAGAGAATAATCTTTTTTCACATTATTTTAGAACTCTGAAAGAAACTGGGTTTGAGTACATTCACGAATTAAAAATAAAGTAACAATTTCAGAATACATTATTCTTTTATGGCAAATATCACACTGAATTGAAATTGTTTGCTTACATTTCCATCTTTCCCATTTAGACACTTAACTCTTGAGAGAAAATAATGTGTTTTATTCTTTTTTTAAGTCCCCAGCCTGATATATAATTTCTTGACAAAAATGTTTGCGTAATAAATTAACCTAGCTATGTTTCTGGTGTTGTCTCTCTCTCTTGTTTTGTTTTTTTTTCCTATGTACTCTTTCTCATAATATAATTCACTATTCTTAACAGACTTTTTTGCTTCTGATGAATTTAACTATAGATATCATTTTACAAAAATATTTAATACTCACAGAATGTATATAGCAGGGGTAAAAGAATGAGGATGGATATAAAATCCACTTATTGTAAGACAACAGAATACAAATGAATCCAGGACAATGCAGTGACAAATTTGAGAGCAGCCTATAAATCCTTGGAGAACTGCATTATAGGCAATTAGGGGCTGCATTATGCAGCAGAGTCTGCGTCCGTGGGCAGAAGACACAAGAGCACGGAGTTTAGATCAGTGTAACACTTGGCTATACAAATATGGAACAGTTGCCTTTTGAGGTGTGAGACTACTGTCCCAGGAGGCATAAAATGGAGACTGGATTGTCCTCTTAAAAAGCCGTTCTTAAAAGCATTTCTTCTTGAAATGAGTTGGTTAATTTCCATACTCATTTTTCTTGGTATAGTTGACTCACCGGCTGGGCCATGTGGCTCATGCCTGTAATTCCAGCATTTTGGGAGGCCGAGGTGGCGGATCACCTGAGGTCAGGAGTTCAAGACCAGCCTGCCCTGCATGGTGAAACCCTGTCTCTACTAAAAGTACAAAATTTAGCCGGGTGTAGTGGCAGGTGCCTGTAATCCTAGCTACTCAGGAGGCTGAGGCAGGAGAATTGTTTGAACCCAGGAGGCGAAGGTTGCAGTGAGCCGAGATCATGCCACTGCACTCCAGCCTGGGCAAGAAGAGCAAGACTCCATCTCAAAAAAAAAAAAAAAAAAAGTTGCCTCACCATTGTCCAGTTGCTAGCCAACACATAATAATGTCTATGAACATATCTCTGGTACGAACATAAAACAGGCTCTAGACATCCACTTCACAGTTCCTTTTAACAACAACTATGCTGGGTCTTAGGGAATACAGAGATTAATAAATACACTTTTTTTCCCTATGGATTTCCAACATTTGCAGAGTAAATAAAGGAAAACAGTAAGAAATTATTTTCCAATAGGTACAATATAAATAATCTAGTCCTCATTTTTTCTTCTGAATTACGTATCTGCCAAAATATTGATTTATAAATAAATGTATAAAAGGATAGAACATGCAAATATCAATTTTTGCAGATCTCTTGGGTTTTCCTGTGTTCTATTCCCAGGAAAGAAAACTCTTCTTAGAATCTTATTGTAGGGAAGGAATTTGGTTAATCAAAGTGTGCATGCTTATTAAAGAAAGCAGCGTCCACTACCATCTAGATCCACTGGGCTTTCTAAAATCTGACTCTGACATGCAGCAATAGAAGATAACTAAACAGAGAGGAAGGGAAAGATGTGGCAGAACTAAGGTATAATAAAATCAACGTAAATGTATTTGATGAGTGATACCTTGTTTGTTTAGAAATGCCAATATGTATGTTATTTCTAATTATTTTAATGCTTCTTGTTATGCAGTTCAATATTCTGCAGGATATTTTAATACACTCTTCATGTAAAAAACTCTCTTATAACTTCAAGAGTTTGCACCTGCAATTCTCTCTTTAGAAGCTCTGACCTTACTATATCCCCCCTCTTCTTTGCTGATACAACTCATTGAGATCTCAGCTCTCCCTGTCCCCTATAAATTAAGCCTAACCCCTACCTGTTACACAGTTTCATAGCTGCAGATATTGTTTCTTATTGTGATTTGCATATATATGCATATGTTTTCAATCATAATTGATTATATTAATTTACTACAAATTATTGATTGATGGCTTTTGTTCCATTACATTATAGACTGTTTTAGTTTAGAGTCACTAAACTTTTTGTTTACTTGTTGGGTCCCAATGCTCAGAAGAATGCTTGGCACATAGATTTTGAGAGGTGGAAAGGAAGTTCTAAAGCTTACCAAGGACTGGTTTTGTTTACATAGAACAAAACTTCTAAGCTGACCAACTTTCCATCCAATAGCTACATTTTTCATTTATTTATTGCTACCCAAAAGTAGAGCTATTTTTGTAGTATTTCCTAATAAAGTAATTTTACACCTTTTCAAAACATCTTTAACAATTCTATTAATGGGTAAACAAGCAGATTGTTTCTGATATTTTTCTTCACTTGATTAGATTTGCAAATATGAACAAATAGTTTTATTTGCTTAGGATAAATTTATGTTTACATATTGTATTGTTTTAGGGGCACTGTAAAAATATAGTAAATTTGATTTAATTAGCTATCAATGTATAATATATGCAAAGAAAAGGAGCTTCTGACAGTCACACTATTTTCTACTTTGAATGAAACACTGTTCAAGTCAATGTTTAACATATTAATAACATAAGAAGAAACAGAAAGATATGAGTCTATTTCTAGTTTTACCTTGAAAGCTGTTTTATATTAACAAGTAATTTATATACTATTTCATAGCTAAATATAAACAAATTCACTACAGGTAAACCAATTTACTCTCATAAGCACTGTTAGCATTATTCATTTCAGTTACAGAGACTGTATTTTCTCATCTGTTAAGAAAAAAAAAAGAATGTTTCAACTAATAAGCTCTAGAGCTCTAGTTTCTCATCTGTTTTACCATTCCATGATACTACAAATTTCAGTAAGCTAATTTTATATTTCAACTACATGCTAAGAAGGGCATATCAGAAAAATAATACTGTAGAACATGGTATTCTATGGCTCTTTACGGTTCTTAGTTGAAGAGAATGAAGACAAATAATGAAGAATTCAACTCTTACTTACATTTGATGTGATAATAATTGAGAAAAAATCTTCAATTCTCAATTAAATGATAAAACATTAACATTTTAGTATAAAACTTGAACTCTTTCAAATATTGATTCTCTGCACTTCGCCTGAATAGCTTTTATAAAGTTTGTTAACATATGATCTCCAGATCCACCCACCCCTTCTTGGTATCACAAGTCTCTGCTCCATTGCCTGCTTATTTCCTGAGCATTATGAGGCCCCTTTACCTCACTGACTATGAGGAATTTCTAGAAGGAGGCTCTAAATTATAATGAAGTATAAGAAAGCCTATCATGTCTTTGTATTAAGTTTCCGGACCGTGGAAATCATCAAGCTTTCAGTTTGTGAACTCTCCTTTCCATTCTTTTTAGGTACAGATGTTTATAAACAAGGTTGGTTTTTAAAAATCTTGACTGTGGTCTTTCTTGCCATCACACACTCCAAATGTTTTATATTTTACCATTACATATAAAGATAAGTTGATTCGGCTGGGTATCAAACTTCACTCAGTAAAGGTAATAAATCATTGATCTCAAAGTGGGTAGGTAATATCAAGTCATGTTGCAAATTATTCTTTTACTATTTCGTAACTTCATGCTTCAAACTATTTGTGGTTTGGCAGAATAAATGGGCACTGTAATATTTCTCATATGTGATATGACATCATGAATAGTCTTCTTCAAAAGTCTAGGCAGACATACTATGTTGTTGTTGTTGTTGTTGTTGTTGTTTTTCCACATCCCACAGACTGCATTCCTCCTGGGTTGACAGGTATTTTTTCTAAAGTTTTATTTATTTTAAGAAGATAATTTAAGCATTTAGAAGGGGAAAAATTTTGATCACCTTGATGTTTTAGTTGTAAAACATTAAGAAAAATATATGAAATGCTAGAATATCCCAAATTCTGATAATTTCAAAAATTTACTAAGAACATCTAACAATACAGGCTGGCTTTAATTTTTTAAGATCTACATTGTTTTTCTTTTGAAAAACTACAGAGAAATTCAAAAGCATTTGTATTGCTACTTATTATCTGACTCATTGAATCAAAAAAATGAACACCTGCCAATCAGATTTGAACAATTTTTAAAGGCTTATCACTTGGAAATCATGCTTCTTGACCTAAAAAGGTTACTAATGGCAAGAAAAAAAAATATCGAAAATCTTATTTAATTTGGTTCTCTTTCAATGACCCAGTATGCTCTAATAATATTTCTTCTAAGTTATCTGATGGCCCAAGATTCATTTTACTCCATTATTGACATAAAGGCAACTTTATGATAAGATTTTCATTACCTTGAAGTATCATTAATGAGACATATTTATAGAGTAATGATATATTCCTCAAACTTAAAGGTTACATCATATTCTCACAATATTTATACAATATTTCCATTAAAACCACCTTATTTAAGTTGAAATGATAATATATAACAATCTGATAGAAATATTGAAATACATATATTCGTGTGGGCTTACTCATATCATGATGAGGTCTGTAAAAAGTAAAGAATATTTGTTTATACTTGTGCTATACATTTTTTACCCAGGTTATTGATTAAAGTAAAATCAAAGAGTGACAGTAATGCCTTACCTAATACGCTTCCCAGAATAAGAAACAAGATGAGCAAATTAGTCTTAACCCCCAGTAATATTCAGGCAAGATTGATTTCATCTAAAATTTTCAGAGGCAAAATTTTTCATAGAAGTTCAATTACAATATTGTCATTTTCTTGTACTGCATATTGTATTTACAAAATGCATATTATGAATATTTCAAATAAAACATGAGCAGTAATATAATTTATATGTGGTATTGTATTTTGCTTGCAAAACTGTCAGACATTTTCACTACAGCTATGAAATATATCTGATGAATATCTTTGTATTATTTAAAGTTTATGGTAAAAATGAATGATGTTTATTTGATTATATTTTAGTAAGATGAATATTAAACCAAAATTTTTATGCATGAGAGTCATATCTAGAAAAACTTTAGTTTTTTATACCAAACTGCCTGTAAAAGTGCAAAATGTTAAGTTCAGATCAAAGCATGGGTTTTTGAAATATAACATTTATTTTGTCTCTGTTCATTTATTTTAACCTGAATAGTTCTAAAAGCTGTCAGAGTTCAGATTTAGCATACTTTCCTTAATTGAACTCTGGTTGTTTTATAGTGGTTATGAAGAGTATGAAAATGAAAACTAATATGGAAAAACAATAATATTAATCTGAAAAGTTTCATAAAGCCTATAAGATCTTCAGAAGGGTCAAATGCTGGCATTTTTTTTTTTTTAAGAAAAAAGTAGTATTTCTTTATAGTGATATAATTTACACCCATGATTAAGAAAAAAGAATTTGAGAAAAAAAGGTAAATGAAACCACAAACGTGATTATTCAATTTAATTCAGTAAGTACCCTTTGGAATACTAATATTACAAGACTTATTAAGAAATCATTTTAGGTAGATAAAGTAAAATGAGTCCTTGGTAAGGCTTTTTCTTCTAATAAAATCAACTCCCAGAACATTTCTTTTCTAAGAGAAAGTGGCTTGAAAAACAAGATCAGCAAGCATTGATATGCAAATGCTTGTAATTAGAAAATCAGATCTACTCAATATGGCAGCCACCCTCCTCTCCTTGCCACCAAGTGTGCCAGGTGTTATGGCCGCCTCCAGTTAATACCACATGTGCGGGACATCATGGTGACCTGCATTTGCATATTAAAAGGCTAGGGATGGGAAGGTCCGTTTTTCCTGGGCTATGTGAATGACATACCTGGTCAAATCAATCCCCCCTGCCCTGTTGCCACCCAGACACCACGTCCTCCAGCCTTCCAATATAACCAACTACTTCCCACTGCACTTGGGGTTATCCTTCATTAGGAGTCCCCTCCCTCTGTACCGTGGTGAGCATTTCTTTTTCTTTCTTGCCTATTAAACTTTCTGCTCCTTAAAGCCACTTCACGTGTGTCCATGTCATTTATCTAATAGGCACATGACAAAAGAACCTGGTGTTTCTCTAGTCATTGGAGTCATTCACTAGGTGACCACAAGGCCTTCTCAAACATAAGACTTATTGATGATATGATGCTTATATTTATGAGACAAATAATATAAAGGAAAATAAAATCCAATTAAGAATGTAATCAGAGCAAGATGGCAGAGTTGGATTTTCAGTGCCTCCTCAGAAAAACATCAATTTGAACACCTATGTGTGAAAATATCTTCACAGGGCTAAATGTTGAGAGATTGCAGTACTTGAGTAGAGCACAGATATAAGAAAAGACTCATTGAACAGGATAGGAAAAAGAGTTTCATATTAACAGCATCATTCCTCCCCCAAGCCTGGGAGGCACAGCTCAAAAAGAGGGATGATTTGTGTTGTAGGGGAAGGATAGTGAAGTTAGTGAGAACCTGACTTTGGTGTGGATCCTAGCACTTGGCCTGCCCTAATGAAACCCTGCACCTGGCTGGCCTCCACAACCCCATGTTCTAGGTCAGCACCCATGGCCTCATCTCTAGGCCAGCCCCTGTAGTTCCAAGCTTCAGGCCCACCTCTTTAGCCCCATGCCCCAGGAGATCCAGGGTTTAGGCTTTGTCCAAAAAAATTGCAGCGATGGGCCATTTCCTAAAGACCTAGCCTCCAGGCCCACCTTAACACCAGGCCAGCCCCAACAGAACTCAGCTCCAGTAAACCACTCACAGATTCAGGCTGTAGGCTACTCCCCATGAATACAAACTTCAGACTCATTGCGTGCCAAGCTGGCCCCTGTGAGCCCAGGATTCAAGCTAGCCCCTTTCCGACATACTCCAGCAGACCCAGGGTCCAGGTTTACCCCTGCAAACCAAGCCTGACCCTGTGGCCAAGCCTCCAGGGCAGCCCCTGCAATCCTAACCTTCAGGTCAGCACCTGTAAATTGTTTTTTAAAAAGGTAAAGTTGGCAAATCTTTAGCTGGACTAACTAAGAAGCAGAGAGCAAAGACTCAAATAAAATTATATAAAAAAAGAAAACATTAGAACTGATAATGTCAGCAGCCTGTGAACAAGAGCAACTCCATCTTGAATAGGAACTGGGCAAAATGAGGCTAAGACCTACTGGGCTGCATTCCCAGATGGTTAAGGCAATCTAAGTGACAGGATGAGATAGGAGGTTGGCACAAAAGATAGGTCATAAAGGCCTTGCTGATAAAGCAGATTACAGTAAAGAAGCCAGCAAAAACCCACCAAAAACCAAGATGGCAATGAGAGGGACCTGTGACTGTCCTCACTACTATACTCACCAGCGCCATGACAGTTTACAAATGCCATGGCAACATCAGGAAGTTGCCCTATTTGGTCTAAAAGGGGGAAGCATAAATAATCCACTCATTGTTTAGCATATGGTGAAGAAATAACCATAAAAATGGGCAAACAGCAGCGCTCAGGGCTGCTCTAAAGTAGCCATTATTTTATTCCTTTACTTTCCTAATAAACTTGCTTTCACTCTACTCTATGGAGTAGCTCTGAATTCTTCCTTGCACCAGATCCAAGAGCTCTCTTGTGGGGTCTGGATCAGGACCCGTTTCCTGTAACAATAACACAGAAATACAAGGGATCATAAGAGACAACTATGAACATTTTATTCTAACAAATTAGATAACTCAATTTATCCAGAAGAGATGGGTAAATTCTTAGAAACATAATACCTATTAAAACCAATTTATGAATAAATGGGAAATCTGAATAGACTGATAACATGTAAGGAGATTGAATCAGTACTCAAAAACTTTCCAACAAAGTAACACCCAGGACCTGATGGCTTCATAGGTTAATTCTACCAAACATTTAAAGAAGAATTAACTCCAATTATTCTGAAACTCTTTCAAAAAATTGAAGAAGAGAGAATATTTCCAAATTCATTTTTCAAGGCTATAATTACCCTGACACCAAAACCAGACAAGGACACTACTAAAAATGAAAAATTCAGGCTTATATCCTTGATGAACATAAATGCAAAAATCCTCAATAAAGTACTACCAAACCGAATTCAAAAGCACATTAAAAGGATCATACACCATGATTAGTGGGATTTATCACAAGGATTGTTCAGTATATGCAAATCAATATGTGGAATGCATCACATTGACACAATGAAGAATAAATGTCTAAATAGGTACAGGAAAGGCATTTAACACAATTTAACATTTTATTGTAATGAAGACTCTCAACAAATTAGATATAGAAGGAATGTACATAAACATAATAAAAGCTACACATGAGAAATTCACAATTAACATCATACTCAGTGATGAAAAGCTGAAAGTTGTAAGATCAAGAACGAAACAAGTTTGTCTGCTGTCATTCCTTCTGCTCAACAGAATACTAGAAGTCCTGGCAAGGGCAATTAGGGCAAAAAAAGACAAGACAGAAAGAAAGGAAATAAAGGAAAGAAGGAAGGAAGGGATGAAGGAAGGAAGGAAGGAAGAATGGAAGGAAAAGAGGGAGGGAGGGAAGGAGGGCAATCACATTTCAAAGGAAGAAGCAAAATTCATCTTTGTTTGCCAATGACATTACCCCATACATAAAAAAAACTCCACCGGAAAACAGCTAGAATTAATAAATTCAGTAAAGTTGCAGGACACAAAATTAACATAAAATATCAGTAGCATTTCCAAGAAAGCATCTCATTTCCAAAAACATAAAAAAATACTTAGGAAAAAACATAACCAAGGAGATAAATTTCACTGTTTCATCTAAACAGTGAAAACTATGAAATATTGATGAGATAAATTAAGAAGACACAAATAAATAGAAAGATATTCCTGGATTATTGATTGCAAGACTCAATATTGCTGAAATATCCACACTATCTAAAGCAACTACAGATTGAATGCAATTTCAATCAAAATTTTAGTGGCATTTTTCAAAAAAAGAAAACAGAAAAAATATTAAAATGTGTATGGAACTATACAAGAACCCAAAATAGCCATAGCAATCTTGAACAAAAAGAACTAAATAGAGGGCATTATACTATATTATTTTAAACTATGCTACAGAGCTATAGTATTCAAAACAACATGGTACTGGCATAAAAACAGATGTATCAACCAATAATACAGGATAGAAAGTCTAAAAACAAACCCACTCATTTACAGTCTATTGAATTTCAAGGAAGATGCCAAGAATATAGGGTGGGTAAAGGAGAGTCCCCTCAATGAGTGATGTTGGGAAAACTGGATATCAACATGCAGGAGAGTAAAATTGAACTTTTACCTCACACTATATACAAAAATCAGCTTAAAATGTATTAAAGACTTAAATGTAAGACCTGAACATATAAAACTACTAGAAAAAAAAATAGAAAAAATTTTCTTGATATTGATATGGAAAAAAATATTTTTTGGATATAACCCCCAAAACACAGGTAACAAAAGTAAAAATGGACAAAAAAGATTGCATCAAAATTAAAAGCATCTGCACAACAAAGGAAACAATCTACAGAATGAAGAGACAATCTATGATCTATATAACAGAGGAAAATATCTATGCACCATGTATCTGACCTGGGTTACTATCAAAAATATGTAAGAAACTCAAACAACTCAATAGTGAGAAAATAAATCACAATTTAAAAAAAGGACAATTTCTCTATAGCAACCTGAATAGACAATTCTCTACAGCAACAAGAAAAGACAAAAAAATGGCCAACAGGAAGGCTCAACATCACTAATCATCAGAGAACGCAAATTAAAACCACAATAAGATATCACCTCACATCTGTTAGAGTGGCTGCTACTTAAAAAAAAGTGTTGATGAGCATGTGGAGAAAAGAGAACACTTGCACAATGTTGGTGGATATGTAAATCAATATAACCATCATGGAAAACAGGATGGAAGTTACCAAGAAATTGTAAAATATAATTATCATATATTTGGGCAATTCTACTTCTGGATATACATTCAAAAGAATTGAAAACAGGATCTTGAATATCTTGAGATATTTGCATATTGACATCCATTGCAGCATTATTACATTATTCACAATAGCCAAGATATGAAATTGGCCTAAGTGTTCAGTATTGGATTAATGGATAAAGATAGCCTAGTGTGTGGGTATATAATATATATACATACACATATAAATATATATATGTATATATATATATATGTATATATATACACATACTATTTTTGAATTTCCTTCTTTCTATATGCTGGATATTCTATTGAGATGGAATTTCTGCCATTTGAGACATCATGTAAAAATTCTGCCATTTCTATCCAGCATGTAGAAAGAAGGAAATTCTGCCATTTGAGACAACATGCATAAATCTGGAGGACATTATGCTAAGTGAAATAAGCCAGGAACAGAATCACAATTACTGCCTGATGTCACTTATATGTGGAATCTGAAAAAGCTGAACTCATGGAAGCAAAAAAAAAAAATGGGGGTGAGGGGCAGTGGAGAGATGTTGGTCAAAGAGTACAAAGTTTGTTAGACAGGATATATATGTTCTGGAGATCTATTATACAGCACGATGATTATAGTTAATAATAATTCACTGTATACTTGATAATTGCTAAGAGAATAGATCTTAAATGTTCTCAGTCCAAAAAATAATAAGTATGGGAGGTAACAGATATGTTAATTAGTTTGATTTAATAATTTTGCAATATATACATATTACAGCATCAAATTGTGAACTAGAAATACATTCAATTTTATTTGTCAATTTTACTTTAATAAAGCTGGAAGGGGAAAAAACAATGTAATCAAATGCCAAAAGGAGTTCAAAGCAGGGATTGAGAGTCAAATCTATCAATCAGCAAACACTTACTGAGATGCTACGACATGCTATTTACAGTACATATAATTGATAAGTGTGTCTAATACTAACATTCATACATATCAGAGCATCATTTTATCCATTCATCAGGGGAGCTCATTCATTCAACAAATATTTCTTGTCACATTGCATTATTTATCGTAGATAACATCATGAATGAAAACAGGCACATTCTCCCCATGACATGAGTATACAATCTAGAATAGTGACAGATATTTATCAATAAATCACACTAAGGTAAATTTGTGTTGTGAGAGAGATGAGAGAAAGAAGTACAGTGTTCTAAAGTATACATTAGTAAAACAAATGCATTTGAGAAGACTAGGAATGTTTCTTTAAAGATATTATTATTGCTTTGGAATTGAAAAAAAGAGTAAGAGTTAATGAGATGAACAGACTTTAGGGGCTAAGAGAAGCAATGGGAAAAGAGGGATATGTAAAACCTCTGGCAGGAAGGATCGTATAACTTTTATCAAGCAAAAGGGGCTTACTGGCTTACTGCCGAATGAGCTAGAAGCCAATACTACACCAGGTTTTTGAGGAAAGGAAAGCTTTACATTGAAAGTCCACTCCCAAGGAAACAGGAGTCAAGCTGCAAGCTGTCTCCCTGTGCTGGCTTCAAGACTACATTTTTATTAGAAAAGCTTCAGGGGTTGGATTCTGAGATTATCAGGTTATTGGTGGAAGGAAAGGGGAGGTCTGGAAAGTGCTTGGGCATGCACAGTTATCTTTTTTTAATGCTAACTTATTTGCATATGCACATCCTGGAGGGAGTTGATATGAAACATGCAATGAAAATTCAGGCTATGATGTCAGCAAGCTAGTTCTGCACAAACTCCAGTTGGCCAAACTGATTTCAGTCAGTTCTTTTATCTCATAAGTGGAGGGAGTTTCACTATTATAGCAAGTTGTTCCCTTTCTTATCCACCATTCTGCAAACTCAAGAATTTCTACTGGTCACTAGTTGCTTTAACTCTTTGGGACATGGTTTCATAAATTCTCCAAAATTAGGTGATCAGAAGCTATTTAACCAAATGCCAGAAAGAGAGGAAAGAAAGAACCACAATTTTGTTAGCTGAAGTCGGCAGACCTTTGAGCAGTGTTAGCGTTTAAATATTCCTTCTTGGCACAATCAACATTATGGTGCTTTTACCATCCAATAGCAACAAAGGAGGATAAGACTACTGCTCAAACCAAGATCAACAGAAAGAGATCACATCTAATGCTATCCAAACACAGCTGGCATTATGATCTGGGGTCTCACTGTCCAGTCATGTTTAGGAATTGCTAATTAAAAATAACATTTCTAAACTATAGAAGGATTTATGATATAATTAAAGCATTTATTAATATCTTCTTTGTATATTCTTACCAACTAAACATGCTTTTAAATAATTATCTTTAAGTGAACTTCATAAAGCCATATAATTGAAAAGATGAATCATTACTTCATAATTCATAATATTATTAGGAGAATAGCAAATTATCAATGACTCACTTAAATTATGTTGAAAATATTACAAGAATTTTTGCAGGCTGTTGCTCCTTCCTAAGGCTGAGAGTCCAAATGAAAACTCTGTGTCAGACACATTTAGGGGCTTTATAAAGCTGTACACTATGCAGACTCTGGGCATAGAATTTTCAGCATAGGCTCAACTTCTTCCTTGCACCCTCAGTTGTGACATAAACCATGCACTGTCATCAGTTGAGTATTCCTATGAACAGAGTGGTTCCAGGAGGGGCAGTAGTAAAATGCTTCAAGTCAGGCTCCCCTCAATGGCGTCCATCCTATCCAGCAAAGTTTCATAGGTATTTCCCGCATCACATAGTGGAAGTGCATGCCTCTGCTAATGACACTCTCCATCAGCTCTACCAATTCTTTCCTTAGTTTATATCCAAAGTCCAGAAGCAGCAGATCTTTTACTAGAGAGAAGTGTCCCTCTCTCCCCTTCATCACAGAAGGTAGAGAATCACAATGGTCTTTCTTCAGGCACTCACTTTTCAAAAGTCATTGTCTTTTCTTTCCCAGTCTTTCCTTTATGTAATCAAGTGAATGATTCTGCTGAAATGACTGTATCATTGACATGTGGCAGACCCCAGAGGTGGTAGGATCTCTGATCTTGGAATGAGAGGTAACACTTTTAGAGTCATGTGGTTATACCGTTTTAACTTTAAACAAATGATTTTACGTTTTATATTGGCACGCAGATACCAACACTTAATGGACAGGGTGTCTTGTTATTTTAGTGAATCCCCTGAATATTATAATTATTTACTATAAATGACGATAAGGTACCCCTCCTGTCAGTTGAATCAGTAAAATTAATATAATTCAGAGCTTTGGAAACAGAAGAGTAGATAGATTTCAGGTTCCAGTTTTCGTATTGCCTAGATGCCCTCCTCTAAAGAAACAACAGCAACAAATATGAACAGAACAACTCTTTACAGGGTCCTTGAGGTTTCCTTGATAAGATTTTGTGGATTATTCTTATTTTCAACATTGAAGTTTATTTGCTGTTTTGTTCATCTCTTGTAAGCATCAAGAGATTTTAACATTCCTCTTAAATTCAGTCTGAAAGTATTTATCTTTCAGTATGGTAATTTATCAATCCAAATTATGAACATAAATGAATAACATTTGTTGAGTTCTTACTATGTTGCAGGCACTGTTTTAAGCACTTTCCATGTTTTAGGTAATTTAATCTTTACTAGAAACTTTTGATGGTACTGTTGTGGTTGTTTTACTCCTGTAGGTTGTGAGGCAGGAGTGTTACAGCTCTCTCACTTCTGCTGCCCGCAGCTCAGAGAGCAGGAGCGTTTCAGCTCTTTCATTTCCATGGTTCAGAGTTCTGGGTTCTTGTCCAGTGACCAAGAGGAAGAAGGTCACGGACTTCCGGGTTCTTGTCCAGTGACCAAGAGGAAGAAGGTCACAGACACTAGAGAGGAGTTAAGGCAGAGCAGAATTTACTGAGTGAAAGTAAAGCTCTCCACAACTAGAGGAGATCTGAAAGTGGGTAGTCCTGTGTGAGGCTGAGTCCGGGCTTTTATGGGCTTAGAATGGGAGAGTGCCTTTCGATTGCTGTATGGGTGGGCTTGGAAAACGCACCATTCAATGAGTTAAAGCACATCATTCAGAAAAATCAAATCAAGAGATAATGGGTAATACAGGGATGGAAGTTCTCACTCTGGTATGTGGATTCTATCCAGAAATGGTAGCTCTGTTTTCAGGCATTTGACTGCCCTTGGCTTGAAGGTTGAGTTTCACCAAGGACCCATCTCTGTCTGTCTAGGAATTTGTCTCCTATCACTATTAGTACCATTATATTTTTTCATATCAAAGATGCAAATCAAGGCTTAGATGTGTCAAGTAACATTCCCAAGGTCTCACAACTAGAAAGAGATAAAGCTAGAATCCAAAAATACACAGTGTTCTTCAGAGCTGTGCTCTCCTCCATCATGTCATTCTGACTGCAAAACTGGCAATTAATGTGGGCAGTCATAGATTATACACAAATAATATATAACACAATTATAAAAATACATCAGTAAAATATAATTATCACTGATGTTTTTCTTTTTATCTGTTTTGTTTTGTGATTTTAGACGTCCTTTTGTATTTCTATGTTTTAGGCATTTTATTATGTGGCTTTTATAGAAACCTTTAGTTTCAGGCAGAATCCTGGCTGGACCAGTTGGTAGTTGAATCATTCTGAAATGTTTCTGCTGATAGTAAGAGACAACATAATTTAAACTGATTTACACAATAAAAAGGATCTGTCAGCTGGTGAAACTAGGGTATAGAGATAGGGCAGACTTCAGGCATGTTCAATCATGGACTTGGCTTCTGTTTTTCAGGATTCTCTCAGCTGTCTTGCTAAGTGTTTTGGTTCTACCTTCATAGTGGCTTTTCTTAAGGCTACTAAAGGTTTCCAGGGTGCATCAGATCTTCATATTTTCCTTTTCATCGAGAGTGATGGAATGTTTCTCTTCCAAAACAATGAAATGAAACTCATGAATTTTTCAATAATGGGGCTATCACTTTCTGTGACCAAGGTGAAAGAATTAACTGATTGGCTTGGGCAAGGACGGTTATTTGAATCAACTACAGATATCAAGTGGGTCTGGTTATGCTAATTAGTTTTCAATGCATCAGAGCCCAGCCTGGATTAAGGGTGGAACAAACTTCAGCCAAATCTCATGGCTTCTACATCATGAGACAGGTAGAAGAGTCATCGGGGAGAAACTAGAATCCCATTCACAGTTGCTTTGTGACTTTCAGTCTTAATTTCTTCATCTTTATATTTAAAATTATCATAGACCTTATCTTATTTGGTTGTTGTGAGAAGCAGATAATACAGAAAAAGTCTTAGGATGATCCAGTACATAGTACCACTCACGGAAGTGTTACGGAAATGTAAATCAACAATGTATTTAGTTTGTTTTAAAAAATCTTTACCAGCTCTTATATCATATTTTTCTTATAATAGCAATCTTTTTTTCCCCTCAGATATCTTAGTTCTGAACTTCATTTTTTTGTTTGTTTTGGAGACAGAGGCTGGAGTGCAGTGGCAGGATCATAGCTCACGGCAGTCTCTAACTTGTGTGCTCAAGGTATCTTCTTGCCTCAGCCTCCTGAATAAGCTCAGGCTACAGGCACACTCTGCCAGGCCCAGCTAATTAAAAAAAATTTTTTTTTGTAAAGATGGAGGTCTTGCTGTGTACCCAAGCTGTTCTCAAACACCTGGCCTCATGCAATCCTTCTACCTCAACCTCCCCAAATTCTGGAATTACAGGCATGAGCTACCATGCCCAGTCTCAATCTTTTATTTCAATCTTCCCAAATCTTTCTGTTCCTAATTATGCATTTATTTAAATAAATGCAAAATGCTATCATTGGTTTCCATTTTTATAAGATAAGAAAACTGAATCACTTACTTTTTTCTTCAACCGGCTGTAGCTTTCCAAAGTTGCACAATTTGTATTTCTTTTATTTTGTAATCTGAAGTTAAAATTCAGATGATGGCTATCAAATTTTCATTACTTATATAACTGCTCTTTAAAGAACACTTTTTAAAAAATTTGTATTCAGGTATGCAACATTATTTAAATTAAAAAAATATATTTTGGTGTTTCTTAAGTATTAAGCCTCAGTTTCTTTTTTTCTATTCTACATGACCTGAAACTCTTTTCAAAGGATATCTCTTTCAATGGTAATTCCAAATACACTCCCCTTTCCCAGTCCCGGAATCTGTTTGTAGTAACAAAAATGTTACAATGTAGAAACCTAACAAACACTGCTTTAGTCAGGTAAAGAAGGTCTATATTAGCAGGGATATATCATGCTGATAGTTTGTATACTTGATACCACACCACATGGTAGGAATAACACTTTACCCCTGGGGTCTTGTTGTCCAAAACCCATAACCCGATTCTAAAAGCAAGCAAATTCCAATTGAGGAACATAATATTTAAAAATGAAAAAAAAAGGTGGGGGGGGAGAAAAAGAAGAAAAAAAAAACCTGACAAAAACCTGACTAGTACTCCGTAAAACTCTCTTAGTCACCAAAACCGAAACCAAAAATTCTGAGAAAATATCACAGTCAAGAGGAGCCTAAAGAAACAAAATGACTAAATGTTACAAATTCTGGATGGGATCCTGGAACAGAAAAGGAACATTAGGTAAAAACTAAAGTGTGAACTTGAGTTAATAATAGTAAGTTGATATTGTTTCATTAATTGTAGCAAATGTATCATACTGATATAAATCGGTAATAATAGATGTTTGGAGGTATGTAGCCTTTGCACAAGCGTCCTAATTTTTCTGTGAATCTAAAATCAGTCTAAAATAAAAAGGTTATTTTAATAAGATTCCATGAAAATATCACTTTCTATAGTTTTCTCCTATAAAGATCAATATAATAATGTGTCTGAATCATTATTGCAAAAATTTGAGCATTAAAGTCAGGCCAGAAGTCCTCAGGTTGCAATTGGTATACATTTTCAAGTGATGTTTTTCACTTAAAAAATAAAACAACCATTTACATTTGGTTTCCCCATCAAATCAGAGCATGAAAATTCTTCAGGCAGAGGGTTGGCTTCAGAAGTGGCCAATGAGAGTGAATTTTAGGATTTATGTGGGAGCTGCAAGACGTATATTCTTCTTTCCTGCTGAATTTGAGTCTAAGACACTGTGGATCGAGCTGCTATACCTTGTTTGTCTTCATAAGAGGACAGGCACAAACAGAAGTGAAAGAAAGGAGGCCTACCAGAAGAAAATGTTACTAATGATGCTGTTTATGCCTCTGATGTCAACCCACGGGCTTGTCATTTCTATGAACCAATAAATTTTTTTCTTTTTCTTTTTTTTTTTTTTTTTTGCAAAAATTAGCTTGAGCATTTGCCTGCAAAAGTCTTAACTGATAGATATGCATAGTCCAGCAAGAGAAACGAGTTAAATTCATTGCTCCACATTACTGTCACCAAAATTTGGTCAGTCATTTCCATATTTAATAAGGTACATATCTCACTTCTATCCCTTCATTTCTCTTTTCCTTCTTCTTTTAAAATTTCTATTATTTCTTTTCTTTTGAGATGGGAGTCTTCCTCTGGTGCCCAGGCTGGGGTGCAGTGGCGTGATCTCAGCTCACTGCAACCTCCATCTTCCAGGTTCAAACGATTATCCTGCCTCAGCCTCCTGAGTAGCTGGGCTTACAGGTGCACACCACCACACCTGGCTAATTTTATGTATTTCTAGTAGATATACGGTTTCACCGTGTTAACCAAGATGATTTAGATCTCTTGATCTTGTGATCCACCTGCCTCAGCCTCCCAAAGTGCTGGAATTACAGATGTGAGCCACTGCACCAGGCCATAAATTTCTATTATTTCTAAAGTAGAAAAGTTGATTTTTCCTTTGCTGTGCTTATATTCATCTTCAACCCCAAAATTATTACTTGGGTATTTTTTTAAACAAAAGCAGTGACTTAAAATGACTTGTGGTGCCAGCTGTTAAGATGTTGCATTTTTCACCTTGTTTCTTACTATGTGCAGTTGTTGATTTAGTTGTTTGTAGCTCCCAATACACTCTAAAGTCCTCGAGAACAGAGACCTTGTCATATTTGAGTTTTGACAGAACATACCACATTGCCTGACAGACCTGACAAATAATACTAGTTTAATTGAAAACATATTTAGAGAGACTTGATTTTTCTGTGATGTTGCTGTCATTATCACTCTAAAAGAAAATAAAGAATTTATTTTCTTCTGTATGAAATAAAGTATTCAGGCTAAAAATTTCCACAACTTCAACAACTCTAAAATCTAAGAATCTAACAGTTTTCTCAGCCAGCTTAATTTCCTTTAGCTGCAGTTTGGTGACTACAGTTTTATCCAAGCCAAAACAGTCCATTGCTCTCTATTCGCCATTGTACTTACAATGCAAAAAGACTGGGGATTCCAGGAATATTCTTAGAACAGCATATGTAGTACTATTCGCTTGTTAGCTCTAATCTTTCCAGCGCCAACATGGAAATGGAAACACTATCAATGTCCTGCCTCATAGTTTCCATAAGAAAAAAATTAAAAATGGTCATTTAGGAAAAGTATAATCCTTACTGATATTGAAATAGAAGTTAATTTAATTCAATGCCTCTTCCTGGGAGGTTGGTAGAGAAACAAGAGATAATTCAATGAATATTTCTGTTAACATTCCTAATTCGTTTAAAAAATATAACAAAATAACCTGGTGGCATCAAACTAAACAACAAATGGGAAAAAATATACCTAAGTATTTTATTTGATTTCGCAAGATATGAATTCTGACAAACTAGATTCCCACCTGTGCACCCCTCGGCAAATTGACTGACATCCATATACCTGGTTTCCTTACCTATAAAGTTGGAAAATAATTGTATTTTCCTTTAAGTTTTACTGAGAAAAGTGAATACGAAGCATTTGAGATAACACAATAAAGTGCTTAGTGTCTGGTTAACAGTTACTGTTCAATACATGTTTAGGTAGTACCTAATATGACTTAGAACAAGCATGTAGATTTCTGAGGATTTAACTTAATACCAAAGTAGATTGTTAAATGTATAGAATGGCATTTACAGTGTCTGATAACAATTTCTTTATTTTGCTGATTGCTAAATTCTTGGTGCCTTATTGCACTAATGTGCTTACAGACATTCCAGAGAAGCTATGATATATAGCACAGATTTCCTACATGTAGTATCTCTTCAATAGCCCATTTTATTCCGTGTGTTTAGGAGAACCCAATTTCTTAGAATGCATTTAGGACTTTCTTACCAAGATAAATGGATAGATACTTTATCCTTCATAAAATCCTTCAGAGCTCTTGTTTACCTCAATGTTTAAAAATTAAATTGAAGGGAATTCCTGATCACATGAATGTAAGTAACATAGTCTACCTGGTGTTTTACCATAAAATGATGCAGTTGATTAATCAGTAAAATTTTAGGTAGGATAACCATTTTTTGGTGAAAAGAATGATAAGATCTCTCAACTCTGATAAAAGGAGAACCAAAGAGTATCTATACATTGGGCCAGAATTTGCCACATAATATAGTTTAGATTTTACTCCAGCAACCAAAGCAAAAAAAAAAAGGCATAGCAAAAGGTCCATACAAGGACAAGAAAGTGAGGTAGGCAGTCAGAGACATGAGACAGCATTGGAGGTACAGGGTGAGAATGGCTAGGAAAATGACCTTGTCACTGTAATGAATTCCAGACCTGACCCTGAATATAAAACAGGCCACATTTGTGTTAGTATTTTTCTTCTTTCTTTTTCTATACAAATTTTGCCCCACATCTGGGTGCCTTCATAGCCAGTTCTATGATCTAGTGATTTCTTACTGGTGGCATTCCATTTAGGCTTCACTCACAGGATCACCTATTTTTAGCTCAGTTCCTCCTGATTGGCTAACCATAAAGAAAGAAATTCAAGCTGAAAATAGATAATGGTTTAAAGCTGTGATTCTCAAACTCCTGTACTTTGCTATTCAAAGTGGAGCCCATGGCCCAGGGATATTGGCCTCATTTGGGAGCCTTTTAGAAATGCTGAATGTCTGGCTTCAACCCAGATATATTCAGTCATAATCTACATTTAACAAGATATCCAGGGGATTTGTATGTACATTAAAGTCTAAGAAGCAGAGCTTATTAACATTCAGTTTTGAGCTGCACGCCCAGAGATTCTAATTCAATAAATCCTCAGTAGTGTCCAGGAATTTGCAACCAAACAAACACCCTAGTTGATTAGAATGCTAGTTGTCCTGAGACAACACTTTCAGAAACATGAACTTATTGGGAGAGTCACCCTAGGTGTATTAAAATAAATAAGAGCTTCTAGAAACAGCCTTTTAAGCTAAACTACCATGGTGTGAATGATATTAGCTGTATTGGGGTAATATTTTTAGCTGACTGCTCTTTTGATGTACCCTGAACTTCCTGCACTGCTGATGCAGAAAGCCAACTCGGGTGGTGGGCATTATGGATCCAGCCCCAGTCTCTGCAAGTGCACAATTTACTTTGATGGAATTTCTCACATGCATTTTGTTTAGCAAAAAAAAGGGTCTCATAGCAAAATGGGAGAAAAGGTTGAAATAACATTCAGGACCCTAAAAATCCCATTTTTTAGGTACACATCTATATCTACTCTGATATTTTTTCTTTTATTCTATCTTTTCTTCTTCAACCAATCTATGAGAGACTCAGAAAAGTTCCTGTTTTGAGTTATAAGCAATGGATTTAATATTTCGTTTATCATAAAAAAAAATCTTATAGTCATGACAGCAACATAAAGAGGAAGAAGAAACATTTCCTCCAAAGTGCTATAAAAATGTGATACTATTAATGCCCAGTTCCAACTGCACCCCAAAGCAAATTAAAACAGCAATTCTCATTCACTACTGACAGAAACATAAATTGATACAACCTTTCTGAAAAGCAATTTGGCATTGTGTTTCAAAAATCTTAAAATGTTCATACTCTTTGACCCAGCAATTACCTCTAACATAATTTTTCCTAAGGTGATTTGAGCAAATATTTATGTACAAAGACCTTCATGACTGTTATTTGCGGGATCAAAAAATGGGATATTACCTTATATTCAATAATAAAGGAGTGATTAAATATTATGGTAGACATGATTAGGACATGAACAATTATATAAACATATTTAAGGTAGTCAATGACAGACATGGTAATTAGCAAGCAAAAAGCTAAGCAATGTTTGCTCTAAATGAGAGTATAAAATCCTTGAATGTATATAGACAGAATAAAGCAGAATGCTGTAGTGGAAAGAACACAGGGTTAGTTTCAAGAGCTACATTCTAGTCCATGCTCCAGCTTGTATAAACGGCAACACTAAATCTAGCTGTTTCTCAACTATGAGACTCAATTTTCTACCTGAATAATGGGAATATAATTAATCTTAATTATTTTTGTGTATCTGTATGTGTTTGTGAACATCAGAACATTTATCTATGAAAGTTCATTTTAACTAGTGTTATATAAATGTGTTAATTATGTAATAAAGATGATAAAGATTTAAAGCCCAGAGAGAAAAGTCTATGTTGGTGATACAAAAGCTCTTTCAAATGATATTGGAAAACCAGGAAAAAGCATGAAGGTGCCATTTTATTGCTATATCCCTAGACTTTTTAGGGAGATGCATGATAGGACTAGTCGTAGTAGGCAATACATAGCAGTAGCAGATGGATCTGGGTAGATAAGATGGAAGAAAGAGTAGAAAGTGATGAAGGAGTAACATAATCCACCTGAGAATACAGATTAGGCTTCAAGGAATTTTCCAAGGTTTCTCAACCCTCATAGTATTTTATTGCTACAAACAGTTAAGAGTAAACTAGTACTAATAGTTGCCCTAGAGTCATATATGACAAACTTATTTTTGAGGTTGTGTGTTGTGTTGACTAACTTTTTTTTTTTTTTTGAGGCAGAGTCTCTCTCTGTCGCCAGGCTCAAGTGCAGTGGCGCGATCCCCCTCACAGCAACTTCTGTTTTCCGGTTTCATGCAATTCTCCTGCCTCAGCCTCCCGAGTAGCTGGGACTACAGGCGCACACCACCACGCCCGGCTACTATTTTGTACTTCTTTTTTTAGTAGAGACAGGGTTTCTTTTCCTACATGCTCGATAGCACAGAATATCAACTAAAGCCCTCCTACTGGCAACCTCCAACTACTTGTTCTTACATTAAGTCTGAATCATTTTCTAAAGAACAGAAAGTTTTAGAGGTTTTTGTGTATATGAGAAAAGAGTAAAAATCCAAATATTAAACAAAGGATGATCATTTATTAGCTTTCAAGGAAGAGGAAAAAAAAATGGAAAGGTGATCATTAATATTTTTATTGGATACATTGAGTACATTAGAAACATTCAGGTATGTAAAAGTACATTTTTTGCTAAATTATAATTTTAAATCTAAATAGAATTATAAGCTTGCTTCCATTAAAAGAAAAGAAAATGAACACTGCAAGCACATTAAATTTTTATTCTCAACAGTAAAGTGAAAAGAATACATTTTTAGTTGTTATAATTTTAAAGCTAAAAATATTTTTAGTTAAGTTATAATTTTAAAGCTAAATAGAATTATAAGCTTTCTTTTTTGAAAAGGAAAGGAAATGAACACACTGCGTACATGTTAAATTTTTATTCTCAGGGGTAAAAAGGAAACAGGAAAGAAGAGAAGGCGGTAAGGAAGGAGGAAGGAAGGAAGGAAGGAAGGAAGGAAGGAAGGAAGGAACACTCAATTTTCTACCTGAATAATGGGAATAGAATTAATAGAAGGAAGGAAGGGAGAGAGGAAGGAAGGGAGGGGGGGAGAGAAAAGAAAGAAATAAGGTAAAAAAAATAAAATCTATTGTACAGTATTAAATCTAAAGGAAGAGAATCAAAGGAAATGGAAAACAAATTTAATTCCATTTCAAAGTACAGATGGAAGGAAAGAAGAAAAGGAGAAAGAGGTCAGGTATTTATCTTCCCACTCTTGCCCTGCTTTAGCTGTCATGTGGCACTTTGATATAAAATCACCATGGTGGATAGGTGAATCAAAATATGGAGGGAGATGGGTTGTAGTAACTTCATATGAGCCTCAGCATTAAAACTTCCTCGTGATTTAAGTACACCAACAATAATGTTTTTGTTGTTAGCCAGTTTGAGTTTGTTTTTCCTTCACTGCCAACCAAAGAAGTCCTAACTGATAGAATAATATTGAAATAGTAATTTTTCTTAAATGTATTGTTTATATTCCACATAAGTTTAAAATGGCCCACATCTCAACAAGTATGATGTCATTTGAAGAAACAATAAATATAAATCCATTAGCAAACACTTTCTAGAAATAAATATTCAGAAACATCCTATATAATGCTACATGGAAAATCATAAAATGACTGACCACATGAATTTTGTGCATGTCATGTAATCAACAAAATTGATCAAAAGAGTTAATGATAAGAGAAAATCTAGGAAATTTTAATGACTATTATCAATGACTTTGAAGCCTGCCCACCCCATAGGAATGGTTTAGTTCTGCCTGTGCTGCACTTGAATAGACTCATTTGAATTTTAGTTTCCGTATATGTAGTCAAGTGATGATAAAGTTGTTCTCAGCGTTTGAGTTTGTACACATAAAGTCCATGTGGCAATGCTAATCGTGTATGGCAGCAACTACTCTAAGGTACTTCGTAAATCTTCATTTCCTTTCTTCTTGCCCTTAGTACTTCAGGCACATGATATTCTTACATTGGGAAGAAATCTTAGAACTCATTCACTCTTTTAATTCTTTAACTTATCCCAGCATAGCACTCATACACTATTCCAAACTGGTTAAACTTTCAAAATATACTTGTGGGAATACGTTTTAAATTTGAAATTCCCTAAAAATATATTGATAGCTCACATAAAACTGGTAAAATCAGAAGGGTATGCTTTCTTAAGGAAATATGGATTAAGCTATTTGAAATGAAGAGTACATATTTCTCCAGAGGAAGCAACTTCACAGCAGGGCGCTCAAGATCCTGATAGCAGGCTGAGGGCTGGTAAACTACGTTAGTGATATGGGGGATGTAGTAGATAGTGAGGTGTTACATTTCTGCTGATCACCAAGAATTATTTAGGTTAGTGAAAAAACATGCAGATTATGAGGAAATCCAGAAGGATCTAATTAAACTGGATGATCGCACAATGTGATGACAGATTAAATTTAGAGCTGATAAGTGCAGGGTAATGTATTTTGGGAAACGTAATTTAAACTTTCCACGCACACCAATGGGTTTGGAATTACCTTAAACCTCTGAGGGAAAGCATTTAGAAGTCATTATGGATAGTTTGATGAGAAAGCTGCTCAATGTGCACAAGCATTTAAAGTGGCCAATAGAACACTTGTAGGTAATAATTTGAGCATGTGGAATGATATGAATACTATTAACATGAAATTACATCAATCAATGGTATTCTTATACTCGGCTATATTTATTTTAGGCACTTTATCAGAAAACACTAAGAAATAATTGGCAGTGTGCTCAATTGTTAAATTAAAAGTAAACAAATAGTTTATGTATTTGTTTAGGAATACAACAGCAGCAAGACACAGATTTAATAGGCACAAAAATTAATGGGTGGTTCAGCAAAAATCTTCTTTGGACATTCCTTTTCAATAAGTACTATAATATGAGGATAAGATGACATTGGGGGAACTCAAATCTCCATTTTAACTGAAATACCTTTAAAATGGCTCAAAATCAATCTGTAATTCACTAGTGAAGTAAATCATTAAGGCAAATAGCTCAGCAAGATTCACAGGGATTAGATATTTATATGACTATGAATAACATTTGCAGCTATAGTAGCTAGCTACACCAGATTCAGATGCCACAGCATATATCAATCCTTTTGCTCCAGGGCTTAGAGAAATCGTCTAGAAGGGCCAAGGAAATTTTGTTTTTCCCAGTTTGATAATGAAATTTATAAATGACTAGACAGTATAACCACTTGGTCATTATATTATTTATTTTAAAGAATACTCTTCAGATGTTGGTTCTATGTGAATCTGTATTTTTAATTTTTAATAAATTACCCTGTGCAGTGATACACCCTATAAAGGAATAAAATGGCTAAATCATGTACTGCCTAACTAGTTACAGAGACCTCAGTAGAATTTTTAATCAAAAAATAACTAAACATAAATGTTAAAAGTACATTAGCATTATTTTCATATTTCATTCATTCAATAAATGTGTACTGAGCATTTACTGTGTTTCAGAAAGTATAGAGGGCGCTAAGTCCACAACATAAGTAAGACCCCAGCCCCTACTTTTTTAACCAGGCATATCTAAAGCAAAATATAAGAAGACATTTAAAATAGAGACATCCTTATGTTACCAGTAAAGTGATGAAATATTTACACAGTTGGAATATAGTAAATAGTCTAGTTGAACCTGCTTTGGAAGGGGACATTAGAAATGTTAGAGAGAAAATAATGCTTGAAATGAGAGTTGAAAGGTTGGAAGAGTTTTCTACCAAAAGAGAAAAAAACAGCATTTAGGTCCAAGAAAGCAGCCAGAGAATAAAACATGAAATCTGGTGTGGCAGATTTTTCATGAACTATACATATCAGTAGACTAGTTCATGTAATGTTAGACTAATACAACAGTTATTTTCTAATAAAATTTATTTGGAAATACTGAGTTCATGTGAAACCACTAAAAAGTCAAACGTGAATTAAAACAATGTTAGTGTCCACATTATGGAAGTTCTTTGATCATTGTCCTCCCTAAATGTCTGTATGGATATCCTTTCACTGAAAAGAGTTAATTATGTGTATTTCTTAGGACCTTAGTGTAGTATTGGCCTGGCAGGAAATTCGAAAATAATTGCAAAAGTTTTCTGAAGTTTCTTAAAAATAACATTCATTTGGAGAACTCTGTCCTCCAGAGATTCAAGCATCAGCATTTCCAGAGTGGGTGATCAGTATTTGTAACATAGGTCACGAGTGTCCTTGGCTTGGAAACTTCTTTAATACCTATCACAGTGTTTGACTATACATTCACTTCTAAAAGACCAGTAGAGGTTGACATCATACTCAATAAATGTACCACTTACTTTGGTAAACCTTCCTGAAAATCAAATGTTCTTCAAAAATACGCTAACAGGACGCCAGTTTCCCTTATACTTTTTCATGTTTCCTGTTACTCTAATGTTTATGTCAAGTACAATTCCTCAATAAAGTTCAAAAATGTGAAAGTAATAAAAAAATTACATATGTAGATAAATCATCATATTAGAGAATAAAATACTGAAAAGGACTATGGCTGTTGACAAAGGATTTGTTAACAAAGGGTTTGGTTTTATGCTGATAAATTTCCTTCCATTATACAGGCTTTCGTTGTTCATTTTGCTTTCTTCTCCACTATTTCTCAATAATTTTCCAAATATTTGGAACTCTTTACAAAACCAGGCAAAATCAAGAGCTAAACATTAAAGGCACTATAGAAATGTGTTACAGAAAAGTGCACAGTGGCAGAGAATAGCTCTTTGAGCATGACACCTTCGAGCCTTAGCAATTTTCATAGCATGTCCAAGTTATTATAACATTCTACCAGTTGCATTTGTAATGTTAATTGAGACTTCTTGCACATTTTTGTTTGTTTGTTTAAAATGTTGTAAGAGCTTGGGGTATGAATTTTTCTGTATATTCATGGGCCATAAAAACTATCTTGAAGGATACATATTTTATTAAGTTTGGATATTAAAACTCAGTAGATAATAAATGGGAGGGAAGAGATAACTCTTCCATGCAGGAGAATCCCTTAAGCATGGGCTACACGTACTGATTACCTTCTGATATGGTTTGGCTCTATGACCCCACCCAAATTTAATTTTGAATTGTAATTCCCAATGTTGGATGTGGGGCCTGGTGGGAGGCCATTGGATCATGGAGGTGGTGTCTAATGGTTTAGCAGCATCCTCCTAGTGCTGTCTCTGGATAGAGTTCTCACGAGATCTGGTTGTTTGGATGTGTGTATCACCTTCCCTCCTCTCTCTCCTGCTGGCCATGTGAAAATGTGCCGGCTTGTCCTTCACCTTCCACCATGATTATGCTTCCTGAGGCCTCCCCAGGAGCAGAAGCCACAGGAACCATGAGCTAATTAAACTTTTCTTTATAAATTACCCAGTCTCAGGTATGTCTTTACAGCAGTGTAAGAATGGACTAATACACCTTCCCAAGAGTACATTATGGAAAGAAAAAAAAAGCAGTAATTTTATAGTGGCGAAACTTTGAAAATCTATCTTAGTTAAGTGACCATGTTAAATAATAGCAAATCAACAATGATGAGACATATGCATGATATGAACTTATGCTGTAATGTGATGAGAATTACACTTTCCCTGTATAAGCTTCTTTCCCATAATCCTTAACTCAGTCTAATAATGAAGAAACATTAGAAAAACACCAGTTTAGGAACATACGCAAAACACTTTGCTAGCATTCCTCAAAACTTTCCAGGTCATTAGAAACAAGGAAAGTTGGATAAACTTAGTCTAGAGTAGTCTAAGGCAATGTGACAACTAAATGTAATGTGATATCCTAAATGGGATTCTGGAATAGAAAAAGGACTTTTGCCAAAAAATGAAGAAAGGTAAATGAAGTGTGGACTTCAGTTAATAATAATGTATTACTATTGGTTTGTTAGTTATGACAACTGCATCATATTAATGTAAGATGTTAATAATAAAAAATACCGGGTGTGAGATGAGAACTCTCTGTGTTATCTTTGCAACTTTTCTGTAACCATAAAATTATCCTAAAATAAAAAGTTTATTTAAAAATAAAGAGGAAGACGATTTACAGAGATACTTCTATTTCAGCTGGAAAATCTGTGATTTTCAAGTATCTTCATCCTATAGTCACTGGGGCTGTGGTGGAGGGATAAGTCTTGTCAGGGTAAGGCCTGTTACAAGAAATCAACACTAAATTACCTCGTTCATTTCAAATGTTTTTGGGGTTAGCTAGAAAATGCAATCCAAAAGTCAGAAAGAGCACCAACATGTAAATTGTGACATAGTAAAAAAATTGTGACTTTTTAGCTCCTTGAATTAGCCTTTTATCTATAAATGCAGATTCTGCTAATTTAGAGCAAATCTTTTATATAGAACTATGAATGAATAAAATGAGTGCCCAGACTTTAAAGGCTGAGAACTCAGTTCATTTGACCCCATTCATGTACTAAGTTTTTGGCATTGCACCACTTGGACTAACTTTCCTAAACATGGGTTTCTTCATCTGTAAAACAGGATGATATGTGGTTATGAGGCTTTACCATAGTGTTTATTAAATTCTTACTGTATTGCCTTATCTGTAAGAGAAGCAAATTAGATAGCAGTAACTTTAGTAACATTTCTTGTCTGCCTTTTGATGTTATTCTATGAAAAATTGAATTTAACCCATATTTCCAAATTTCTAGTTCTTATTTGATAAACTCTAAGAGATAAAATCACAAAAAGAGTTTTTTTCCTCGCCCTTTATTTTACATGTTAATTTTTAGAGCTCTAGGAGGTATTTAGGCTTCACATAAGTAGAACTAAATCTAGATATGCATAGAGATAAGAAAGATGGGTCTTTATACACATCACAGGGAATGATAACATTTCTTATAACTTTATTTGTAATGGTTAAACACCACTGCATTTTCTTTTGCCATGACTTAAAACATAATTTTGAGTTTCGAGGAGGTTGCTATTCTAATAGAATTATATATTCACAGACTCATAATTGGAACAGTCCATAAAATCAAACAATCCAACTAACTAATAATAATAATACAGTAGCAAAAACAACTACTGATTTGTTGTTGGCGCTATGTGGTAGTCATTATGATTATTCAACATATAGTTTCTCACTGAATTTTATTTAACCCTTACAGTGTCCACCAAAGTCACTATCCTCATTTTATAATTGAGAAATTTGAGGCTTAGAGATGTTAAGTATTTAGCTCAAGGTCACAAGACTACTAAATGTCTTAACTTGTACTTAAATATAGTGATCACCTTCTTTCTCTCTTTCTCTCACTTATGATCTTAATCATAATGATCCACTGACCTTCCCCTGATAGTTAATTCTCCTCTGCAATACATATGACAAGCAGTCATCCTACTGATCTTTACCCATCCTACAGTGTTATAAAACTATCTCTAGAGTCAGTTCATTCTACTTTTGGACACTTTTGGTTTCCTGTTAAGCTGAAATTTATTTAAGTTCTAGCTCTACCCTTGAAAGAGATTATTCACTGTCCCATTCGTACTAAATAAACACTACAATGTTTGCTCAAGAGCCACAATTTTTAAAAATGTTCTTAAAATTTGCAAACAATAAAAGATCATATCTCTGTTTTAAAGTTATCGCAGCAAAGCTGCTAAAACTACGAGCAAATGCCGAGATGTAGAAATTGGAAAATATATTTCATTACTCCACTGTTAAATAGAAGAGAGGGACAAGATTGAGTTAGTTGTAAATATGGAGTAAATGTTAGTTGCTATAGAACTGAGATAAATTTGATCCAGATTACATGAAGAAAGTCACTGGAAAAGGAATATTATCAAGGTGGTTAACTTTTATATGTTCAGAAGGAAATAATTTTGAGGAGATACAAAAATAAATTCTACCTTTAATGATGAAGGGAAACATCACAGAAGTTTGATTAAGGAGGGGAACTAAGAAAACAGTAACAGTTTTATCAAGAATGCTAGGGTAGGCTGGGCACAGTGGCTCAAGACTATAATTCCAGCACTTTGGGAGGCTCATGCAGGCAGATTACTTGAGGTCAGGAGTTCAAGAACAGCCTGGTCAACATGATGAAACCCCATCTCTACTGAAAAGGCAAAAATTAGCCCAGCACTGGTGGCATGCTCCTGTAATCTTAGCTACACAGGAGGCTGAGGCACAAGAATCGCTTGAACCTGCAAGGCGGAGGTTGCAGTGAGCAGAGATAGTACCACTGCACTCCAGCCTGGGCAACAGAGAGAGAGACTCCGTTTCAAACAAACAAACAAAAAAAGAATGCTAGGGTAAATATCCAATAAGAGTAGGAGTAGAACTATATTGCCAAACTTTTGTTAGAGATACTACCACTAAAGCATCATGGATAATATAAAAATTGCAGCTATGAATGAAAGAAGATTTAAAAATCAATGAGAAAACAAAAATTAGCTTGTAAGTTCTGATTCCAGTATATTTGATAATCCAGAGTAGTACAGAAATTGTAGTAAAACTGTTCTGAGGATTTGCTCCTTAAAATAGTCCTGTATTAATACTATTATTTGTTATAAGTATATACGGAAGCTGCTGTCTGCTCCAGTCAGCCTCTGCTTTCATCTCACACCAAACAAGAATCAGAACTTTGCCATACATATGTTTCCTTTTGTCTGCTTACCCTGACTGACAAAGAAATATATATATATATATATATATATATATATATATATATATAAAGTCTGCTCATAATATATATATAACATATATATATATATATTTTATGAGCAGACTTTATATATATTTTTGTGCTTCCAATGTATATGCAGAATGTAAGCACTTTCAACTTCTTCATTGTTCCCAACCTTAGTCAAAGCGACCTCATTTCCCACCTAGATTATAATTTATATATACCTTACATATAAATTATAAATATAATATAGAAATATAATGTATTTATAAACAAATTATATAATTATGAATATATTTATTTTACATGTAAATATAATATATTTTATATAATATTTATATTTTATATATAACCTGTTTATCAGTCAAGGTAAGCAGACAAAGAAAACTTTTCTAAATACTTCAAACAGAAGGAATTTAATGCAGTGAATTTGTTACATTGTTGATGAAATAGCTGAGAATCCAAAGAAGAAAGTAGATGTTACCACCCTTAATCTGGAAAGCAAAGGTTTGAGACAGTGTTAGCAGATGGGCCCAGATGGGGTCATGGGGGGGGGGCCTATGTGGTTGAAACAAAAGCTATAGAGGAGATGGATCCACTGCTGTACATAATCCCCCACAAAAGGGTACTAGGACAGGGATATCCTAGAATATCTTCCCTCCATCTTCTTAGTCATCGTCAGCACTTCCCATTGACCAAAGCCTACAGGAACTAGTAAAAGTTGGAGCCTGTGAAAGGGTAGTCTGTAGGGTTCAGCTCTGATACTAGGAAGAGAAAAAGAAGGACAAAAATAGATATAAAGGCAAATAAGCCCAATGGCTAACATACGGCCAAAAGAAAATTCACTCTCCATGGCATTAGTAAGCAAAATCAATTTTACCAATTGTTGTATGTGAGAGACAAAGACTTTATGTTATACACATCATAGTTTCAAACTTTGTTTGTTGCCTGCCTTTGACATGTATCTTTAATGACAAGTTTTCCTATCTTGGCTTATTCCTTGTAGAGCTAGTCTGTAATAACCACATCCATGAAAAAGTACTCACAAATTATACTAGAACTTATTCGCATTAGAATGCAGTCATGATAATCAAATTATAGTTTATTTCCTTAAGATAAACATTAAACTAAATATTGTCTTAGTAATGTTAATTTTATTATATAGTATTGTAAAGAAAATTTAATTTGCACTTACTCTTTTTTGTTCATATTTTTAACAGGAAAACTCCATCTGAATTCACAAGAATAGTGTATCCTTTCAGACTTTACTTCTTTACTTTCCACTCTATCTTCTTCACATTGCAAAGGGACTTTCATTATTACCACCCCATTGATGTTTGTGAATTTATATTGAAAAGTCATAATTATTTTCCCCCTACGTTAAGAGCTTCTTTACAGTATCTGAAACACATGATCCCTACCTTTCTCCTTTTATCTTAGTATTTTTTCCTTGATCTTAATGAAACCAAATTCTACTATTTCTCTAACCTTTTTTTTCTGAATTTCTCCTGTTAGCTTCTTCTCTGCCTGAACCTTAAATATTGAATAATTTCAAGAAAAGGTCCTTGGCCCTTTTTCTTTAAAAAGCTCTCGCTCTCTCTCTCTCTCTCTCTGATAGGTAGATATGAAGTTAGGTAGGTAGGTATATAGATCAATCAATGACAGATAGATAGATAGATAGATAGATAGATAGATATTAATATAGAGAGACAAACAGACTTTTATCCAACTCCATGACTTAAAATACTCAATGCAGAAATTTCTCTCTCAAGCCCAGACTCTTCCTCATAATCCAGACTCATAGCCAACCATACACCCAACACCTCCACTTGGTTTTCCCAAATATAATTTGTTCTAAAATTGACTTGTTCTAAAGAGAACACTTTATTCTTCTATCTTTAAACCTGCTTCTCTTGTAGCCTTTTCCATCTCTTATTGATTTCCTTTATCAAAATAGCTTAAGCTCAACAATAGTTCTTTCTACCTTCTACAATTAATCGATTCTCATCTCCTTGCAGCTGCACTTCCAAAGTATATGGAGAATTTAAGCACTTTTAACTTCTTAATTGCTCCCAGTCTCAGCCAAAACCACCTTCATTTTCCACCTAGTTAAGAGTAATAGCTTATTAACTAATATCCCATTTCTACTCATGTCTCTTTACATCGTAGCCAGGGTAATCTACTACGAGTGTAATTAAACTTATGTCATTTTTGCCTGTGGCTTCTTACTGCATTTAGCATAAAATACAAACTTTTTACTATGATCTGTAAATCTATATCAAGGAACATAGGTGTTATAAATAGTTTAATCAGATTTTTCTGGACATACTTATTAGAATCAACAAATTGCTACATAATATTGATCTATTCCAAATAGAATAATTGACTTAGGACTTCTATTGTCTTTCTCAAATTCTGTAAAATTGAAAAAGGTCACTTTTTCAAAATTCAAAGCACTTGAAGGCAAGATTTACAGCTCTGTGTCTTTAATTCCTTGAAACAGATCCTAGCAGTGAAACTTCAGCCAGTTCCCCATAAGAGATGTGCCTTCGTGAAAAGCAAAATTATTAAGTTTGTTGGCTTATCCTTTTCAGCATCTGAATCAATGATGTAATTCCAAGTATTTGAGATCTAACCACTATCCCCCACATTAAAAGCCAAAGAAATACCAAATGGAGATAAAAGTTACATGAAAGATTGCCTATGGCTGTAGCCTGCTGCCACTTGGTAGGACAATCAACATGCATGGGATATTAAGCTATATAATCTCAGTTGAATTGAATCAGCTATCTTAATGGGCCAGAAAATCAACCAGTCTGAGTGAAAAATTCCCTTGAAATGGTTGACTGGTATTAGTTAAATAAGCAAGTGAAATTTGTGAAATCCTTAAAATGTCCCAAACTAGGAGGGGACAAAAACACCAAAACCTATCTCTTTTTCAATTTCCAACTGAGTGCTTGACATAGTCTAGACATAGCCCCAGGGCTCTAAAACCAATTTTACCTCCTTTGATCTCTAAAAATATTTTTTAAATTCTCAATGATAGCTATCACCACTTAAGCCAATGACACGTGGACCATTATTCTCAACTTAATGTCTTTGTTCCATGAATAATTTACTCAATGATCTTACATATTTTTAATCACCTTCTTTCATTGTAATAACTCATATGAGAGCAAACATTATGCTTATTATATTGAGTTTTTGCATGCATTATCTAAAGCCCCTTTGAATAAAGTATTGTTATATATTTCAATAAGAAAGCTGAAGCTCAGATATGATAAATGATTTGTCCAAGATCATACATGTGGGAATGGCAAGGCCTTCAACTTCAAGTGTGTATAACTTCTTAGTCTTCTGAAAACTTAAAGGTTATAATTTTTTTTTTTTTTTTTTTTTGAGACAGCGTTGCCCTCTGTCGCCAGGCACCAGGCTGGAGTGCAGTGGCACAATCTCATCTCACTGCCACCTCTGCCTCCCGGGTTCAAGCAATTCTCCTGTCTCAGCCTCTCGAGTAGCTGGGACTACAGGCACACGCCACCACACCCGGCTAATTTTTGTATTTTTAGTAGAGACGGGGTTTCACCATGTTGGCCAGGATGGACTCGATCTCTTGACCTCATGATCTGCCCACCTCGGCCTCCCAAAGTGCTGGGATTACAGACTTGAGCCATAATTTTTATCTAAAATTTCCACCTGTGATAACCGGAAACTCTACAATAATGTCTCATCTTCTTACCTGGGAAAACTAAATAAAGCCATGCCATAATATCAAACTATTAAGCAGGCTTCACTATAAGAAATCATTAATTTATAAAGTAACTTGTAGAATTGACTACGATTTAATAGTCCAGCTAATTCCAAATCAAGCCTATATTTACTATGGGCTTAATGCCCAAAAAGAAAACAAGGCCCTTGTGCAGGTAGCTGATTTTCTCCTAAATTACACAATTGTATATGGAAAAAAAATCATGCTTTTGTATGTGGAGAAAATTCCTACAGCTGCCACATTCTTTCATTCTGAAGAAGCCTCAAAATGCTTTGCAATGAATCAAGTTGTTCTTTGAATAGAGTAAGTAAATAGTTCATTTTAGTAGAAAGTATATTGTCACTACATCAGCAATTCTCATTTAAAAAATGTGCATTACTTATTCAGCTATTTGAAAGATGGTATCAGGGAGAAGCTATTTTGTCAATTTATTTTCTTCCCTCTACAAGCCTTCATTTTAAAACCTACAACATTGTGTGTTTTTAAGTCATCAATTACCATTTTAAAATGTATCACTCTACCTTGAGTTTTTCAGCAAGTTTCTATGCCAAAGAAAACACTAATCCTTTCAATTTATTGGGAATCAATGTCTAATCCTCTTTTTTGTTCTCACACTTATTACAAATCATAAAGAATTCTGAGTCTCAGTTTTGAAGTGAAAGGCTGATATAATGTTCCTATTACTTATTGATCATTTTAAATTAAAAATTTTAGTGCTATTTGAAAAGCATACCAAAAATTTATGTTTTGCATAGAAACGCTTTTGATACATAATAAAAACTGTGTCTTTTGAAAGCTTTTTATACTATTTTTAATACCCATACAAATAGTGTTTCCTTTATTAACTTTGTGCTATTTCAAGCTTTCAGATATAGGGAAAAATAACTTTGGTTACCTCTACCACATATGAAGAACATAGTAAATGTGCTGATGAATGTTTTAAAGTCAACCTTAAAACAGCAAGAAGATTCTAAAATTATCTAGTGTATTGCTCTTTTAAAACTTTAAAAACTTTAAAACTTCATAGTCCTTTAAAAACATTGGTAACAATAACTTCTCTATATGATTCAAAATCTCTCAAGAGTTTGTCTATCTTCAGTATTCCTACAAATTTCTCAGCTCATAGGATATGTCTTCCTCAAATCAACAGATTTTTAATATATTCAAATCATATCAGATTCTATAGGCATTCATTTTAATTTTATTTTAACATTTCCTTACACATGTATAAATAATACATATATACATGCATATATACATATATGTTTATGAGATCATATGTCTCCTTCATTTTTCATTAACCAATACCTATCAAGTACTAACTGTGATATCAGGCACGGTTTAACTATAAAGGACAAAACATCACAGAAATGCCTGCCTTTATGTTCTAGTGTGGAAGATAGACAGTAAAGAAAACCAAAGGGAAACATAGGTAAATTGATAGTAATGAAAATGCTATGGAGAAAAACAGTGCAGGAGAGAGGGATAAGGAGCAGATGTTAGGGTGATGCCTATAGTTTAATTTGAAGTAGTTTAGCTAATGGGAAAGACCTCACTCTGAATGTGAAATCTGAGAAAAGAGCTTAAAGATACAAGATAGTTGACCTTGGGGATATCTAAAGGAGAAAAAACAAAACAAGTAAGGCAGAGTATACAGCAAGTGAACTAAAGAGAATAAACAAAGAGTAATAAAAGGACAATAGATTGTCACTCAGTGCCAGGAGTTTGGCTTTTGCACTTATTTAAATGGGAAGTCTATAGGGGGCATTAAGCAGATGACCTAACAAGTCACCAGTTATGGTATGAATAGACTTGAAGTACGGAATAAATACAAACTGTTATGAAAACTCTTGTAATACAGGCTACTCATGATACTGGCTTGTGCTAGCCTGGTGGCAGTAGAGATGTGAGAAGTGGTCAGATTATAAATGTATACGTGAGGTGGGATCCGTGGAATTTACTGATAAATTACACCTGGTATCTAAGGAAAAGCAAAAGAGAAATCAAGGATAACAAGTTAGGGTTGTTTATTGATTGAGATAAAGTTCTTTATTATTATTATTTCTTTCCAAAGTCTACACTAGCCTCAGGAGATAAAGGAAGTTAGCTTTTATCTCCTGGATATAATAAAGTTCTTTAAAGTATTGGGACTAATAAGATAACCAAGAGCATACATATCTGTAGGAAAAGTCAAAAAGATTAACTCGGAACTCTCCAACATTCAACACTCAGGTAGATGAGGAAGGAGGAGTAACAAAATTAAAAGATAATCCATTAGGAAATTTAAAAATAAGATCGGTTTTGAGTGTCCTGGAACTCAAATGAAGAAGGGTTTCAAGGAAGATAAAATAAATTAAAATGAATTAATTAATTCATCAAGAAAGAGGAGGATGGGAAGTTGACCATTGGATTTAGCAACATAAAGGACATTGAATTTAATTTAGTTATGTGCTAGAAGATATAAATAGGTACTTGTGAAATTTTCCTTTACATGGGAACACAAAATTGGATATAGCTAGAGATAGAAGTAGTCTCAAAAGAATGGGGAAAGGGGGAAAAATGATAGTGGGAGAAAATCAGTAGTGTGCTTTCTTGCATATTTGAGAGAAGTTAGGATTTTGTTGACAAATAAAGAAATTGTTCATTGCTTGGAAAATATACAAGAGAAAAAGCAGAGAATAATAGCATACGTTATATATGCTTGGCAGTTTCTGGTGTGTTTGTGTCTATTATATTTTATTGAACTTTAATTTAATTTACTTTTATGTTACTTTTACCACTGGCTTCTCATTATCTATTTTCCTCGTTTTCTTCATCAACACAAGAACAATTCTTTCTCTCCCAATTTGTAAGCTGGAGTTTATAGATAGAGAAATAGAAAGATAGATAGATAGATAGATAGATAGATAGATAGATAGATAGATGTATAGATGTATGTCAATTTAACAAAAAATACATTTATGTACATATTTATGTAGCTTGTTTCTCTCTTTGAAAAACAGGTAGCAAGGCCTGGTGCAGTGGCTCATGCACATAATCCCAGCACTTTGGGAGGCCGAGGCGGGTGGATCATGAGGTCAAGAGATCGAGACCATCTTGGCCAACATGGTAAAACCCTGTCTCTACTAAAAATACAAACATTGGCAGGGTGCCTATAGTCCCAGCTACTCAGAAGGCTAAGGCAGGAGAATCCCTTGAACCAGGAATGCAGAGGTTGCAGTGACCCGATATCATGCTGCTGCACTTCAGCTTGGTGACAGAGTGAGACACCAACTCAAAAAAAAAAAAAANAAAAAAAAAAAAAAAAAACCAAAAAAAAAACCACACACACGCATACAAACAAAGGTAGCAAAACTACCACAGTTCAATTTGTTCTTTTAACAGAATTAGAATAGTCCACAGAGTTGTACCAAAATTTATTCAACATTTCTTCAATAGTAAGCATACTGCTTATTTTGAGTGTTTTGCCAACTCAAATAATATTTCAATAAAAAACGTTTTACATATGTATTTAATAATGTGTACTGATATTTCCACATCTGGAGATTGGATGTCTTCCAATCTGTGAAACAGGTATATAAGGATTAATTATTTTAATGTTGTTAAGTGTTTTTATACTGTGGTCTACCTCAACTTACCAGCAGTTGATTTTTAAAATTATTTTTAGTTTTTCTGATCAGCATCAAATGATACATCATTTATAGTTGGCCCTCCATATCTATGGGTTCTCTATCCATGAATTCAACCAATCTTGAGTTGAATATATTCAGAAAAATAGCAAATGGTTACATGTGTTCTGAACATGTTCAAATTTCTTGTCATTATTCCCTAAACAATACAATATAACAACTATTTACATTGTATTAAATATTATAAGTAATATAGAGATTATTTAAAGCATATGGGAAAACATGGGTAGGTATATGCAAACAGTACCTCATTTTACATCAGAGTTGAGCATCCATGGATTTTGGGATCTGTGGGATGTCCTGGAACCAAACTTTCATGGATATTGAGGTACAGAGGGATTACTGTACTTTATTTTGTATTTCCTGAAATACTACTAAATTTGAGCATCTTATTTAAGTTTTATGCCATTTGGGTTTGCTCTTCAAGAATTAAAGTTCACTGAATGAATTATATTTGCTTGTTATTGTATAATTTTTCCATTTTTAGAGAATATGTAAGCATATGTCCTATATTAAAGACATTAACCCTCTGTCTGCCATTGTGTTCAACTTTTTTTTCTAGAACATCATTTATTTCTTAATATTCAAATTTTTCCATATCAGTAAAATATTTTCATGTATTCTCATAGGTCTCTGCTATGGTTTAAAAGGTCCCCTCAAAACTCATGTTGAAGTTTAATTGCCATTGAAACAAGGTTGAGAGGCAGGAACTTTAAGAGGTGATAGTTCATGAGGGTTTCATCCTCATGAATAGATTAATGCCATTAACTTAGGCATGGGTTAGTAATCACAGAAGTCTGCTCCTGATACAAAAAGGAACTTGGCTTACTTTGTGCTCTGTTTGACAGGCTTGCTTCTGCCTTCCACCATGAGCTGGCCCTCACTAAATGTCAGTGCTACTCTCTTGGACTTCCCAGCCTCCAGAACCATAAGCCAAATAAACTTCTGTTCTTTATAAATGATTCAGTCTGGGGTATCTTGTTACAGCAGCAGAAACAGACTAAGACAGCCTCCAAGGCTTCTTTCCCCTATCCTATATCTTTGGGACAATGTCCTTTTATGTTTAGTCTCTTTCATGTTCTACTCAAGAGTCCTGAACTTTCTTCTATGCCTTTATCTAGCACAAGGGGAAAAAAGGAGGAATTCCCACAATTTTCTGTATCAATTCTTGCCAGAACTCAAGCATTTCTTGAATACAGATGATCACTGTCTGCAGGAGCCATCTGACTAAAAATAAATTAAAACTTAGAAGGTTTTATATAGCTGTGTTTAGGCTACTACATTCAAACAATCTTCTTACATGGCATATTTTCTGGATAGTATATATTTCCATTAGCTATTCATCAAGATTATTTTTAGAAATCTCATCTCTCATAGTCTTATTGTTCTTCTTAAAAATCTTATGTCTTGAGGAAAAAACCTGACCTAAAGTTATTTAAACATTAAATGTATTACTTTTCAGGTATAATTTTGGATATATAAGCAATCGAAAATATAATGTAGTATGATTATTCTGGGATTTCCTATGGCAGAGTTCCTCCAATTTAAGTGCTTGAATCTGAAAAGATAATGGACAGACCTGGCATCTTCTATATCTCTATAAGAGTTTTCTGATTTTCTATCTTGACTTTGTTTTTCTTTCTTATTCATGCATGTAATAGAAAAATTATTGAGTATTGAGTACTACTTTTATGCAAAAAAAAAAAAATCTGGACTCTGGGTGCATGGAGTTGAAGAAGACAATCAAGTCCCCTGCTTTTTTGGTAGAGATAGATATTACACAAAAAAATAAATAAATATAAATATATAATAAAATACATAGAATAACTTAAAACTGTGATGAAGTGTTAAGATAAAACTTAGAATATCATTTGATATAAAAACTGATATTGCAGAGAAGAAAACATTTAAACTAGTATCTAAAGGATAATCTAAAAGAAAAACGCAAGAATACTGCAGATCATAATCCCCTTTTACCTGAAAGTTAAACACAAATGTCATTGTCCTTGGTTTTACACATTTACAATTATCACACACATACACATTCAAATACATGCGCACATACAAATATACAGATACACACACAAATGTCTATATATGCTGTTAACATATATGTTTACATGTATATTTGTTTTTGGCTACTGTTAATATTGAATTAGATAAGGTAGGTAAACAATAGGTATAGCACATAGTGCAAAGTGAGAACCTTGGAGATATTTTAAATATAAAACACAGCAATAATAATTTGTTATAGTTCCATCAGAAATAAAAGGTAAAAACAACAGAAGAGGCAGCTGTAAACAAAAATGCCTAAAGACCTGGGAAGAATTTAGGAAATATTTATTGTGGTCTTAAAATCAACAATACAGAAAATAAGCCATTTTTTCATTAGATAACCAGATTGACTGACATGAATTTGATTGGATTATAGGAATTTTCAGGTAATCTCTTTTAACTTTGTTCATTCACTTGGCTAACTTCTATGGATTATAGGATTTTTTCAGGTAATCTCTTTTAACTCTGGATCCTTCACCTGGCTAATTTCTACTTATCTGTCTTGTCATTTCTTCATCAAAAGTTCAAAAAGCAATTTAATAAACCACACTTTACCATCTAATTCAAAATGTCTTCTTTACAATAAAAATGATTTCAACTTATATGCATCTGAATGCACCATTCCATTTCATTTACTAATTGCAAATATAAGTTATGTAATAATACCTGATACAACAGATTCATGAAAACACTATCCTATGTATGCTTTTAGTGAATTTTTGAAGCATAACATATATACAGAAAAGTGCATAAATCTCAAATATACAGCTTGATAAATTTGCTATTTGAACATGTTTGTGGACCACTACCCAGGAAGGAAATAAAACATCAACACATTCTTGGGAGGCTCCCTCAGCCTCCCCAACTACTATTGTGATTTGTATTTATCATAGGTTACTTTTGCAGTTACTGAAGTCCCCAGGAGTAGAATCACATAGGAACTACTGTTTTTTGTCTAACTTCTTCTACTAAAGCACTAGTTTTGTGAGATTCATTCACATTGTTACGTGTAGAAATAGCTAGTTTGTTTTCACTATTTTATAGTATTCCATCAAATAAATACAAAAATATTATTTATCCATTTCTCTTGTTAATGATTATTTGGGTTGTTTATAGTTTATTGGGGCTGCTCAGAATGATTCTGCTATGTACACCCATGCACATGCCTTCTAATACAAATAAGCAATTCTGTTGAAAATTTCTGGTCCATAGGATTGCGTATATTTGACTTTAGTGAATATTGCTAACTTTTTTTTCCAACGTGGTATGTATGCTATTTTTTTAGAAAATTAATTTCTGTGAGTTGTGTGCATATCATAGAAAATCAGAATGATGTTAATTTCCTTTGGATAAGATACAACCTCTCCTACCCCAAAATTGTAACAACAGCAGATCAAGTTCACTTGGTCAAGAGGACAGATGGTATAATTTTCATGTTTCTAGGGATTTGACTATTTCTGATTTGGCATTACTCCTAGAAAACATAATCTTTTAAGGGTCACAACTGAAAGACTTGTGCTTTTACCAAACCCCATTTTTCTTACTAGTTCCTGAATTCCAGTTTCTCTTTACTTAAATTTAGAGAAACTTGTTTAGTTTTTCATTTGTTTTTGCACTGTTAGCAGTCACTTTCTGTTTGTTTGCTTGATCTCAGGAGCCAGCCCAGTTTAGGAATTCACAATGAGGTTGCTAAAAGCTTCAAATACTCATTTTCTGCCCAACTTCTATATCTTAAATTGGAAATCAAGGATTTAGCTTATTGGAAAAATTATAGAAATTGTTTTCATTACCTCTGTGTACTTCATTATTCTTTCTGAGATATGACCCCTCAAGTTCTGAATGTCTTTGTTGTTTTTCAATACTCAATTTTTAAAAATGTTATATAGTTTCCAAATTGTTCTAAGTGAAATGGTTTGCTGTGACACAGCTATTTTCTCATGGCCAGTAACAGAAGTCTTAAAGGATAGTATTTTATTATTATGGGCTAATGAGATTAGAGGTATTATAATATGTAAAAAAATGTACACAAAGTACAGGCCAAAAGTCTTCACGGATTTCAGGGAGCGACATGATTTACATCTAAATGATCTTTCTTCAATCTTATTAACTACAAGTCTTTTTAAATACACTTTTAAAAATACTGCAGTCAGAGTGCTAATATTAGATGTAAGAGACAACTTTTTTGTCTTATGGCCGTAATTAGAAAGAAAATGTGTTTTATGTTTGTATGCCTATGCATGTGTGTGCATATATATATATTTTTCAATACAGTATATGAATAGAATTCAATAGGATATTAGAGAAGAAAATCTCATCATTTTTGACAACATGGATGGACTTCGAGGAAATTATGCTAGGTGAAATAAACAGGCACAAATAAAAAAATACTGCATTATCTCACTTAAGTGTGGAATCTAAAAAAATTCAACACAGAAGCAGTTAGTAGAATGTTGGTTGCCAGGTGGTGGGGGAGTGGTGGAAATGAAGAGATGCTGGTCAGAAGGTACAAAGTCTTAGTTATGCAGAATAAATAAGTTATGGAGATCTAATGTACAACATGATGACTACAGTTAATAATACTGTATTTTATACTTGAAATATGATAATATTTCTTAAATGTTCTCATCACATACAAAAAATGCTATGTCAGGTGATGAATATGTTAATTTGCTTGATTATGTTAATCATTTCATTATGTATACATATATCAAAATATCATATGTTGTAAATATATGCAATTTTTATCAATTATAAATCAAAAAGCAGGAAAAAGCTGATTATTTTTATCATTTTATATTATACTGTCTAAAAATCAAATATTATTCTAGATTTTGCTGCTAAACCTAACTGGTTCTCAGTACTTCAGTGATATCATGTTTAAAATTAAAATTAACATTACTAACTATGTAACACTTTCATAATGCTATTCCATTTAATTCTCACGACCCTATTAGTTGGATAATGTAGTATTATCTTTCTAGTTTTTGGAAGACTAATGAAGGCTTACACAGACTAGCTGAAATATCCAATATAATACAGTTTATTAATTCAAGGCTGGGATTGCATCCCATTTCTCTCTATGGATTCCTCCAATTTTTTTTCCTATTAAAATCCAAAGGATATTGTATATATTCCAAAATTAAAACATCTCTAAAGAAATGACCTAGTCCCTTTAACCCCCTCGGGTACCCAAACATCAATAGCTGTAAACTGATTGTCTTCTCTAAGTTCAGTTTTTCATCACAGTTGATGGAAAAATGATCTTGAGAGTAACATTGCCAGTAGTTTCCCTTTTTTTAAAGTCAACTCAAATTATACTTTTGTTCTTCAACTGGCTCCTTCTCTTTGGCTGTCTATCAGAATGAAGACAACACAGAATGACTAATGATTAGATTAGTGTTCAAAGTAGGGTGAAGTTCTTCACTAGTTTCATTTGGTGAATAAAGGGAACTTTTAGAGTAAAAGGAGGCACAATTAATAAGCATGCTAGGAAAACTGGATCTATCTTAGGTAAATATGAATACATAATTACTCTATTGATTATGGATTGTAGCTTGGAATATGGACATAAAATAGATTTATATATGTCATTACTAACTCTTGATGGTTTGAAGACTGGAGGATATGAGTAGAATCATAATACTTAAAGAGTTCAAGCTCTATAGGAAGACCGTTCAAGATTTAAACCTAGTTCCACCATGTGCTAACTGTGACACTTTGAGCAAACTATTAAACTTCCTGAATTGGTTTGTTCTTCGTGCCTGACAAACTTTCCCAAAACTCAGTGGCTTAAAACTATAATCATGTATTTTTACTCATGCATTTGCAGGACAGTTGATGTTTAGCTAGAGTTTATCTGATTTAGAATGGGTTCAGCTATGAGTCCTTATTTCACCCTGCAATAGCTGGATCTGCTTTCTCTGCTGGTCTGTGGATGAGGTGGGGCAGCTCTGCTATGATTTTCTCTTTTTATTTTCAGACTCACAAGCAAGATAGAGAGTGAACTTAATTTTGCAATCATAATGCTGCAAGAAGAAAGAAGAAACACCCCAGTCCTTTTAAGGCCTAGACTAAACACCTGGACACACTCTATTATCCAATGTAAGCCATTCACAGTCAAAGAAGAGAAATATACTCAACCACTATTTTGAAATAACTGGCCACAAGGCAAAGTTTATGAATGAAGGAAGGACTAAAGAATTGAAAATAATGATGCAATCTACTATTTGGTCTGACACTCAGTTTCTTCATCTACATAATGAAGTTTTTTGAGAGATTTGTTGGAATGCTTGAAATAATATACAGCATCCAGCACATAGTAGATGTTTGATACCTAGACATTTTTCTAGTTTTATTGTTACTAAGAGATTAAGATATAATTATGGCCAAGTATGGTGGCTCATGCCTGTAATCCCAGCACTTTAGGAGGCCAAGGTGGGTGGATCATGAGGTCAGGAGATCAAGACCATCCTGGCCAACATGGTGAAACCCCGTCTCTACTAAAAATACAAAAATTAGCTGGGTGCGGTGGTGCACACCTGTAGTCCCAGCTACTCAGGAGGCTGAAGCAGGAGAATTGCTTGAACCCAGGAGGTGGAGGCCATAGTGAGCCGAGAGCAAGCCACTGCGCTCCAGCCTGAGTGACAGAGTGAGACTCCATTTCTAAAAAAACAAGTTATAATCACAAGAGCTATTTTAAGAAAATAATTAAGTCCAACAGTTAATTTCAAGTATCTTTTTTTTTCTGCATTTCTATGTTATTGTTAGAGATCAGGAAAAATAAAATGGTGTTCAGAGCTTAGTCCTATTCATGAAAGTAGTTCCAAAATTAAATATATTTAAAACTTTAGATACATGATATAATACTCTTATCTTAGCTAGCATTTCTGTTTGTGATTAAAATGGAATGAAACAAAATTAAATGCATGTTTAGGTCATTTGTCTCTCTGTTGATTTACCTTTGTTGAAGCAGGTAAAAATGCATCTAAAAATGTAATCATTGAAATAGCAAAAGTTCATAGTGAGAGTAGTTTAGTATTCTAACAGAAAAGTAGAGAGAGTTTTATTCAAACAGCTGAAGCTTGAGAAATTTAGATTTATACCTTTACTCATAAAGGGTTTTTGTTTCTAGAATTGACTTACGAAAATTTTGCTGTGAATTGCTAAATCATAATGCATTTAAGATGCACTTCATAAACATCAAAAAAGTCAATCAATACTTTTCATCATAGTATACCTTGTCATAATATTAGCAAATGCAATAGGATTTACTTTTCTTTCTCATAACATGGTTTTGTAGCATATGAACCAAAGATATTTCATCTGATTTACTTTCTAAATGTGTACATCAAATAGATTGGTCTCCTTTTTAAAATTACCTTCTTTTGGTACCTGGAACAATTGTATTTAAAATATGCCTAGAAGAATAGTAAATAAATATATCTTTAATATAATAAGAATCATAGCATATTAGAAGCACTGGGACTGAGTGTTTATTTATTGAGATGATTTATCGCTCTGTAGTGTCAGAGAATAATGCACCAATAATTAATTAGGGAAATAATTTCATCTTAATTTACTGGTTTGCTAGTAATTCATATCATCTTGGTTTTCTTAAGTAAAAAAAAAAATGGAGCTAGAGCTATCACCACTTTTGATTGATGAACCTCAAAATTAGTGTCTGTGATAGTTAATTTTAGGTGTCAATGTGACTGGATTAAGAAATACCTAAGAGAACTGGTAAAGGATTACTTCTGGGTTTGTCTGTGAGGGCGTGTCTACAGAAGACTGGCCTGTGAGTTGGTAGAATGAGCAGGGAAGATTTTCCCTCAACATAGGCAGGCACCATCTAACCCATCTGGGGACCCGCATAGAACAAAAAAGGCAGAAGAAAGGCAATTAACCTTCTCTCTCTACTGGAGCTAGAACACTCTTTTTCCCCAGCCCTTGGACATCAGAATTGTGGTCTCTCCAATCTTCAGATTCCAGGACTTGAAACGACAGTCCTGGGGTTCTCAGGCATTCGGCCTCCAATTTAGAATTATATCATTGTCTTCTCTGGCCTTAGGGATTCAGACTTGGGCTGAGCCATGCTACCACACTATCCCAGGGTCCCTAGCTTACAGATAGCTCGTCATGGTATTTGTTAGCCTCCATAATTGCATGAGCCAATTCTCCTAATATCTATCTATCTATCTATCTATCTATCTATCTATCATCTATCTATTAATCCATCTATCCATTCTATTGGTTGTGTCTCTCTGGAGAACCCTCACTAATCCAGTGGCTATGGTTTCAAATGACAGTTTTAACTAGTCAAGATATAAAATTCAGGTAAAAACACACATCAAGAGTAATAAAGTTTTAATCTACTCTGTATTCTTTTTGCTGAAGTTATTGCTTCTCTGGTCTGAATGTTGGCTTTACTGTAAAATTCATATGGTTAAACCTAATTACCAATGTGATGAAATTAGGAAGTGAAACCTTTGAATGGTGACCGGTTCAGAAAGCAAGTCTTCATGAATGGGATCAGTGTCCTTATAAAACAGGCCTTAGGAAACTTGTTCATTCCTTCTACTATGTGAAGATACAGTGAAAAGCCGTCATCTATGGCTTACAAAGTGGGCCCTTTGAGATCAGCTTGGCTAACATGGTGAAACCCCATTTGTAAAATTATAGGCACCTACCACCATTTTGTAAAAATACAAAAATTAGCTGGGCATGGTGGTAGGTGCCTGTAATCCCAACTACTCAGGAGGCTGAGGCATGAGAATCACTTGAACCCAGGAGGTGGAGGTTGCAGCGAGCCAGGATCCTGCCATTGCACTCCAGCCTGGGTGACAGAGTGAAATCCATCTCCAAAAAAAAAAAAAAAAAAAAAGAAAGAAAGAAAGTGGGGCCTATCCAGACAGTGAATCTGATGGTATCTTGATCTTGGACTTTTCTGTCTCTAGAACTATGAGAAATAGATTCTATTGTTTGTAAGCTCCCCAGTTTATGGTATTTTATTATTAAAGTAGCCAACAGACTAAGAAAACTCTCCATTATTGTTTTTAAAATATTATACCAACTCTATTTTGAAATTTCGAAGCTTGGTCTAAAATATTTTATTCATTTATGTAATAAACATTTATTGAGCTTCTATCATATGTTAGGTATTATTAGTGCTAGGGATACTACAACACAAAATAAATTAAAAATCTATCTTGTGAAATTTATAATCTAATAAGAAGAGTTACATGTAAAATAAATAATATACTTTGTAAGTCACTGATAAATTCAATAGAGAAAAATAACTCAGGGCAAGGAAATAGAAAAAAATCTACCCTGGTGGCAGTTTACACTTTTAAATTGGGTTGATCAGGTGCCACAGCTCATGCCTGTAATCCCAGCGTTTTGGGAGGCCAAGGCAGGTTAATCACTTGACGTCAGGAGTTCAAGACCAGCCTGGCCAACATGGTGAAACCCCATCTCTACTAAAAATACAAAAAAATAACGGGGCGTGGTGGCATGGATCTGTAATCCCAGCTACTCACGAGACTGAAGCACGAGAATTCCTTGAACCTGGGAGCCAGAGGCTGCACTGAGCCAAGATCATGCCACTGCACTCCAGCCTGGGCAACAGAGTGAGACTGTATCTGAAAAGCAGTAAAATAAAATAAATAAATAAATATGCTGGTCACTGAGCTCTTCACTGTGAATGTGGACTTTGGACAAATACTTAAAGAAGATGAGGAAGTACAACCATGTGGATACCTGAGGCAGGAGTGTTATACGTAGAAAGGACCCTATGAGCAATGGCCATGAGGCTAGAGCTTACCTGGTCAATGGAGCATCAAGAGGATCACCACATGCATATAAACATAAGGGCAACACAGAAAGAAAGACAAAGAGGCAGGGGAAGTGTGGTGGTGACACAAATTGTAGAGGTCTTAGAGCCATTATAAGGTTGTATATGTAGTGGGATAGCAAATCATCAGAGGGCATGATGAAGAACAGAATGAAATGACTTTATTTCCAAAGGATCACTTTGGCTTCTGCATTAATAGAAGACTGTAAAGGAACAAGAGTGGCAATAAGGACAACAACTAGTATCAAGTAATAACAAAGCAGGTAAGAAGATCGTGGTTTCAGCCAGGGTTGTGATAGCGGTGAGAGTGGGAAGGAGGATGAGAAGTGGTCAGATTTTGAATGTATTTTTAAAGTAGCTACAATAGAAATCATTTTTTATTTTTAGTATAGTTGTAGAGTGTGGAAGACAGAAGCCAAGTGTGAAATGGAGGCTTTATAAGCCTGTGCTGCTGGAAGGATAAAATTGATTTTTCCGAGATGGGACTAAAGATGGAGGCACTGGGTTTAAAGGAATGATCAATATTTTAACTTTGAAATGTCATTGAGACATGCAAATGGATGTTTCAAGTATGTAACTGAATATCCTGAAATCTGGGAAAGAGGTCCGCATGAAAAATTAATATGTGGGAATCTCCAGTTAGAGTTATTTAATAGTTTAAAACACACATGCACACACACACACAATACTGTTAGATCACCAAAGAATGAGTGCAAAGGGAGAAAAGTCCAGAAACTGAATCATGGCCACTTCAACATTTAGAGTTAAAGAGAAAGGAACTAGCCAAAAGCTAAAACCAACTAAAAAAACTAAGGGCATAAAAACAAGTGGGAGAAATATAGGGAACCCACACTCTGGAAGCCAAGAAAATAAGGCATTTCAAGAAGGAGGGAGTAATTTAATGTGTCAAATACTGCTGATAGATTAAAACAAATAACTGAGAATTGCCAATTGAATATTTAAACATGATCACTGGAGAAGTTTATAAAAACATTTTCTTTTGGCATTATATAGATAAAAGCCTAATTAGAGACGACTTACGAGCAAACAGAAGGACTCGGCTCTTAGAGGCAGAGTATAGACCCTATATTTCATTAGTTCTAACAAATGCATTATTTTATCTTTTAAATATCTGAAATTAGGATGCATATTAAAATTACGACATTTATCCTTATGAACACCTAGGCAGCTATTCCAATGCAGTTGTCATTGCCTGCTTTTTCACAGAGTTTCATAGTTGCTTAAATTTTCATCATTGCTACATAAAAATAAAATTAAAAGTTCTTCCCATAGTGTGATATAAAAACTTTGGCCATAGTTTAGCATTTTTTTTTCCTGTCTTAACGGTACCTACATTAATTGCATATTGTAATCAATGTGGCCAAAATACAATAAATATGATTATCATGCATTTTAGCTATAAGGGGACAACAGAAATGTAGAGATAGCTGGAAAGAATTAAGAGATCAATAAGGGGTTCACTTACAGGATTTTAAGATGGGTTAAATTAGCATATGCTTGTATGCTAATGAGAATGATCTCATAGAAAGGAAAATTTAGAAGCAGCATGATATACTTAAAGGATGTCTTGTACATCTGAATGTGAGAATATGGTTTGCAGTACAGTGTTTTGATGAAATCATTTAGATCTTCTGTTTATATTCACAAGATAGAAGTTGTTCTAAAATCCTTCTGTGGATTAGGAACTAAAGATTTGAAATCAATGGAAACTTTACTATGATGTATTTAAGAACTATGAGTCATCATTGATATAAACGTTTAATTATAATACTTCTTCAACATGACTCCTCACTTCTACACCCATTCAGAATCTTAATATAGTCATTATAATTAAATAATTTAAAACATAAAGGGACTTAAAACAGGAATGTTTCCATTTATATTTTTACTGATGTTAAGAATTATTTTTAATTAGTATGCTAGTTTTACAAACTGCACCTATTTTAACTGGAAATCTGTATCTTGTTAAACCTCATGGACAAGTAATAAGGCATTCCCAAGTTACAAATGGGGTTACATAAATATAAAATAAAATAATAAAAATAACTATTTCCAGAAAGCTTATTGCGTATTTGAAACTGTGAGGAATGATACATAAGACCTAGTATAATATTGCAAACCTAAAAAATAAGTATAAAATAACTCATTTTTCAGATAACATGCTTGAAATGGATGTAGGGTATATATCTTTTCTTTTCTTTCTTTTTATTTTATTATTCCCATTACCCAGGCTGGAGTGCCATAGTGTGATAACGGCTCACTGCAGCCTTGACTTTCCAGGATCAGGTGATCCCACCTCAGCTTCCTGAGTAAATGGGACTAAAGGTGCACCGCTACGGCCGGCTAATATTTTGTAATCTTAGTAGAGATGGGGTTTCTCTGTGTTGAATATTATGGTATGTAAGTGGTGGCTAGGTATCAAATAACTCAAAAGTCCATATAATTATTTATTTAACTAATTTGTCTTTGTGTTCATCTGTCTGATGGAGTTACTTTCACAATCTTTATGCTAGTCAAGTATTTCCGAAAAATTTAATAAATAGTAAAAAGCTAGTGTTCCATATTCTATAACTAATAAATATATGTAAGAAAAATCCAGTTGTGAAACAAATGTAATCGTGAAGATTAGATCTGGCATAATGTGTAATTTAATTCACAAATATATATAATTTAAAATCTTGGTATAAATTCATATTAATCTTTTATTTAATAACCATCATTTTAACATACTTTGATTATTTGATGATCACTGGATTTTATTTGGTTTCATTTTTTTCTGTTTTATTCTTAAAATAATGATAATTTACCTAAAATGTGATATTTATTATAAAAATGTAAATATTAAAATCACATTTTGACTAATTCTTGGTAGCAATTAACCTGTGTTCCTTTTTTCTGTCCTATACATGTATAAACATGATAGGCATTTTGAGTGAATATTGCTGTGCTCTCTGTATATATCATTAACTGTTCTGTAAAACAAAAATTCAAGAAAGTTTTCTATTATTGATCTATGGTTGCTTTGAATCTTTCTGCTCATCTACATACATATTTGTTCATGTTTACATGTTTCATCTAGGGGCTTAATCATCTGTTATGCCATTTATTCTGTGGGAAAATGTGTTCTCAATTGTGTATAGGGGGTTAACCACACATCATCACTTGTCCACGAGGCATGCATGAATGATGTCATGGAACTAGTGGCAGAGAGAGGGTATAGGATAATATTTAAGAACACGGGATCTAGAGTAAGGCTACATGGGCACCAATGATAACTAGTTATATGATCCTTGGTAAGTCAGTTGACCTCAGTTAGCTTCATTTTTCATACCCTTTAAGTGAACGTTATAATAGCATTTTTATCATAGGCTCTTAAGAGTTAAATGATAGAGTAACATAAATATTTAATAAATTGCTTGGTATATAGTTTGTGTTGAGAGAACAAATAGGGAAATGCTATGGCCACCTGGGGCATATTACTTTGTTCCAAACATGTCTAGATACCAAAGTTCTTAGTTTATTACTTTTAAGTATAAATTTTAAAATATATATATATATATATGTATATATGTGTGTATATATGTATATATGTGTATATTTAAGTGTATATGTTTATATATGTATACATGTAGAGTTTTAATATTTATATTTCTGAAGAAAATTAAGAATTCCATCGTAGCTATGTGCACTTAAACATGATACATCTAAATATTATCACTAAATTGGCTATATTAAATTATAGTAAAAAGGCATATTTTAAACAGAATTATTGAGATATATTATGAAGGATGTAGTAACATATTTTCTGCATTTTTAGTGTGAGATGAGGTATATCATTTTCCTTTAATGGCTCTACTTAGTGGGAAAATAACTTTGGTTATAGATTCCCAAATAATTAAACATCTTCAATAGGCTGCCTATGAAGTGATCTTATTTGAATTTGAGCAGTGACACTGTATTACTTTGCTAAACTGTGCAGTTTTATATAATTCATTTATATCCACAGTATATACATTGTAATATACTAATGAAATCAAATGTTAATGTTCTACAATATGAACACATATGTCTACTAGAATAAACATTCTGAAAACGAGACAGCAGTTTTGTAAATCACCTTGAACCTCAGTGTTCTTCAGTACAGCTCATGCAGTAACAAGGTTAGATACTAAGTAGTTTTACTCATTTCTGTCAAGTTGATATTGCTTCTGATTTGTGCTTGCTTAATTGATTTGTTTTTGCCTCTGTGGTTAGGCAAATGTAAAAGCCTACAGATTGTATCCTCAACATCTTTGATCTTGTGAATTTCAGCAGGTACCTATACGGGCCTGTGCATATAGTAAGTTTAAGTCCAAACTTTTAAAAACTGGGCATATTCATAAATGCAAAAAAACAACAGAGACTGTGCAGATGAAAGGCAAATATAGTAAATAAGAAGTAGTGAGAGATTTTGTTTGGTTTGTCATTGATTTCTTTTAAAATGTTTTTTATCTTTGTGAAGAATTAAAAGGATGACTTTTAAAGAAAGTATACATTTCTTGACCCAAATGTAATCATAATCAGATAGGATATTCACTGACCTTGAAATCAAAGCTCTAGATGTTTACTGGCACATGTGTTGTTTGGTAAATTTGTGCTTCAAACTTCTTTTCAGAAATACGGATTTCTCAAAAATGTTTAATTGTTATTTTTTTTGTTTTTTACTTTTTATTTTTTTAGAGACAGAGTCTCACTCTGTCACCCAGAATAGAGTGTAGTAGCATGATCATAACTCACTGTAACCTTGAACTCCGGGCATCAAGAGATTTTCTGACGTTGGCCTCCTGAATAACTAGGGGTGTAATTTTTTTCTGTAGAGATGGGGTCTCCCTCTGTTTCCCAAGTCAGTCTCCTGAAGTGCTGGGATTACAGGTGTAAGCCATTGTGCCTGGCTGGGTATTTTATTTTAAAATCCTTTGAAATCAAACTTAAGAGATTGTGAAAAATTATTGTAATCTTAAAATATATTTCTAATGTTACTACGCAGTGAAGCATTCCTGAAAATTGTTTTATATACTTTTGAACAATCAGCTTACTTGCTTCTATAATTCAAGAGCACATAGACATTATTTTTTAGAGTAAGGTAAACTAAATGAGACATTTTGGCTATTACTTTATGACTTTAATAAATGTACAGACGTTGGAATATAAAGTACTTCACTGTCTTAATGTGTGTTGCTTTACTGACCCTTCCTCATCTGGTAGTGCAAGCAGAAACTCCAATCACATATTCAAAATATACACTGCAATAAAAAACAAAGTATTTACTCTTATTTCCACTGAATACATCCATAACACTTTAGATGGTTTGAAGACATACACAGGTGAATGTGTTGAGATAGTTTGATTCATGTAAATGGAGTTCCCCAGAGAGAAGCAGAGATAAAACTGGTACAAACTTCGAACTCCCTGAAAAACTCACTACTTCTAAAAACTAAAATTTATTTCTATATAATACACTCAAGCACTTTTACTTTTATTGTTTCAATTTTTAAAAAACAGGAATCTCTTGGCTAGTACTTCTTTAGTGAATATTTACTCGATATTAAAAATATCAAGTAAATCAAATCCCTAGTCTCCAGAGCAGTGTATGTCTTGTGTTCTGAAGTTGTGTCATATAAACAAATTGTTTTTCTAATCCTTTTGTATTTGTTAAGGTATATGAAAAGTTTAATCTAATCTGTCCGACATCATCAAATTTTTATTCCCTAACCTTGATTTTATTTGCAAACAAAACCCAATTTCCAAAGATATGAATTGTTACCTATATAACTGGATTATGGGCTACAAATCAATACATTTGATATTATCATAGTTAACGTTTCAGAAAATTGTGTCACAAATAGTACTATACATTTGTCTTGTTTTATTATTTTTAATAACCCAGTTTTACTATCAATATTATATTTTTATTTCAGAATAATCTTTCAAAGTAGAATAAAATGACATAATAAGTTAAAACTTAACAAATTATGCTAAAGAATTTATCTACCTGGCCAAGTTATTTTTCTTGTTTAGTATTAGTTTTTATAATGCTACTATTCATATCCCCTCTAGAAAAACTTATTAGAATTCCTATTTTATTTTCATACAATGAGTCCCAGAAAGGATCCTTATAGGAGGATTAAGGAGAATCAGCCACTAAACCTAATTATAAAACTGAGATTTCTTATTAAGCACTTCCACACATATTATCACCTTAAAACAACCCCTATTATGTAGAAATTAATATTGCCACTTAAAGGATTATGAAAGAAAGTCTCACAGACTTCAGTCAAACACCTTGCAAGTAGCTGATCTAAGGCTCAAATGCATTCTTCTTACTAGAGGAACAAAGTGTCTTCCACCAGAGCAATCAATTAAAATTCAGTATTTATTGTGCACCTGCATTTGACAATTAGTCATAAATGCTTTGGGGCATTGACTCAACCTAATTCTATCTCCCTCTTCCTCTTTCTCTGTCTGAAGCCCATATACAAACAGAAAGAGAATTTTACAGATGAGAAAATGGAGCTATAGAGAGATTAAAGTACATTCTATAGGTAGCAAGTCAGTAAGGTCCAAAACTGAAATTGAAATATGGAGCACTGGATTTTAAATGCAGGCTATATTTTTTAAAAAATGACAGGATGCTCTCCCAGTTACAGCACATTATTCCTAGGTGTTCTAGAAGTGCTTATCTTGAGGTTTAGACAATTATCTCAATATTTGTTATATTTAGTCTCCTTTTTATTAGGTTCATGCCAAAGTAATTGCAGTTTTTGACAATAAAATAGTAATATTATATTGACTCTCATTTATTGTATTGTTTTTCTCTCATATTATTAATTGCTTTGTATCTTACTACTTTCTGATATTCTCATTACTAAGTTCTTTACTAGTTTGCTATTGTTATCTTTGGTTTTAATCCGGTGATCATTTTCTCACCAGTTAAACAGATATAGCAGACTTGCATTTAGGCTATCGTGTGCTTCTTTACCTTCAAAATGTTTTTGTAATGACAACCTTAAATAAACACCACAAATTTTGAAAAGTACTTTTATTTTTTTATTTAACACTGAGAATTCTTAAATTTCCTTGAGACTTTCATGTGTAAACCATGGATTATTTGTTAGGGTGCTTTTTTAGTTTCTTGAAACAAAATATTTTTTAAGGTTACTATTATTTCATTATAAACACACACACACACACACACGCACACACACACACGTCTGAGAACTCAGTCCATTTGTAAATTCTTTGAAATTTATTGAGGCCTTCTTTGGTGGTCTAATGCACAGTAAGTTTCTATTATTCCATACGTTCTTAAAAGTACATGTATCCTGAGTGACACCAGCAGAACAGTTGAATAAAAATCCTTAGACAGGCTAGGCATGGTGGCTCACACCAGTAATCCCAGCAGATAAAGTCAGGAGTTGGAGAACAGCCTACCTAACATGGTGAAACCCTGTCTCTAATTAAAAAAAAAAAATGGTGATGTGCACACCTGTAATCCCTGCTACTTGGGAGGCTAAAGCAGGAGAATCACTTGAACCCAGGAGGCGAAGGTTGCAGTGAGCAGAGATCACACCACTGCACTCCAGTCTGGGTGACAGGAGGAGACTCCATAACAAAAATCATAATAAAAAAAATCCCCAGACAATTTCCCCCTACAAAGACACTGACTTAACAGGAATACACCGTCCAAAAAGCCTTTATGAGAACTCCGGAACCAATGGAGAGGTTGCAGCACCCTAGGCAAATGAAAAGCCACAAACAACTGCATTAAAATTGTTACAAAAAAGAAGAAAAGCCTTTGCCTTTCACCCACGATATCCCTTACCCCAAGTTCAGCACTTTGTGCTCATTTTATGTCCCTATATTACATTCTGGTAATTCTTTGATTATTTTAAACTATTTTATTATTATTATTATCTGTTATGGTGGTCTTTGGTCATTGATCTTTAATGTTACTATTATAATTGTTTTGGGGGTACCACAAGCTGCACCTATATAAGACAGCAAACTTAATCCATAAATATTGTGTGTGTGTTGACTACTCCACCAACCAGCCCTTCCCCCATCATTCTCTCCTCAGCCCTCCCTCTTCCTTGAGACACAACAATATTGAAAATAGGCCATTTACTGACCCTACAATGGCCTCTGAAGGTTTAAGTGAAAGAAAGAGTCACATGTTTCTCACCAAAAAGCTAGAAATGTCTAAGCTGAGTGAGGAAAGCATGTCAGAAACTAAGGTAAGCTGAGAGCTAGGCCTCTTGCACAATTGTGAATGCAGATTAAAAGTTCTTGAAGGAGATTTAAAGTACTGCTTCAGTAAACACAAATGATAAGAAAGAAAACTAGTTTTATTGCTGACACAGAAAAAGTTTTAGTGGACAGAAGATCAAACAGCCACAACATTTCCCACCAGTCAAAGCCTAATTCAGAGTAAGACTCTAACTCTCTTCAATTCTATGAAGCTGAGAGAGGTGCAGAAGAAAAGTTTAAAGCTAGCAAAGATTGGTTCAAGAGGTTTAAGAAAAGCAGTTATAACAGAAAATTGCAAGATGAAGCAGCAATTGTTGATGTAGAAGCTGCAGCGAGTAATCCAGAAGATTTAACTAAGATAATTGATGAAGGTAGCTATATGAAATAACAGGTTTCCAAAGTATACAAAAGAGCCTTCCATAGGAAAAGTATGTCATCTAAGATTTTCATAGCTAGAGAAAAGAAGTCAATGTCTGGCTTCGAAGGACAGGCTGACTGTCTTGTTAGGGGCAAATGTGTCTTGTGACTTTAAATGGAAGCCAATACTCATTTACCGCTCCAACCTAGGATTTAAAGAATTATGCTATATCTACTCTGGGCTCAATAAATTGAGCAACAAAGTCTACATGACAGCACATATGTTTATGGCATGATTTAGTGAATATTTTAAAACCACTGTTGAGACCTACTGCTCAGATAAAAAGATTCTTTTCACAATAATACTGCTTATTGACAATGTACCTGGTCACTTAAGAGTTCTAATGGAGATGTACAAGGAGCTTAATGTTTTTTTTTTTTTCTTGCTTGACAACCCCAACACCCATTCTGCAGCCATGGTTCAACCAGTAATTTTCACTTTCAATTCTTATTAAAAGAAACTTTTTGTAAGGCTATAGTGGCCACAGGTAGAGTGATTTCTTCGATAAATTTGGGCAAAACTAATTGAAATAGTTTTGGAAAACCCCACTATTCTAAGTGCCATTAAGAACATTTGTGATTTGTGGGAGAGGTCAAAATATCAACATTAACTGGAGTTTGAAAGATGTTAATTCCAACTCTTATGAATGACTTTGAGGAATTTAAGACTTCAGTGGAGGAAGTAACTGCAGATGTTGTAGAAAGAGCAAGACAACTAGAATTAGAAGTGAAGCCTAGAGAAGTGATTAAATTGCAGCAATCTGATAAAACTGCAACAAATAAGAAGCTGCTTTTTATGGATAAACAAAGTCGTTTCTTGACATGAAATCTACTCCTGGTGAGGATGTTATGAACGTTGTTGAACTTAGAATATGAAAAGGATTTAGAATACTACAGTAAGTTTCTTGAGAAAGCAGCTGCAGAGTTTGAGAACATAGACTCCAATTTTGAAAAAAGGTCTACTGTGGGTAAAATGCTATCAAACAGCATCACATGCTACATAGAAATCTTTCATAAAAAGAAGGGTCAATCCGTGCAGTAAACTTCATTGTTTTATTGTAAGAAATTGCAACAGCCATTCCAACCTTTAGTAACCACCACATTGATCAGTCAGCAACCATCATCAAGGCAACACCCACCACCTGCCAAAATATGATGACTTGCTGAAAGTTCTGATGGTTAGTAATTTTTAGCAGTAAAGTATTTTTAATTAAGGTATATACACTTTCTAGACATAATACAATTGCATATTTGCTAGACTACTGTGTAGTATAAACGTAACTTTTATTTGTACTGGGAAGCCAACACATTTGTGTGACTCACTTTACTGCAATATTTGCTTTATTGTGGTAGTCTTAAACTGAGCCTACAATCTCTCTGAGGTATGCCTGTATAGTTAACACTACTGTACTGTACACTTAAAAATGTTAAGATGATAAATGTTATGTGATATGCTATTTACTTTGTTTTACAAACAACAAACAAATTTTAAAATGCTTATTTTAAAATAAATTTGTTAAATTCAGAGACTAAAGGTTTTGAAATTTTTTATTTCCTTCCATATTTCTGAGAATAGTTTTATATAGCTAAGGACAAATTATTAAGCATTTGAAAATGACTGTTAATTATATCTTGTTAATCTCTGTTTTTTTTGACAATACATTCTTTTTGTCTTTATCATTTTGACTATTATTGACATAATAATAATTTATTTTGATCATTTGTTTTGAATATATTTCTTCTGTTTTCAAACTCTATTATTTTAAAGGTAGACAAAATATTATATATTTTGTTTTTACAGATAAAATTTCTATGCCTTGAATTATAGTTTAATCCATTTTTAATTATAATTGATGTTATATTTATACTTTTTATATCATCTAATGTTTTTAAACTCCCTTTGTTTTTTTCTGTTTTATCTTTTGTTACATAGATTATATTTTCTTATTCTATTTATGTGCTTAATAAATATATACATATATATTTATATAAAACATACATAGGCTATATGTTGTGTATGCTTTTAGTATGTTATAATTCTAGTTTTATAATATTTTTCCAAAAGTTGTAATGGTGAAAAAAATTATAGTTTTTGAATTATGCATTGTATTTTTATTATTTTAAAGTTGTACTGGAATAATTGGAAATCATGTAAAGTTATTTTGGAATAATTGGAAATCTAGTGACACAACTCTTCTCTTAATACTTCCACTTGTTTTTCTTTTTCTTATAACTTCCAGAACACTAATTTTTTCTTTAGTAATATGGTAGATTAATTTATTTTTCCCAACTCTTCATTTCCACCTTATAGTAGATGTTTAATATACACCTTGCTTTGAGGTCTTACTCCTGCAACAGACAAAGCATATAGTGCAGCCATAGTGACTTTTAGCTTAGCGTAGCTGTTTTCTTTAGTCATAGCATTGTGAGTGAATATGAAATAAAGGGTTGAAATGTGCTTGTTTGTTTTGACTTATTCTATTATGATTCTACCAACTACCATAAGACCAGTTTACAATGAGCAGACATGTAAATGAAAAAATATTAGTTGCTTTAGTCTTTGAAATTTTTAAATTTTTAAATTATAGAATGCCCGACAACAGTAGAGCTGTTTCTATACTATTAGGCCTATCAATCTAGTTACTTTATAATCACCTTCTCTAATATAAAATCTTCACACAAAGAAAGTTATAAAATATATGATAGTGATCTGAACCCACCACTCCACTTAGAAAGAGCTCATTGCCAAAGCAGTTGAAGATCCCTGTGTTTCTTTACCTTACAACCCTGTTTCTCTGCTATCCTAAATTTTGTGTTTCTATTACTTAACTATAAAATCTTATTATTCATGTATAGTATATGTAATATACACATGATGCATACATATAATGCATATTATATGTGTGTCATGTACATCTCTCTAAATATCTTCAGAGATATTTACTTTATTATTTTGAGTATACTTCTTATATTTCATTCACAGTTATCATTAATTGATCAATTGATTTGACAGTAGTTGTAGTAGTTGCTGAGTGGAGCTCTAAAGGCTTTCGATTTTCTCTCTTTTAGTAATTCCAGTGTTGAAATTTGGAAGGAAAACTAACTCATTAGCCTTATCGCACCTGGTGTAAGTAGTCAAAAGGACACTTTTATGTTTTGTATAAAGAACTCTTTAATGTGTTGTTCTTTTGATATCAGAATTTAGGATTTTAATGATCTAACTGATTATAATTACAGACATTTTTCATTATACTCATGAATGATGAATGGCCAAAAAAGCACTCTATAGAATTCTGATTATTCTAATCTAGTTTAAAATTAGAGAACTTGGAGGCACTAATTTTGAGTAACAAAGCAAAGATTGTTTTGTGATTCCAGACACAAATTATTTAATTAAAGTTGTTTATTTATTTAATTAAAGTTGTTTTTTAAAAAATAATTGAGATTAAAGTGTTCTGGTTAATAGAATATTAGATCATGACCACTTCATCGAATATGCTTTGAAAGAGGAAATATTTTATACAAAATTATACTGACAAGTTCGCATATGGATTCACATTTCCAAATGATTTATGTGATCTTATAAATTTTATATGGTAACGTAGTTATGATTTCAGCATTTTGTAGCATGTGAATGTGAAATCAAAATGAAAATTATTTTATGAGATGCAGTGTACTTTTTTTCTTTTTATATCTGAAGAAAATCACCTTTCACTGTTAGTTTTGTCAAAATTCCTTATGTTATCTTTTTATTATGATGTATAACCTATTGATTTCTTTCCCTACCAATTATGGCCCTTATTGTATTTGTATGAAGAAAGAAATATTAACTTGAATAATAACAGTAGAGTGTTTTAGCTAGTTTCACAATGCAAATTTATTCTAATTATCGGTATCATTTTAGTTTGTGTACTCCACTGCCTAGCATCCACCAACAGAGAAGGTGGTGATGAACACTGTTTAAAACACAAAACTTCCAAGTATCCTTTGAAATAAAGTAAAGATTTATCATTGACTCACTATTTTATTAGGGTGTTTTAATATTGGGTAATATTATAAGATACAGGGGTTTTTCCTCAGAAATATTTATTACCTTATTAAGGTAAACTGTCTTCCCTGCCAGTGGACAATATTTTATAGATAAAAATACAGAATCCTATAAACTTCACGGTTGGAGTCCAGCCACTTTTTAGCTGACAACACTATAACGATTACTTTCATTCTAATTTTAAGGACAGTAGTAGTAGCACTTCAATTAACCAATTAATCAAAATAATATTCAAGTTTCTGCACATCTAGTTCATAAAGCCTCTCCGTGTAGCACATTATTTCAAATGAATGCCACTTCCTGCTACCGTGGGTGTTCTGCTTGGCCTAGAAAAGCAAAGGAGTTAGCTCTTTCCATCGCGATGAAAAAAGTTAACAACATTGACACTTAAGCGACTATAATTAGCCCACTGAGATTAATTCAAGAACTTTGTACCTTTCCTAGCACCATTGTCACAGACTTATAGCACCCTCTAAATTGCAATAGCTCATTGGTTCATTTTCCAAATGGTGTTCTCATTAGAATGCCTAGAAGCTCAATTTTTCAAAAATGATCTTTGGTACTGCAGTAAACAGCCTCAATCAAAGAAAGTCTAGAGAGAGAGTATGTCTTCAAATTGTGGTGTATTTTCTCAGTGTTTGTATGAGAAAGACAAATCAAATGACCACTTATGAAAAACAAATTATGGTGATTGATAATGTGAAATAACATATAAATATTTTTCCGGTCACATATCATACAACAGACAAGTTCAATTTTATTTTAATGCCTTTGTATGGTAGTAAGAAAAATATATACAACTTTTTTTAAAGATTATTACTTATTAGTTTATTTAAAAAATGCAAATAGTATTTTAAAACCTGTTTTATATAAATTTCCTCTGAAAACTGGGGGAATCAAAGTCAATTATCTGTAAATATGCCCTAAAATTCTTAGACACATTTTGGTGAGTACAGAGGAAAGGAAGAAGCATTGTAATGAAAGAGACAAAGATAATTTTAGCACAGAGGGAAATATAAAAGAAGTGCAATATCCACTAACATATACAAATTTCTCAATATTTGACATTATTTTTGAGCCAAGATACAAAACAATGTCTATGAGAAATCAGAAGACTTACCTATACATTGAGGAAGTAGACAAATGCTGATTTTCAAAAGCAAAACTCTATTATTCATTAAGGATTTCTTCTTAATGAAATCCTTACTGAATAATAGAGTTTTGCTTTTATTATTAAGTCACAATAGCACCCAAAGCAGTTTTGTTTAGGTTTTAGAATACATTATTAGACTCTTACCTTCAGAATTTGTTTCACCTCATTGGGAAACTTAAATATGCAGCTGATTTAAGAGATATGGGAACACAAATAATGACATCAGAGATCTGTTTCTGCATCTCTCAGCTCTGCTTATCTCTATATAGTCATCTGATTAGAGGCAGTGCTGTCCTCTTGAAAAAGACAACCACCATTATTTTCACCTCAGTTACTGGAATAGGGATAAACATGCTTTCACCTAAGTTACCTCAAGAGAAAGGGATAATAGTTTCATCAAAAAAGTTTTGGTATTGAGCCAGGTTTGGCAGTCTACCCATCCTTGAGCCAATCACTCTGGCCAGAGCCACAAAACCATTTTCAGAATAATCTCACTGAGAAGACATGTGATTATGGAGAATCACAAAATAATGTAATTCTCATCCTGGTTAACAGAGTGAAACCTGTCTCTACTAAAAAATACAAAAAAAAGAAAAAATTAGCTGGGCATGGTGGCACACGTCTGTAATCCCAGCTGTAGGAGGGGCTGAGGCAGGAGAATTGCCTAAAGGCAGGAGGCAGAGGTTGAAGTGAGCTGAGACTCCATCTCAAAGAGATAAATAAAATAAAATAATGTGATTCTGATAGCAGGAAAATAATGAAAGGGGTACTGAAGCAATGAAAACAGAAATAAAATATTTATCCCAGAGAAGGGGTTGCTAAAGACAAACGAAGTTGTTACTGACCTTATGCAAAATTTTTATACGGATTAGCTCACAGATATTTTGTGGACATTAAGAATGTCAAAAATAATTAGGCAAAGCTATTGGATGTTCATTGAAATGAAAATAAAATAGGTCAGACTACCCTTATTTACTTTCTGAAATGATTTTGAGCCTGGTAAATCAAGAGGGCTTTATAGATATAATGCACTTGAAATCTTTTATAATAAATTAGTGGAAAACATGATGAAATTTGAACTAAGTAATCATTAATGGCAACCACTTAAACAACCTTACCAGAAAACGTTGTCTAATATGTCAATACTAACCTGAAAGGAATTATTTAAGGTTTTGTTCCAGATCCGAATTCAATTTTTTTTCAATGTCTTTGGATGAAGACATTGAAAATAGGTTAGTGATTTGTGTGGGTTATAGAAAACTTGTGGGAAGAATAATATGTTGGGCGTCATATCTGAAATCCAAAAATATCTTAACACAATAGATTAATAATGTAAATGTGATGAGATAAAAGTTAATTTAAAACCTAATATTTAGAACAAAATTACAACAAAACTTTTACATAGACTATTAGCTATACCTAAAGGTGAATAAACATTGTGTGTTAACAGAAGTCTCATTAGACTGAAGAAGATTAGCTTGACAGAAGCTCAACTCACATTAACAATGTCATATTTCTGCCAAAATGAATTGAAATTATGATAGCAGGTATTAATAAATCTCATATTCTGATAATGATAGGTGGTATTAGAGTTTGAGTGCTGTCGTGGCCTTAAAGAAGCACTGATAAATTTGAGTGTGTCCAAAGGAAACCTTTACAGAAAAATATCTGAAGATGTTCAGATTGCAGGGGAGAATATTTAGGGGAAAAATAAAAACTACTTACAAGTACTTGAAAAACTTTCACATAATTTGGAGTTCAGGTTTATTCTTTCTGCTTCCAAAGCCTGTATTTATATTTGAAATTTAGAAGTCTGGAGAATTTTTTTTCCAGCCAGTTTTATTTCTTTTTAGTTTTGCAATTTTTTTTTTTTTTTTTTTTTTTTTTTTNTTTGAGACAGTGTCTTGCTCTGTCCCCAGACGCCAGGCTGGAGTGCAGTGGCCCAATCTTGGCTCACTGCAACATCCACCTCCTGGGTTCAAGCAATTCTCCTGCCTCAGCCTCCAGGGTAGCTGGGACTACAGATGCACACCACCACGCCCAACCAATTTTTATACTTTAGTAGAGACGGGGTTTCACTATGTTGGCCAGGATGGTCTCGATCTCTTGACCTTGTGATCCACCCACCTCGGACTCCCAAAGTTGCAATAATTTTTTAAAAATGCTTTCACTAATTACTCAATTTCTAACAATGACAGAACTTCAGTCTGAGATTAGGCAGCCATTTATTTGTGTCATTACAAGGGAAATCCATGCAATAAATATTTGCTTGGACTAGGTAACTTTGAATCCCAGTTCAAAATATTAATGCTTCGAATTTCTATAAAATTATTTATAATTGAATGAAGCCGGTGATCAGACATATCTGGCTGAAAGACTAGTTTCTAAGGAAGGTCACAGAGAAATAGCCTGTCTATCTGGCAATAAGAACTTATGATCATTTTACAAAATGTATACCTAAAGGCTAAAAAACAAAAGACCTTCTAACATTTATAAGATAAAGAAGAAATGTCTCTCCCTAGAATTGTTTTAGGGTGGACCACTGTGTAGACAGTTTTATAAAAGCAGCTATTAAAGACAATGAAAGTAGAGATAAGCAGCCTGAATTAAGGTTAGTACTAATTAGGGATTACTTTTTTATTACAGAATATTCAATATATTCATGAGTTTATAACATACAGGAGAGTTAAAATGTATTATCGAAAAAAAGGAAAAAAGAAATATCTACTTTGATACTATTCATTTTAAGATATATCCTTTAAAATCCTGTGTGCTCTGCTTGCTCCACTTACATCTTGCATTTCCCAGCAGAGGTGAATACTACTCAATTATATGTGTATTTTCCATTTACTTTTATTTATAGTTTTATCAAAAAAATGTGTATCACTATATGATATATTTGTGTTTTGCATGCTTTAGCAATTACACCAATGGTTTTTGTATATATTCTTCCGCAACTTGCTTTTTTAGATCAGAAATTCATCTAAGTTGTTGTATGAGCCATAGACCATCATAACTAGTACTAGATTCCATTGGATTTTATGTATCTATTCCTCTTCTCATGGAACTTTTTTTTTTCTAGTTTTTAATGTGTCTGTAGTTGCTCAAATACAAGTGGATCTTCATAGTAATGATACTCAAAGTTTGTCCTCCTGACCAGTAGTATCACTTGGGAACTTGTTAGATAGGCAAATTCTTCAGCCTCACTCCAGACCTGCTGAATCAAAAACTCTGGGGGTAGTGGGGTATGGTTTTTAACAACCTGTCCAGGTGATTCTGATGCACTTCCAAGTATAAAAACCACTGGTATCTAGTATACTTATAGAAATAAAATTTTTGGCTCATGCTTTATAAATCTTCATAATGCATGGTTTTCTAAAATGGTTACACAAAGTTTCAACTCACCCAAAATTTAATATAAGCTTCCATTGTTCTCATTCTTCTAACAGTTGACATTGTCTGACTTTTCATAGTTTTCTAAGAATTTTTTAAGCATATATGGATAACTGATTCTATTGAATGCTCTTTTGTTGCATCTACTACTACAATAAGATTTTTCACTTTTAGTATGTTAATGTAATGAATAAATTATGTGGATTGTTTAATCTTAAATTATTTTAGCTGGTTGTAAACCTACTTCTGTAATTATGTATGTCTACTTTTATATGTTGGTGGCTTTTATGTCCTAATATTTTTTTATTTTTGCATCCACATTCATAAATGCCATTGGCCTATAATTTTTCAATTTTCACAGACATTTTGTTTGACTTATAAAAGGAACTGGGTCTGCTGGTCTTTTTATTTGTTTGTTTGGTTTTTGGTGTTTGGGAATATATTTATAATTAACCATTTGATTCCCCCAATGGCTTTGAACTATTCAATATTTTATTTTTAATATTTAATCATTTATTTTTCATTGAGAATTTATCTACTTTACATCTTTAAATTTATTGGCAAATATTGCCCAAGATTTTCTCTTATTATTGAAAAAATATAATTTGCATCTGTATAGTTACATTCCTTTTCCATTCCAAATAATCCTTGTGTTCTTTCTGTTTACTTCACTAACCTCTCATGTTACTATTCCGTTAGTCGTTTTAAACTACTAGGACATTTTGCTCATGGCCTCCAAATCAAAGCAATTTATTTCAAATTCAAATATAGCAGACATTTGTTTTGTGTTGTATGAAAAGTACAAAGAAAATGTGTTCACTTTTTTGGAGGATAAAGTTATATATACTATTATAATTCAAGATTGATGAGAACAGGATTTTTATTACTCTTTCTCACCCATGTACCTCTAATTTTTAGGTTAGTGTCTATAATCCTGCTTATCTAGTGCTCAGTAATTTTTTTTAAGGAAAGAGCTGACTTATTGAAGAGTATGCACTCTTTGAATTCAGCCCCCCATCATCTCACATACCTTGAAAAGAAAGTGGTATATTTTCAACAGTTCTTCTGACTAAAAATAAATGGATTCTGTAAAATAACTATACAATACTCCAGCACTGTATTACCAGAATTCTTATGGGTTTTAATGGAAGTAATGTGAAACAAGGTAATTGTGAAATGTCAAATAAGTGCAAATTAGGTAATTGCACTTACCTAGTAAGCACATGGTTTACTTATTCAAACTTCTACTGTTTCTATTTCTAAAGTGGCATCATTGTTACTAGCAAATGTGGATATCCTAATCATGTTCACTGAAACCAGTGTATCTATCCCTGTGTCTATATCAGAATTACCAGAGGAGCTTTAACTACCTCTGGTCAATTGAATAGGAATCTCCATAAGTTGGGCCTGGGCCCAGAAGATTCAAATATGCAGCAGCATTTGAAAACCACTGGCATTAGTTAGATATTTGTAACACCTTATGCTTTAAATTCATTTGTACCATTGACCTACATGGGCCTTTATTAGAGGAACAGTCTATTGAGGTCAAAAACCACTACAGCTAATAGCAGAGTACTCTTCCTGAACTAATTCGACCATTATAAGACACTTCAAAAGCAATTTCCTAATCTGTATTTTCACACTGTTGAAAATGCTTATATAGTATGCTATGCTTTGTCAAACATTTTCCCATGTTTGATATTTGATGCTTAATATACTTATCTTACCTTAAGCTCTTTCCTGATATTAGTGAATGCTAATCTATTTTTAATAAAACTAGTTAGTCTTAGTTGGTAGTCAACAACAAACATAACAAAGACTGCTCATATCATGTGAAGGGTGGCAGAACATGCCACCTAAAATATGCCACTTTGACATAAGTATTATTTTGAACTAAAAGCACTTGAAAAACAGGAATTACAAGAAGGACACTCTGACTGCCCCTTTTTCATCCTGAAGGAGGGAAATAAAGCCATTCTATGGAAGTTGTCCTTCCTATTCCAGGAGGAAAATAACGTTCTTATGACCGGGAATGGGAGTACAGGCTGAGCAAAATCTGTACAAACCTTGTAAACTCACACTAACCTTCATTGCTACTTTTGCACCATTAACTGCCCTATCTCAAGTCTCTTTGACTGGTCACATTTTCATAATTTACCACTCTTTGTTCAATTCAGTATATAAACCCAACTCAACTCAACTCTTCTTTCTTTTAGACTAAGTCTCGCTCTGTCGCCCAGGCTGGAGTACAGAGGTACAATCTCAGCTCACTGCAACCTCCGTTCAGGTTCAAGAGATTCTCCTGCTTCAACCTCCCGAGTAGCTGAAATTAAAGGCTCACACAACCTCACCTGGCTAATTTTTGTATTTTTAGGGAGACAGGATTTCACTACGTTGGTCAGACTGGCCTCAAACTCCTGACTTTGTGTTCTGCCCACCTCGACCTCCCAAAGTGCTGGGATTACAGGCATGAACCACTGTGCCCAGCCTAAACTCAACTCTTAACTACTCCTTGGGGTCTTCATCCTCTTATGGGGATTCTCATGTCAATATAAAATTTATAGAATGCATATGCATTTATCCCATGAATCTATCTTATGTCAGTTTAATGCTTAGGCCCAAATGGAGATCCTAAGAAAGTAGTGGAATAATTTTTTCTTCCTTATACTTGAAACCAGCATTAAAAGTCTTAGTAACAAAAGGATCTCAGATTGGAGTGAGTGCTGTGGCAGAAGGAAGGAGAGGGTATGTTTTAAAAATGCAACTGGCTTAGTCCATAAGGAAGTACTTGTATTGTGAAAGAAAATTTGAAATGTTCATTTGGTTGCTTCTGTCATAATTTAACTTGCATATCTGTAGCTATTTTTTTTCTTAGCCAGTTTTGCTTGTATCAATTGAATCAGATAATTTCATTTTTTTAGCACGTATAAGACATAAGGTAATCATTGTCCAAATTACCTTCATAAACTAACTTAGAGTTTGGTTATCATTTTTGTGACAATTTGTGATGTAATTTTCTTATTTGAGAGAAAATATTTATTGTAGACAATTGTTTACCTTTCTTGTTTACTTTTTGGGAAGCCCTACTTTTTTTTCCAAGGATTTGAATGAGACTCACCTCATCACCCAGCACTATAGGTCAGCTCCATATTTAGGCCGATCCATCCAGTATATCTCATCTAATTTTATACTGTGGAGGGACACAGTGAGGAGTCCACAATCTGAGGGAGGCAAAGATTTATTTCTAACAGGTTAGGCTATAAAGACAACAAAAGGTGGCCAACTTCGCCTCTTTTGAAGAAAATTTGATTTACAATGACACCAATGCAGAAGAAAATAGGTCTGAGAATTGAAATGCAAGGCTGGGCATGGTGGCTCACACCTGTAATCCCAGCAGCACTTTGGGATGCCAGGTGGGTGTATCACAAGGTCAGGAGATGGAGACCACCCTGGTCAACACATTGAAACCCTGTCTCTACTAAAAACACAAAAAAATTAGCTTGATGTGGTGGCAGCTCCTATAGAGCCAGCTACTCAGGAGGCTAAGGCAGGAGAATCATTTGGACCCAGGAGGCAGAGCTTGCAGTGAGCCGAGATCATGCCACTGCACTCCAGCCTGGCCACAGAGCGAGACTCTGTCTCAAAAACAAAACAAAACAAAACAGAAATACAAAAGATCTCTAATTACATAAATTGAGTATTTAGAAACAACTGTTTCCAATATACTTTTTAGTATGTAGACAATACATTCCTTATCAGCCTAATGCTTAGTTGTGTTTGTCAATTGCAAGAGCATTTTGATCACTAAAATACTATCAATTTTTAATTGCTATCATTTATGAGAATTAACCTTGCAATATTTTATGTGCCAACTAGGAAAGAAAAATTAAAAGTTATCAATTAAACATTGTGCAATTAATCTACAGTATCAAATTGGTGAAAATTTAAAAAACTGGTCAAATAGAACAATGATTCACATATGGTATCACAGATATTGAAGAAAAGGGTTTTGCAAATGAAATATCCTCAAATGTGCAGTTACAGAGACTGAGGTGGTAGATGATATACCTCAGCTTATAAGGAGTCAATATTTTTCATGTGATAAATTTTTAGTTGTTGGATACTGTGACTCAGGCTAAGTGTTTGTTTTGGCTGGAACTTTAAGAGGATTAATATAAAAATAAATGTATATATAATTCAGTTGATTACTCATGACTTTAGGTAAATTCCTACAAATGCGATAAAATCTAATCTGAACAGAAGATTGAAAAAAACATACACACACACACAAGCCTTGACATAGAGAAATTTTTTTCCTTCAGTGATTTGGTTTGGCTATGTCCCCACCCAAATCTCATCTTAAATTGTACCTCCCATAACTCCCATGTGTCTTGAGAGGGACTCAGTGGGAGGTAATTGAATTATGGGGGCAGATCTTTCACATGCTGTTCTTGTGATAGTGAGTAAGTCTTATGAGACCTGATGGTTTTATAAAGGTGAATACCCCTACACAAGCTGTTTTGCCTGCCACCATGTAAGACTTTCTCTTTCACCTTCAGCCACGATTGTGAGGTCTTTCCGGCCATGTGAAACTGTGAGTCAATTAAACCTCTTTTCTTTATAAATTATCCAGTCTTGGGTATCTCTTTATTAGCAGCATGAGAACAGAGTAATATACCCATTATTCATCAATTTAAGATATCTGACAGTATGATAGTCATGTACATTTTATTGCCAAAAAGTCCCATTCCATGCCCTGCATTAAAGGAAGGAAGCTAGAAGCAAAACAGAGTAAGTTCCAAGACAGAGACAGAGATTGGCAGTGGATACCTCCCTAGTATCTTCAGACTTATACAAACTGTCTAAAAATTGTAAAAATTAAGTCCACCATAAAAAATAACAGTTAATTGAGTTTCACTCTGAAGTAGGGATAGATTAACCTTATTGTTTTAGATGTGAAAACCCAGACAGAAACCACTTAAAAACCAGCACCTATTCTGGAATACAGATTAAAAATTTTAGATCCTTCGCTTTGGTAACTATCCCAAGAAGCAGATTGAAAGAAAATTTATGGGAAAAATTGAACAGAAATTTAAATGGCATTAGATTTATTGCCTGATAAACTCAAATCAGGGAAACAAAATCCTATAATTGTTTAAGTACTAACATCATTCCCAGATACGATGATCCAAACCTGTACTGATGAGAAAAGGATGCCAAGTCATAGCAATTAACAGAAAATATTTTCCAAAATCTCCTTCTCAGATGTTATATTATAGGAAAATATAAAATTGAAAGCTTCCAAATTGCAGAATCAGAAATAGCCAGGTTGGTTTACCAGGGAACTCTCTACGGCAGAGCAGGGGGTCCTTTCTATACCTACATAAAGGACACGGTTCTTGGTGTAGACAGATGAATACTTATATTCTTTCCCTATCTGCACTGTCCAAATGAAGTTATAATTGAAGAGATTCTACTTACTGGCCCCAATACATTGAGTATGATTGGGTAGGTCCGAGACCACAAGAAGTCCCTTCAGACACTAAGCAAAAGAATGACTTATTAGCCACCTGGCTTAGATGAGGAACTAGCAATAGTAGTTGTATGAGGTATTAAGTGATCTTATACTGTACTAGGGAAAATTTAAGTATGTCTATGTTGGTTTGTGATATCACTGTACCAACTTAGGTACAGGTGTTTTAAAAATTTTCTGTATTGAATAAAAAATGTGAACGCTGGGAAGCAAAAGATTAGGGAATATCTGCAATTAGTTCTGTCTGACCTGAATCTCTGCAGGCCAAGTTCCCAATCAATATATGTTGTTCCATGAAGTATGAAATCTATGTTGGGCACGTGACCAAAACCTAATTGGATAACTCCTAGCACTAGTCACAATATTCATTAAGAAAGTAAACCATGATTTTGTCTAAGCCAACGAAGGTTAGCCCTGACATTTGTTGAAGATATGAGCAAGAACTGCCTTCTTGGCTCTAAAACTTCTAGCTATACAAACAATTCAGGTTAAATAATGTTTAAACTGAGAATTAAGTCAAAGAGAAAGGCAGAACCTAATGAAGAAATCAAAGCCATAACAAAACTATTTGGGTCCCCAAATTTGTGCCTTAAGATAGCTTCATCCTTGGACTTTTTAGTTATTTGAGCCAATAAACTTCATTTTTTTTTGCTTGAACTTGTTTATTTTGATTCTTTTCATTTGTCATCAAGTTAAGTCAAAAAGTAAAGTAGTAGCCACATACTCAAAGGGACCAGGGACCATCACACAAATAAAAAGGGTGAGAAAGTGAGGTTATGGATGAGCTGGGCCTGTGTGAATAAAAGAACATGTGACTGACCACAGTGGACATCAATACTCTGCTATACTGATTATGGGAATGCAGACAATAATTTCATTTTTCTGATCTTTAGATAATGTATGAATTTTAACATGAAGTCTTCAAAATTTGAATTTCTGGCAAAATATATTACTTTATTTAATAAAAGACATCATCTAGGTCAAATCTTTGGAGTCTATGATTTTGTATATAGTTACTTAAAATAAGCACAAAATAATTTATCTAGTCACATTAGAAAATATGGAAGGCATATATAAAAATTAGTTTTTGCCTAAAGTTGATCATCCCCAATTGTCCTTCCTGATGTTTCCCAGTGCCTAATAGTAGAAAAAATGATGTTCTATAAATATTTCTATATTATATATTTCCTGTCTTTTTAATCAGAGAATGTAAGCATAACATGTCTCTATATGTAGGCAAGGGATGTGGAGAACTGAAAGGAAAAAATGGTTACTATGGTAAATTGTAAATTGCAGAATTTATTTTTGCTCCAAAGCACTCTGTGCAATTAGAAACAAAAACAAAACAAAAACAATGCAAGGAACAAAACAAATTTGTGTATGGAGTTTGAATGGTTAACTACCGGTTTGAGATATTTGTCATGTATTTTCAAGGAAAAGAAATATGTTAGAATATATCTCTTATCTACTTGAAAAGTATCCTAGTTGTGCAGAATATATTTTAGTATTCAACTGTTTTAACACTAAAAGGTAAGCTTTTCTGTGTGTGTAAAAGGTGTGTACTCACACCTTTCTGAGCACCATACTAAGTGAAAGAAGAAAATGTTACTACATCAATATCAAAATGGTGTCCTATGAAAAATACAATTAGTTCCCTGGACATTTTGGTTTTCTTTTTTAAAGTTAATTATACCCTGGATATGTATTGCACCACAATGAAGGTGAGAAAAATAAAAATCTCCTTTGAATAACTGAAATGAAGTCTAATAAGATCAAAGATGTACACTCAGAAATTATAAAGTAAAAATTACATTAATAGGAGGAATGTGAATCCAATGTAACAAGAATCAAGGACTCTCTGAAGTTCTAATCCTAGAAGTGTAAAGTGTACATGCATATATATATATATATTTTTTTAGGAAGATTCCAACTGCCAAAAGGGAAGTGTTATGGACTGAATTTTGCCTTGTTTCCAAAATCATATGTTGAAGTCTTAACCTCCATTGTGCCAATTTGATGATAAAACCTTTAAAGAGATTACTAAGGTTAAATGAGGTCACAAGGGTAGGGCCCTCATCCAATGGGGGTCTGATATACTTAGAAGAAGAGAAGCCAGGGGGCTAGGGAGAGATGTGCACAGAGAAATAGCCATGTGAGGACAGAGTGAAAAAATAGTCACTTAAAAGTCAAGGCGAGAGGCTTTGGGAAAACCAAACTCACCGTGGCTCCCTGATCTTGGACTTCCAACCTCTGGAACTCTGAGAAATAAATTTCTGCTGTTTAAGCCACTCAGTCTGTGGTATTTTATTGTGGCGATTCTAGCAGACCAGTACAAGAAGGAACCCATTCAACTATCTTTCCTGTGGATAAAAGATCCTGCTTCTTCACTCCTCACCAGTGGATCTGCACCCCTTAAACCAGGGCTCATTTCTTCCCTTTGCAGAATCAGGAGGTGAAAGAAAAAGTAATAAAACTGTCACTTTAACCCAGTCAGGAACTGGGAGTTGGCCATTATTATAGAAAAGAATGGGAAATCCCAGAAAAAGAAGTAAAAGTAGGAACCAAAGGGGCACTGAGCTGCAGAAATTGAGGAACAAAGAGAGTTCTAGATCATAGTTGGTGTGCATGAGACTCATTGAAAACACAGAGAGCACTCCTAAAATTCTAGGGCATGAGATGCTATTCCAGTCTGAACTGGGGAATGATTTACCTGGATCAGAAATCAGTATCACAGCCACCACCACAGTCATGCACACTGTTGTCTTGGAATGATTATATATTCTAAGTAAAGAAGTGATTGAGATTTCATTTGATTTCATAATCTCTTTGTTCTTAAATAGACAAAAAATCTGATGAAGCACTGCTCAGAGAGAATAAGGGGTAGTTTCCTGCTATATGTTCAACTTATCAAAGCCAGGTGGATAAAGCTAATCCTCATAATCATATGGTGACTGAGCAAGACAAGACACATACTTTATACTCATTTATTATATTTATTAATAATTCAATCTAATATTTATCCTAGTGTTTGTTTTTTCAAAAAGGTAAGCAAAGAAATAATTATTTTTAAATTGCATGAGGTTGATTGGTTAGAAAAAACTAAACTCCAGATAAATTAGCTATAAGAGAAAAAAAGGAGAAAAAGAATAGAAGCAGAGGTAACCTTCTCACAGTCCTTGGATAAGAACAAGGAAAAATCAAAATTTAAAATATTATTAAAATCACACAGAAATAGCAATATACGTCCCTATATTATGAAAATGCTCTGTACATTCTAAAAAATAACTAAACCAAGTAAAATAATAAGAATGGAAAATGGGAAGTATTTTCCCCAAATAGCATCTACCAAATTTTGATGTGCTTTATTTTAATACTCATGAAAATAACACTAAAACCCACATGAATAAATGAATGATTACTATGTGTATAAAATCACAAAAGAGAAAATAAACATAACTTTCTGGAAATAAATTTGCCTCCATAAAATCAGGCTTAAATAACTTGTCATGACATCTTTCTATGATAGGGCCTTGTCCCAATCTAATTTGAAATTATTTGTGTGCATTTTTAGTCCTTAATCTAAATTTTTCTCACAAGACAAGAAAATAAATGTTTTCTCTTGACTGTGGCACTACTGGATATATAGTTTTCACTTAGATTCCATGACAAGGAAATTAGCCTTTACACAATCGATAGGATTTCATGCCAAATATTATAAAAGTTTAACATCTCAACTGAAAGAACAGTTAATGTTTTAAATACTCACCTACCTCTCTACTCCCTGCTCAACTTCCCACCCATGTCAAACACTTACCTCTTTATGAATCTTACTTATCATCCTGGACAAATCCTGTAAGCTTTTTATTGATCTCAATTATTTTTTCCCAGATAGACATTTTGTTCCTTTTCAGATGAATATTATCAGTACTCTTGAAGTAGCCTAAGAATTTACAGTTTTCTTTCCTTCTTCTGTTTGTGCATTAGATCTAACCTACCCTGCCTCAATGTCCCCAGACAGCTCTTCCTTCCCTGACAACAAAGCAAATCTCAGAATAGATTTTGGTTTAACCCAAGGAATAAAGACAAGCTGACATTTTGATGTGTTAAACTATGGTCTTGTCACATTCTCTTTTCCCTTTGCAATGTACTTTTTCTGAATGACAGTTATGTTTTTACATTCTGAGTCTATAGTGTTTGTTTATTTCTCCAAATATTAGCCAGGGCAAATCCCATTTAAAAAAGAAGAACACACAAAGAAAACGTCATCTTGGGAAAAGAAATTCACAGAGTAATACAGAGTAACATTATTTAATTCCCATCATTTCCATTAATATATAAGCTGTTAATAGTTACACTCATTCTATTGATGACATTGTTTATGTTTTCAAAGCTTAAATAATTCCCAGATACCAGAAATAATTGGTCCTGGGCTAATTGCTGTAAAAGGAAATATAGCCAAAGTTTCGTCCTTATTTCTTAGTAGAAACTTTTTTTCCACATTTTATGAAATATTGAGTCCTTTGTAAGCACCAGATGTTCTGACTGCAAACTCATATAAGAAAAAAATATAAAGGCAGAAAATATTGTTATATGATTAATTAATTTATTCATTATTAAGTCAAATATTTCTTTAATTTCCCATTATTTGCTAAATGTTTTTAAACTCCTCAAGTTGTTTAAAGTATATTGCAGGGAGGGGAGTTTGACATATGCATAAATAAGTATGAGATGTTATATGTGTTTAAATCAAAAAACAAGATATTTAGTTTTGAAGAAGCTTGAAAAGGGGAATAGGCAAGTCTACTTTATGGAAAATATAAAAATGAACTTCAAAGGGAAAATGACTTTAAAGGTAAAACTTTGTAAGACAGAAGTATTAAGCAAATAGACCAGGAAAGAGAGGACATTTCAGGGAGATGGTGACATTTATAAAACGATACAGAGAGATGGAAGACCACGGCATCTTTGAAATTGGCAAGTCTGTGAATATGGCTAGGGAGACTCAAGTGATAAATAGGCTCAGATTAGGATGAACCGAAAATGCCTAGGTTAGCTGATTCTTAGCTGGAAGGATGGAGACAACCATGGCTGTTTCATCAGCCATCGCAGCTCCAGGGGGTTCAAGGGCAAAGAAGGGGACTGTAAGTGGGCTCCTGATGAAATTCTGAGGCAGAGAGAGTGTGTGAAGTTCTTTTTTTTAAGTAGCTTAGTTAGTATTTGATATCCTTATTTAGATGCAGTATGGAAAATCAAATGATGATGTCAGGACCTGATGAACTAAACCATATGTTGACTATCATGGTAATATTGCTCTGGCCCATCTTTCTTGGTAGGTTTCCCACTCATCTTCTCTGCAATCCAGAATCCCCCCGTCAGATGCTCGTCCCTTAGTAATATCTTTCACATTCACTGTCCCTGCCCAGCCTCAGTCCCCATATCATGGTTTAAATTCTTAGATAACACTATTTTCTCTTTCTCTGGGATTATTTTAGGCTTGACATAATATACAATCATCTATATTTATAAAGAGCATTCACCCAGACCTTATGAACTATACTTAAAATCATTACACAGTGGTTGTGGGTAGGAGAATGTAGGCTCTAGTTTATTGAGGAATTTCTCCCAAATCTGCATCTAGTACATCTGGTGAGGAGCTTTAATTTGGGCCTTTTCTGATACCAATAGGAGTATTTGGCCCACCTCTAATACAGGCATTCTGTTTTATTTTAGTGTCTCACATGCATCATCTTTTCCTCTGTCAATCCAGCGCTTCCAACATGCCCCATCCTGGATCTACATGCCTTAAAAATGCCTTATGATCAGGCCTTTCATTTCATGAAAAAGCCCACCTCTGTAAGAATGTACTACCTCCCAATAGATGTGAGATAAGAAAGCATTTAATCCACCATTATATTTAAATAATTCTGTAATTCTTAAAGCTGAAAACAGGAAAAAAATATATATATATAAAACAATATATATAAATATATATATTGTTCAGGGAATACTTGCATTTTAACCTAACACAGAAAGATGTTTCCAACTTGAGCAGTAAAAGTGAGGAGGCTGGGGGAGCAGAGGGGTGGAGACAAAGAAAGAGCTAAAATGATGAAATAATGAATGCTAAAAGATTGATCCAGTATCTCCAAGTGAGTTATGTTTGGAAACAGTCTTTAGCTTAATTAATCAAATGATGGAAATTCTAAGCATCATTAAAAAGCAGCAGAAACTATAATTTGTGACTTTAGTTCATTCCTAGTCACATCACACTTGCAAGCGACCTGCCCACTCAGTTGGCTCAATCATTTATTAATTTTGTCAGCAGTTCTCATAGAGACCTACTAATAATCTAACAGTATGTATGGAACAGAGTAGGTAATCAATATGAGTATCCTTCATTCATCTAAAACATTTATTTAGCTTCAAGTATAAAACAAGCATTATTTTAGATAGCACTCTTTTCTTCTCTGGGATTACTTTAGGCTTGAATTAAAATACAGTCCTGTATATTTATAAATAGCATTCACCTAGACCTTATGAACTATAGTTGAAATCATTACCAAGTGAATGTGGATAAGAAAATGGAAGTTCCAATATATTGAAGAATTTTCCCTAATCTGCATCTATCAAATGTGCTGGGAAGCTTCATTTTGAGCCTTCACTCTAACCAATAGGCAGATGCAGTGATGAAAAAGAGAAAGCCATATTCAATGCAGTGTTATATTCTTGGGAACAGAAAAAATAAGCAGGAAATATCACTAAGATATGATTATTTTACATAATGAGAGTAAGCCTATGATGGGCTTTAGGCCTATGTAGGAGGGAATTTTCATGTTCAAGTCTCATAGATCAGAGAAGGCACACCACATTTGGGGAAATTCAAAGGACCTGGGTTTGAATCCTGGCTTTGCCATAAAATGAGACAAATACTCAACTTCTCTCTCTGTCAGTTTACTCATCTCTAAAATAGGAATAATAATGATACATAGATCTTATTATGACTTAAGGATTAAATTAGTTAATACATCTACTATTTAGAAAGATTCTTGGCAGATAGCAAGCACTCCATAAATGTTAGCTCTTCAAACATTTTATTATTAACATATTATTATGTATGTACCTCAGAGTGAGAGGAAGGATGTTTGCATAAGGAAGATCCAGATTGTGAAGCATTTATGTGCCTTCCTAAAGAATTGGGAATTTATTCTAAGGCTATTAACTAGGAATCAAAGAGAATTTTTAGTAGGGAAGTAACATGATACTCTTTGTAATGCATTACTTCTTGCCTAGTTCCATAAAAAAGCTTCTACTGTAGTATAGTATTGCTAGCATTTGAGCCATTTAATGTGTGTGTGTGTGTGTGTGTGTGTGTGTGTGTGTAGGTGTGTAGGTGTGTGTGTAGGTGTGTGTGTGTCTGTTTACATTTGTATAAAAGGAAGGAAAGAAGCATAATGATTCTTGGGATAAAATGTACATTTAATACTACTAAAAATATGACCTGATTCTTAATTCAGATTATTGTAATGTGAGAAACAATACTTGATTCCACCATAAGACATAACTTTGGAAAACAATGCATGTCTGTACCTTATGCCGTGTTACAGAGGGAGGAATTTGCAGAGGGACCCAATTCTGAGGTCCTGGCAAGCATGACCATGACACATGGTTCTTTTGCACCCTGCAACATATTTCAGACTCTTCCTTTTTCTTATAATTTGTATGTAGCGAATTTTAAGGACAAATGTGGAATAAAATCCTGAAAATCTGTTTCTCACCTCTCCCATATCCATCCTTGTGGGAACTTTGCATGTTCTTCTCATTTTGCAAACCCACAAACAGCTAACTGAACATAACCTAAGCACCAAATACAGCATCTGAGATGGCCTGCTGGTGCCAAAGTCACACTGTTTCTTTCTTATATGCTCATTTTGTTCTGATCGCTCTTGCCAGCTTATGACTTTCCTGTCTTTGGTCCAGCATCACCATCCTCCTTCCACATTTTTTCCTATCTCAGCCCTCCTGCTGTATTCTTTTCTTGTCTTTTGGAGTGTATTATTTCTTTTGTGTTCAATTATATAAAGTCAGATAAAGGAACGTGAATGCATCTTGTAAGAGCCAGGCTCCAAATGTCTTTAGTTTTTCTTTATTCCACTTTGTTATCAGCATCAGTGTATTATGTTACCGTTACATGAAGATACAATTTTCCATGTTTGAAAAAAAGACTTATTTTATTTTATTTTCAAGATAACTGGTGGCTTTTTAAAAACGAAAAAGACAGATTAAATGGAGGCAATCATACAGCTGGGTTTACAAGCATGAGTTACTTACAAAGACTGCAAATCACCATAGAACGTCTTTTTCTATCTGATATTTTCCTTGACTCAATTCCAAATACATATTAAGTAATGGATTAACTGTTTCCAGGGTAAATACTGACGATAATTATGTCACATATAGCAGTCGTTTATGGGTGATAGGAATGCTAACTGCCACTAGACTAAGCCCTGGTTGATTTTCAATTCACTTTTCATGCAAACCTCTGACACTTCTATATGTTTTTGATATTTGTGCATTTTCATCCATTTTCAGTTTGATGAACAGATTATATGGTATTAATTAGAACTGTATTAATGAAATCACCATGTTCACATTTCAAAAAAATATGTTCAGAAAACATTTATTGCTTACTCCTTTTATGCCAGGCATAGTTGTAAATTGTCAACCCTTTCATGGTTTGGTAATAGATTTTTGTGGATAAAAGGACAAATGCTATGAGAGATACAAAAATAGCAGCTTTGAGTAAACAAACTTCTTGTTTCTCAGTATGCATAATTTATTTGATTTGTATGTAGTTTTAATTTTATATTCATATTATGAATAAAGTGAGTTTATATTTTTACTTAACTTTTTAATGTAAACAAACAAGCACTCAAAGCCACAGTCAAAAGCAATTAAGGCAGATGTTGCAATTTTCAGAGCAAAATGTTTCTACTTTCAAATTTTCCAGTGACTATAACTTAAAGTATTTATACCACTATTTATACTTTGGCCATTCAGAATTTTATTTTTGCAAGTTCACCAATGATACTTTATCTCAGTCAGATGTACCTCATCTGAAACAGCATATATTTGCTTTCATCTTTAGAGGATATTTTCAATAGGCATAGAAATCAACCTTTCACTGCTCTAAATCCGCCATTTCATTTTCTTCTGTCTTCCATGTCTCTGTCATCCGTCAGTTATAAGACTCACTGTTGTTTTTGAAGAAGCTGTTTTGAAGATTTTTTTCTTTAGCAGTTTCACTACGATGTGCCTAATAAAATTTACTGTATATTTATTACAAATTATGCATTTACAGAATTTCTGAACTTCTTCAGTCTATGCATAAATGGCTTATATCAGTTGGAAACATTAGTTATTATCTCTCTAGATTTCTCTTCTTTATTATTCTTTCTTCCTCTTTCTTTCTAGGCCTCCAGCTAGACATATATTGTACCTTCTCCACTGTATTGCACATATCCTTTATGCCACATGCTATATTCTCAACTACTTTTGTTATCTGTGCTTCACTTTGGCTATTTATTATCCTGACTTCCAGTTTGTTAGTATACTTTTCTGCAATGTCCAATCTCCTCTTAAAGACATCTAATGAATTCTTAATTTCAGATATTACATTTCTTTAACTGTATAATTTTCTATCAGATTCTTTCTACTTATTCTATTTCTCTTTTTAATTTCTCCATTTCACCCATTGTTTTCCATTCTCTCCTGGTCAGCAGAATTCCTCCTGCTGTCCTTTTATGGGCACACCCACTTACTTGCCTCCCACTCTCACCTCCTTCTTAAACTCTAATAACTATGAATTTGTTCTTCATTTCTACAATTTTGTCATTTCAAGAATGTTAGGTAAATGGAATCATACCATATGTGACTTTTGGGGATTGATTTTATTCACCCAATGTAAATCTCTAGAGAGTCATCCGGTTATTATGGCATTTATCAATAGTTTGTTCTTTTTTATTACAGAGTAGTAATCCATGCTATGGATCGATATCACAGTAGCTTTAGCCATTTACCCATTTAAGGACATTTGAATTTACAGTTTTGGGCTATTCTAAATAATGTTGCCATCAACATTAATGTATAGGCTTTTGTGTATGTGAACCTAAGTTTTAATTTTGCTGGGAATGTATTTGCTACGTTGAATGGTAGTTGCATTTTTCGGTTTTAAAGAATGAGCCTAAATGTTTTTCAAAGTAGCTGTAACATTTAACAGAACCAGCATCAATGTATGAGTGATTATTTTATATACATCCTCACCAGAAATTGATGTATGTAATTGTCACATATTTTTATTTTAGCTGTTATGATAGGTATATAGTGATATATCACTGTGGTTTTAATTTAGCCTTTACTTCATGTCTAGTGATGAGGAAGCTCTTTTCATGTACTCATTTGTCATTTGACATCCTCTTCAATAAAATGTTTCTAAATGTTTTTTGCCGATTTTCTAATAGATATTTTTATGATGACCTTTGAAATTTCTTTATATATATCCTAATAGTAGTCATTCATAAGATATGTTGCTTGCAGATATTTTCTCACTGTCTGCAGCATTCATAATCTTACCGATGCTTTTCATACACAGTTTTAAATTTTTATTTTGTGTAGTTTAATCAATTTTTCTTTTTATTGGTTTTACTTTTGGAATCAAGTCTGAGAACACTTTGCCTAATTCTAGATTTAAAAGGTTTCTCTTATGTGTTTCACTAAAAATTTTGTAATTTTATGTATTAAAATTAATTTCATGGTCCATTTTTACATTAATTTGTGTATAACTTGAGATAATTAGGTTGAAGCTCATTTATTTATTGTGTGCCTGTGAATATTCCATTATTGCAACATTATTGTTGAAATGATATCTTTTCACTATTAAATTACTATTATTCCTTTCTCAAGAATCCATTGGATACATTTCTGTGGGTGTACTTCTTGGTTTTCTATTCTGTTCCATTGACCTTTGTGTTTATCCTTCCTCCAAAACTATACACTCTTGATTGCTGTAGCTATATAACATCTTGGTTTCAGGTAGACTGGTTCCTCCCAATTTATTTGTTTTTAAAATTATTCTACTTATTATTATTACTATTATTGATACAATGTCTTGCTCTTTCACTCAGACTGCAGTGCAATGGCTTACTGCGGCTTGGAATTCCTGGGCCCTTCAAGTCATCTTCCTGACTGAGCCTCCCAAATCACTGAGACTACAGGCACATGCCACTGCACCTAGTTAACATTTTAACTTTTTGTAGAGGTAGGGTCTGTGTTGCCCAAGCTGATCTCAAATTCCTGACCTCAAGCAATCTTCCCTCTTCAGCTTCCTGAAGCACAAGTATTACAGACAGGAGTCACAGAGCCCACGTTTTTATAGCTGTTAGAATTCCTTTGTTTCCACATGCATTTTTGGATAAATCTAACTATCTATCCATCCACCCATCTATTTAAAGACAGATAGACATCTCTCTGTATATATATGCAAAATATATACATAGATATTTTATGCAAAATATATACATAGATATTTTATGCAAAATATATACACATTTATATGTGTGTATATATGTATTTTATGTATAAAAGGTAAATCTCATATATATGCATATTTATATATATAAAATCTTGATAGGATTTTAATAACAATTTCATTAAACCTTTATATCAATTTTGGAACAACTTATATATTTTACATATTGAGTTTTCCAATTACATGCACAGTATTCTCTCCATTTATTAGATATACGATTTCTTTTATCAGAATTTTGTAATTTCAATTTACGAGTCCTGAACATGTTTTGTTAAATTAACATCTAAGTGTTTTTTTCTTTTTATGATTGTAAAGGATCCTAGATTTTATTTTTGGTGTTTGTACAATCATGGTTGTGACCTTGAGGAATTTACTTATCAGTCCAAGAATGCATTTGTAGATTCTTTGGTATTTTCTATGTAGACCATTATTTTCATTGAAAATATGAATAGGAACATTTTTATTTCTTCCTTTCCAATTTGTATGCTTATACTGCTTTTCCTGCCTTATTGCACTTGCTGGAACTTATAGCATGCTGTTCTGTTGTGTACGAATTATAAGAAAGTAAACCCTTGTGTTGTTTCTAATCATACAAATAAAGCATTCAGTCTTACCCAATTAAATGTAGCATTAGCTTGATGCTATTTGTAGATGTTGTTATCACATTGAAGAAGTTTCCCTCTATTCCTATTGTTCTAGAAGTTTTTATAAAACATTCTATGCATCAATTAACGAAGCATGTAATTTTTCTCCCTTAGTTTTGAAATGTGAAAGGGACATGAGATTTTGGAGGAATGAGGGGCAGAATGATATTAGGCTTTGTGTCCCCACCCAAATCTCATCTTGACTTGTAATCCCCATGTGTAAAGGGAGAGACCAGGTGAAGGTAACTGAATCATGGAGTTTGTTTTACCCATGCTGTTTTCTTGTTTGTGAGTGGGTTTTCAAGAGATCTGATGGTCTTATAAGGTTCTCTTCCACTTTACTTGGCACTTCTCCTTTTGTTGCCTTATGAAGAAGGTGCCTTGCATCCCCTTCACCTTCTTTCATAATTGTAAGTTTCCTGAGGCCTCCCAGGCCAAGCTAAATTGAGTCAATTAAACCTCTTTCCTTTGTAAATTACCCAGTCTTGGGCAGTTCTTTATAGCAGTATGAAAACAGACTAATACAGGTGATGTATCTTTTCTTACACTAATATCTTCAGGGCTGAAAAATATATTTCATGTAAACATAGTAAAAACTAGGCTATATAAAAATGCTGAGTGACAACTATTGGATTGGCCATTCAACATTTCCTCTGGTAATATGTAGGCTTTCAAATGTTAGACTGCAGAAGAATGGATTTACATTAATAAGATCTAGCTCAGAAGTAAGGTAAATGCTAGCTAATGGGAATTAGCAATAGGAAAATTCTTTTTCTTAAAATGATCAGAGCTATTGTTTCTTATTCTTTGCTCTTACTTCAATAAACAAGGCATACATAGTCTTTATTGATATATGAATTAATAAGATAACTCAATTTGCATAGCCATTCATATAAGAAGATATTGAGAAAATGTTTCTCTTTTATTATTTTTCTACTTGAAGAAAGACCAGAAAATAATTTGTTAATCTGGTTTATCACACTACGCTGTTATTCCAAAACAGGTAAGCAAACAAAAAGCCAAGTAAAAACTGTCAAAAATGTCATGTTATATTCTATATTAATGCATTTTTTTTGAGATGGAGTTTTGCACTTGTTGCCCAGGCTGGAGTGCAGTGGCATGATCTTGGCTCACTACAACCTCTGCCTCCCAGGTTCAAGCGATTCTCCTGCCTCAGTCTCCCAAGTCAGGCATCCACCGCCATTCCCGACTAATTTTGTATTTTTAGTAGAGATGGGGTTTCGCCATGTTGGACAGGCTGGTTTCGAACTCCTAACCCCAAGTGATCCACCCTCCTTGGCCTCCCAAAATGCTGCGATTACAGGAGTGAGCCACTGCGCCCAGCCTATTAATGCATTTTTTTTTAAAATCAGGACCAATAATTAAGATATTGCCTGACATTTTTATGTTAACACACTATTTCAATAATTATTTTTACTGTTTTTAAATTTGCTTATTTTAGGTGATAAATTTTACTGATTATCAAATCATTTAAAAATGATCAAGATTCTGCTGGATTTCGCAATTTAAAAAAATGTATTAGAATATAAATGTACTCTTTTATGATTAGTGATAAGAAGTGAAAGCCCCAGACAGTTCTGCAGAAATATCCATGTCTGAAACAATATAGTTACTATTTCATAAGAATGCAGTTATATATATTAACCCCCTAAATTTTACATATTTACTTTCTGACCACTACTATATATGTTATTTTCTAGCATACTGTTTGAGTCACAATTTTTTTTCTGATAAATTTTGGTCTATTTGGTGAAGTGAAGAGTGATGTGTAATGATTCCCACCCAAATTATTTTTTGGTTATATTTTTTATTTTCCTAGATTTGATACCACTCTTCCTATTATAAGCAATGTATGGTATACTAAGACATGATAAATCCTCAAAGTATACTTTTGAATAGATGAATAGATATGTAAACAAGTTTGAATGAATCAACCAATATTTTCCTTAAAGAAAAAATTCAGGACATTTACTCTTGAAGATTTTTCTTGTCATAATGAAAAGAAAATATAAAATGAAGCAACTGCCTTCATTTAAAAAAAATTAAGGTAAGCCTTTACTGATAATGCATTATTCATTGGAGATCAGGTTTATGTAATTATTGTTTATTTGATTATTTAGTATTTATACTTAGTGCTTTTTGTTTTGTTGTTTTTTTAAAAAAAAAATTGAATCAGTTTCAACACAGTATAAAGCAACTCTGTTAAACATTCTTTCCAGGGCCTGCCCAGAAAAAAAACACTTTAAGGGAACAGAAGAATTGCTGTTATCAGGCACCTGTGTTGAGTCAATCACTGCAGATAAACACTGAATTTATCTGTGTTCATCTTGGCAGCCAAGGCAAAAAGGAAAAATGTGTTTCTCCCAAGGTTGCCTGCATACATAAACATTTTCTTGGCTCAAAGCTGAATGGAGAATTTAACATGTGTTTTTTTATGTTGAAAACATTGAAGAACATAATGGATGGGTGATGCCTTCACACGTTCTTATGAAACATGGACATCGTTTAACTATAAAATGTTCAGTTTTAACATTAAAAAAATTCAGTGAAGTCCTTTCTATGGGATGCTGAGATAATGAAACCTAAATTTTTATTGTTCCTAAAAACCCAATTTAAAACAGATAAAGCTTAGAGAATCTGGAGGAAGAAGTAATCAACCTAACCAAATGACAGCCTGTCTCAAAAAAAAAAAAAAAGTCTCAAATGAGCCTTTGGAAAGAACTGTTCTGCTGTCAGTTTAGAAGATCTGAATTTCTAATATTTATTTGTTTTGCTAACTAAAGGTGGACCCTTTTAGTTAGGTGAGTTGTGCCTCCCTCCCCTCTATGCCCATGAAGGGAAAGATACTTCCTGTTCCACAAAAAAAAAGTTCATGCACAACATGTGGATTCCAATATAACACAATTGACAAATGTCCCTTAAAGTCAGTTACAAATCATAGCTGGATAAAATGACACTATCCAATTTTGTGTAATTTTGTAGTTGTTGATGTCGTTTTCTTCTTTGTACCTGTACTTCCCTGCATTCATAAAATAAATTTTAATTCTTTGAAGAAAGAAAATTTATTTCCTAATCTTTGCCTTTGCTACAGCGATGAGTAGATATACTTTATCATAACATACATTTGATAAAGGCTATTTAATGTATGTTAAAGACTCAATTGTTTTACCATTTATTTAATGATAAAGACTCAATTGTTCTTTCTGTTGCTAGATAACTTTTACCAAAGTACCATAATTTTAGTGTTTATATAATTGATTCTACATTGATTTTTTAAAAAAACAGTAATTACTTAAAAGTCATGTTACACTAACTTTACTTTCTCCTTTTCAGAGATGAAAGGGATATAATACAAATTTAAGCAAAGCATTTGAAAATGTTTTAATAATATTCTCCTGTAACTTAAAGTTAAATAAATTTGAAATCAGTTGAGTTATACTAGAAATGCTGCTAAGGAAATGGTAGTAATTAAGTTAAATATGCTCTATAACTTAATGGCGATAAAAATCTAGTGTGGGAACTGATGCTAAATAATTTACCAACTTTGATGTACATTAAAACTAAGGTATTTAAGGAACATGGTACAGTAGAAACATGCAACAATGTGATTTAAGCTGTATTAGGGATTCCAAAAGAGACACTGGGGAGTTGATACTTAATGTGAGATTTGAAGAATGAGTAGATATTAGTCAAATAATGAGAGCGTGAATGAGAGAGAATATTCCAGGAAGAAAACAATGCGTAAAAAGTCTGTATCTGAGGGAGAGCGTGGTATGTTTCAGTTGAGAAATCTAGAATGGCTGAGGCTTAGCAAATCAGGGACAGAGTGAATGTGAGTTCGCAGAGCTGGAACTCAGAGGACCTTGAAAATGAGTACAAGGTTTCAGAATGTGTTGGTAGCTGAAACACAGATTTTTAGCCACTTGGAACCATAGCCCCCTACCATTTTATTTCAGGAGCTGAATATCTGGGCATTACATTTCTCAGAATTCCTACAGTAAGGACCTGGATTAGATCCATCACTGAGCAGCAATTGTGTAAGTTTTGAAAGGCAGAAAAGAAACAGAAGCCATTATTATTTTTACTTCTAGCCAGACATGTGGATTTTGTCAGAGGTGAGATTTCACAGTGGCCTTTCAGATTTTTCTTCCACCCACTCATTTTGAGGTGGGGGTAACTATAATCATTACTGGTAGTTTCCTGTGCTTCCTGTAACTTCCAGAATCCCTAAAATCGAGTAGACTTTTGATTGATGTACAGTCTTCCCTGACTTTAATTTCATAGAGTTTTATAATTACATAATTTTCTGAATTAAATTCCTTTCTAGTTTTCTAACGGAATCCTGACTGACATGGTATTTGATATTAAAAATGGTGTGGGGGTGCTGGTGAATGCATGGTAAAGAAATAAAATAAAATTTAATATATGTAACATTAGCTTATAGTTTTGAGCTAAACAATGCGAAATTAAGCATAGCAGCCTGAACGGATGGAGAATTCTGTTATTCCATGGAAAAATATTCGGTAAAAGAGTCACCAATAACTAACTGATGACAGAATCACACATTTATTAAGCTGTAGCTCTAGCAAGTAGTTAGAAGAAGTCAGAATTATAATGCGTATAGAATATCATTTGCTGCACTGACAGATGTGCTGCAAAGAAAACATAAGGCTTATTTAGAGTATGAATGTAAGCTAATGGAGAAAGTCCAGAAATGGGTGCACTCCAAGGTATTGAAAAAGCAAATTTCAAAATCTTGGTAATAAAGAAATAGACCAGAGAAGTTTTCAAAGTTCCAATAAGATTTTTCATTTTAAAAAATTACCAAATTTAGGCTTTTATTTTCACAGCAAAATTAATTGTCTCAGGCATCCTCAAGATAGCCAGCATTAATTTGTGTGTTGGCCAAGTAAGAATGGAAGCAGATAAGTGAATTGGGCTTTGGAATTTGCTCTAAGAAAATCTTGGAGCATAATTGTATGTGAAGTAGAATGAAATAGATTAACACCAACTGGATGGTGTGATGTCTTTTTAACTTTATTATTTTTAATAAAATTTTTGGGCTCAGAGAAAAATTGAAAGTACAATGATATCCCATATACACCCTGCCCCCTGCATGCATATTCTCCCCCATTATCAACATCATTCACCATAGTGATAAATGTGTACAATTGATGAACCTACATATATTCACATACTATTATCACCCAAAGACCATCGTTTATATTAGAGTTCATTACTGTGTTTCATATTCTATGAGATTGGGCAAAGATATAATAACACGTATACACCATTTTATAATCCTATAGGATTATAAAATGGTGTATACATGTTATTGGAATATATGGAATATTTTCGCTCCCTGAAAAATCCTCTTCTGCTTCACCTATTCATCCCTCTCTGCCCCAACACCTGACAACCACTGATCTTTTTACTGTCTCCATAGTTTTGTCTTTTTTGGCATGCCATATAGTTAGAATCATACAGCATGTAGCCTCTTAAGATTGCTGTCTTTTAGTAACATGCATTTAAGTTTCTTTCATGTTTAGCTAAGTTTTTAAGAGAAATCTATTGCCAAAGAAACCATGAGCCTGTACTAAAAATCTTTGTTCAAGTCAAACTCTCATTTGAAATTCTACATTTTTACCATTTGAAAGCAATGTGCAAACATTATTCAGCCTCCATAAAGATGTTTTCCCAACGCCCACTGGTGATATAACTATGAAAAAAAAAATGGATGAGAGAAACTTCTAAAGAACAGACCTGACTGAGCACCGTGGCATATGCCTGTAATCCCAACACTTTGGGAGGCAAAGGTGGGCAGATCACTTGAGGTCAGGAGTTCAAGACCAGCTCAGCCAACATGGTGAAACCCTCTCTCTACTAAAAATACAAAAATTAGCTGGGTGTGGTGGCATTCACCTGTAATCCCAGCTATTCGGGAAGCTGAGGCAAGAGGATCACTTGAACCTGGGAGGCGAGGTTGCAGTGAGCTGAGATTGTGCCATTACTCTCCAACCTAGCTCACAGAGCAAGGCTCAGTCTCAACAAAACATGCAAAAGAAGAATAAATCCAGTACCTAGAAGACAAGGGAAAAGTTTATTCCCAGACCCATAACTGGGGATGATTTTCTAACCAAAATATTTTACTCACACTTAGGGTAAAACATCTTAATAAGGTCTAACCATCAAGTTATCTCATGCTTCCCATTTTACATGGAAGTAATTACTGGACTTACTGTGTCCCAGCTTCAATGTATAATAATGAATATGTATGCTGGGAATGTGGATAATTTGTCTTTTTAATGCATCGGCTCGCATCTCTGGAAGAGCCATAACTGAATCTGATAGAGGGGATAGTTCACCTTCTGGGTAACTGGTCATCTGAACTTTGAGTTAGTTGTTGTGACTGGAAACACTTTATTGCTTCGGAGTCATTAAGTGCTTTAAGTGAGTGAAAATGAGTAAGATGAGTTAAATGAATCTTTAATGAAGGGTAAAATGGACTATAGTGAAGTCACCTGCAACTGTCACACAATCTTTATCTTCTTCCTCCAACCCACATAATTAGATTATTCTGGGAATTTTTTTTTTTCCAAATCTATGTGTGGTGATGCCACTGAATTCTAATCAATGGAATGTGAGGGGATACATGTGCATTGCTTCTAGGTCAGGTCCATCCATTAAAATCACCAATACATGATCCCTCATTCTCACCTATTATTCCCTCTCCATCAATACATCTTTCTATATAGTTCTATAAGATGGTGGAGCAACAAGGAACCAGAAACTTAGGTTTCTGAATCACTGCCATATAAAGATAGCCATGTGGCTGGGTACAGTGACTCAAACCTGTAAGCCCAGCACTTTGGGAGTCCTAGCAGGTGGATATATGAGGTCAGAAGTTCAAGACCAGCCTGGACAACATGGTGAAACCTCGTCTCTACCAAAAATATAAAAAATTATCCAGGTGTGGTGGTGCATGTCTATAATACCAGCTACTCAGGAGGCTGAGTAAGCAGATTTGCTTGAACCCAGAAGATGGAGGTTGCAGTGAGCTGAGATGGTGCCACTGCACTCCAGCCTGGGTGACAAAGCAGGACGCCATCTCAAACAACAACAACAACAAAAACAAACAAAAAAACCAAACAAAAAAACCAATCAGATAGCCATACAGGAGTTCCATGTGACCAGACACACTGGAATTAAACTGTTACATAATCAATTAAAGGAACACTTTGGCTGTAATATGGAAAATATATTAAAAACAGGTAATAATGGTAACAAGTTCTAAGCCTTGGTGTAATAGGAGTTATGGTAAAAGGGATTTTTGAGATGATGTTAAGCACTATCAAAAGATGCTGAGAGGTTTTATTGTTTCCTAGTGCTGCCATAACAAGTTATCACAGACTAGGATGTGTGAAATAAGAAATTTATTATCTCAGAGTTCTGAAGTCTAGAAATCCAAAATCAGTGTGTCGGCAGATCTTCCATAGACCTGCTGGCCTCTGATCTTCCCTCAAAATCATGCTTTGCTTCTCCTGAAAAATGATATGTATTCATTGTCAGGTAGCCCTGTCAGCCCGTTTCCTACCCACAGAATCTCAGAAGTCTGACTGCCTTCTTACACTTTGTTTAATCTCTGTCCCTTTCAGTCCAAGATGGCAAACTTTCTACTGAGATGGTTGGATGGACCCATGAGTCACAGGTCTAATCTCTCCAGCAAAAGTTAGTCCCATCACACCTTTAGTGTTTTTTCCAGAGTATGCTTTATTATTTTTTGCAATATGTATATAATGAGAGATTTTCTTTTTTTTTTTTTAATTGTACTTTAGGTTCGGGGGTACATGTGCAGATCATGCAGGGTTGTTGCATAGGTACATACATGGCAAGGTGGTTTGCTGTCTCCATTCCCACATCATCAATATCTGGCATTTCTCCCCACGTTATCCCTCCCCACACTCCACACCCCTCAGTCCCTCCCCGAGCCCCCACAACTGACCCCAGTGTGTGATGCTCCCTTCCCTGTGTCCACATGTTCTCATTGTTCAACACCCACCTTTAAGTGAGAACATGCAGCATTTGATTTTCTGTTCTTATGTCAGTTTTCTGAGAATGATGGTTTCCAGATTCATCCATGTCCCTACAAAGGACACAAACTCATCGTTTTTTATGGCTGTGTAGTATTCAATGGTGTATATGTGCCACATTTTCTTTGTCCAGTCTATCATTGATGGACATTAGGGTTGGTTCCAGGTCTTTACTATTGTAAACAGTGACATGATGAACATACGTGCTCATGTGTCTTTATAATAGAAAGATTTATAATCCTTTGGGTATATATTCAGTAATGCGTTTGGTGGGTCAAATGGAATTTCTATTTCTAGATCCTCGAGGAATACTCACACTGTCTTCCACAATGGTTGAACTAATTTGCACTCCCACCAACAGTGTAAGAGTGTTCCTATTTCTCCATATCCTCAGCATCTGTTTCTAGATTTTTTAATGATCACCATTCTAACTGGCATGAGATGGCATCTCAATGTAGTTTTGATTTGCATTTCTCTAACGACCAGTGATGATGGGCATTTTTTTACATGTTTGTTGGCCTCATATATGTCTTCTTTTGAGAAGTGTCTATTTATATCCTTCACCCACTTTTGAATTGGTTTGTTTGTTTTTTCCTTGTAAATCTGTTTCAGTTCTTTGTAGATCCTGGATATTAGCCCTTTGTCAGATGGGTAGATTGCAAAAATTCTTTCCCATTCTGTTGGTTGCTGGTTCACTCTAACGATTGTTTCTTTTGCTGTACAGAAGCTCTGAAGTTTAATTAGATCCCATTTGTCTATTTTGGCTTTTGTTGCCATTGCTTTTGATGTTTTAGTCATGAAGTCCTTGCCTATACCTATGTCCTGAATGGTTTTGCCCAGGTTTTCTTCTAAGATTTTCATGGTGTTGGGTCTTATGTTTACATCTTTAATCCATCTGGCATTAATTTTATTGTAAGGTGACAGGAAGGGGTCTAGTTTCTGCTTTCTGCACATTGCTAGCCAGTTTTTCCAACACCATTAATTAAACAGGGACTCCTTTCCCTATTGCTTGTTTTTGTGAGGTTTGTCAAAGATCAGATGGTTGTACATGTGTGGTGTTGCTTCTGAGGCCTCTGTTCTGTTCCATTAGTCTATGTATCTGTTTTGGTACCAGTACCATGCTGTTTTGATTACTGTAGCCCTGAAGTATAGTTTGAAGTCAGGCAGCATGATGCCTCCAGCTTTGCTATTTTTGCTTAGGATTTTCTTGGCTATGGGGGCTCCTTCTTGGTTCTATATGAAGTATAAGATGGTTTTTCCAGTTCTGTGAAGAAGGCCATTGGTAACTTGATGGGGATAGCATTAAATCTATAAATTACTTTGGGCAGTATGGCCATTTTCACCATATTGATTGTTCCTAACCATGAGCGTGGAATGTTTTTCCATCTGTTTGTGTCATCCCTTATTTCGTTGAGCACTGGTTTGTAGTTTTCCTTAAATAGATCCTTTATATCCTTTGTTAGTTGTATTACTAGGTATTTTATTCTCTCTGTAGCAATTGTGAATGGGAGTTTGTTCTTAATTTGGCTCCCTGTTTGTCTATTATTGGTGTATAGGAATGCCTGTGATTTCTGCACATTGATTTTGTAGCCTGAGACTTTGCTGAAGTTGTTTATTAGTTTCAGGAGATTTTGGGCTGAGATGATGGGGTCTTCACATCATTTGCAAATAGAGACAATTTGACTTCCTCCTTTCCTCATTGAATACCCTTTATTTCTTTTTCTTGACTGAATACTCTGGCTAGAACTTCCAATTCAATATTGAATAGGAGTGATGAGAGAAGGCATCCTTGTCAAGTGCCTGATTTCAAAGGGAATGCTTCCAGTTTTTGCCTATTCAGTATAATATTGGCTGTGGTTTTGTCATCCTAAATATATATGCACCCAAAACAGGAGCACCCAGATACATAAAGCAAGTTCTGAACGTCCTAAAAGGAGATTTAGACTCCCACACAATAATAGTGGGACACTTCAACACTCCACTGTCAATATTAGACAGATCAACGAGACAGAAAATTAACAAGGACATCCAGGACTTGAATGCAGATCTGGACCAAGCGGATCTAATAGACATCTACAGAACACTGCACCCCAAATCTACCAAATATACATTCTTCTCAGCACCACATCACACTTACCCTAAAATTGACCACCTAATTGGAAGTAAATCACTCCTCAGCAAATGCAAAAGAATGGAAATTATAACTAACAGTCTGTCAGACCACAGTGCAATCAAATTAGAACTCAGGACTAAGAAACTCACACAAAACCTCACAACTACATGGAAACTGAACAACCTGCTCTTGGCTGACTACTGGATAAATACTGAAATGAAGGCAGAAATAAAGATGTTCTTCGAAACCAACGAGAGCAAAGACACAACATACCAGAATCTCTGGCATACATTTAAAGCAGTGTCTAGAGGGAAATTTATAGCAATAAATGCCCACATGAGAAGCAAGGACAAAATCTAAAATTGACACCCTATCATCAAAATTGGAAGAGCCAGAGGGGCAAGATCAAAAAAACTTAAAGTTAGCAGAAGACAAGAAATAACTAATATCAGAGCAGAACTGAAGGAGACAGAGACACAAAAAACCCTTCAAAAATCAATAAATCCTGGAGCTGGTGTTTTGGAAAGATCAAAAAAATAGACCATTAGCCAGACTCATAAAACAGAAAAGAGAGAAGAATCAAATGGATGCAGTAAAAAACAGTAAAGGAGATAGCACCAACAATTCTACAGAAATACAAACTACTATGAGATAATTTTTCAAATATTCAAGTCTAGTTCTTATTTGTCCAATAGCTTCTTCCTTTTTCTTTCTTTCCTTTAATATTTTACTATAAGAAGCAAGGAGAAATCAGTTTGCAACATCTACACTGTACTTGGAAATTGCCTAAGTTAAATATGCAAGTACATCACCTACAAGTTCCTCTTTTTCACCCAACAGAAGAACACAATTAAGTCAAGTTTTGAGCCAAGCAATATAAGACACATATCTAAAGGAGTTTCAAAAATCATGTTCTCATTTTTATCTAAGACTTCACAAGAAGTAACTTTAGAATTTATATTTGCATCAACATTACATTCAAGGCAATCTCGGCTTTTTCTATTTACCTCAAGATTCTTCCAGCTTCTACTTACCACCTGATCCTAAAGCCTCTTCCACATGTTTAAGTATTTATTACAGTGGCACCCCACCATTTTTCAGCACAAAAAAATCTATAGTAGTTTGCTATAGGTGTCATAGCAAATTAAACGATGTGACTTAAAACAATAGAAACTTATTGTCTCATAGGTTTGGAAGTCACAAGTCCAAAATCAAGGTGTTGGCAGGGCCATGATCATGTTAAAGGCTCTAGGGGAAAATCTTTTCCACGCCTTTTTCTTTGCTTCAAGTGAAAGCCATAATCTTCGATGTTCCTTAACTTTTAGATGCACCGCTCCCATCTCTGCCTTCATCATCAAATGATGTTCTCTGTGTGTGGGTATCTGGGTCATTTCTCCACTTATAAGAACACCAATGATATTGGATTACATCCCACTTTATTCAAGTATGACTTTACCCTAACTTGATTACATTTTCAAAGACTCTATTTTCAAATAAGATTACATTTGCAAGTTAGGACTTCAACCTTTCTTCTAGGGGATATAGTTCAACCAATAACAGAGGTCAAACAAGAAAATGTTAATGAGTTCCATTGGTTTTAAAAACATGAAAATTATTGGTGACCTTGACAAAAGCAATTTGTAAATGCTATGTGATATAAGAATAAACCGTATTACATGACTACCAAAATAGATAATGCACTTTACAGTTTTACTATCCAAAGGAGAGATGGATATAATCCTGTGCTATTATTTCTGGTGCAAGTGTACAGACACCACAAATTTCATCCCGGCATCACAATATTAGAGTGTCTAAGAGGGTGACTTAGGATAGCTATGTCTGGAAACAGTGATATAGATTAAACTTATGTGTTTAGACTGGAAAAGACACAATTTAAGAGCCTTTGATAGCTATTTTTGATAGCTGTCTCTGATACCTGATAAACTAGCATTTGTTGAGAGATTAGGCGTATACTGAATAACTTCAGAAGATTGAGTTAAATTGAATGTAAGCAAAGCACAGTTCATCCTAATATGAGAAAGAATTTAATCATGATAGGTGCCTACAATTCCCATGCACTTATTTAAATGATAACCATTTTGCGAGTGGAGAACTTCCAACTGAGGATAAATGATTGAAAACTGGAGTTGCTACAAAGGAAATAATGTGGGAAGTAAAAAAGTAAATTACATTATCTTCAGTTTCTTCCAAATCATGTACAGATGTTCCTTGACTCCTGACAGTGTTATTTCCTAATAAATCCGTTGTGAGTTTAAAATATTTGTAGTAAAAAATGCATTCAGTACTCCCAAACTTCTGAATATTTTTGCCTAGGCTAGCCTGCCGTCACTGTTCTCAGAACACTCACATTAGCCTACAGTTAACAAAATCATTCAATGCAAAGCCTATTTCACAATGAAGTATCAAATATTTTAGGTAATTTATTGATGTGCATATTGCTTTTGCATAATTATAAAGTAAAAAATCTTGTCAAGTCATCATAAATTGGATAGCATTTGTATTTTCTTATTCTTTTCAAAAATTCAGATGGCTTTTTTCAGCCTATTTTTAGCTATAAAAATTAAATAATAGACATAGAAATATAGGCATTTCCCTCTATCATCTGTAAATTCACAACTAATTCAGTAATGGAAAAATTATTCATTTGTTTATTAAAATAAAAATATCAGAAAAGATGCAGACATAATGTAAAACATTTAATAATCATTCCAAGCAGATGCTTGGCAAACTAGAAGGAGAAAGCATCATTTTTAACCTGTGAGCTAGGCCACATCATAATGCTTATCTAGATACAGTTCTGGACAAAATGAGAACTTGATTTCTCCTATGGTTACTTTCATTTTGTTTTATGTCCACTTTAACCAACAAATATGTAAAGAATCCACAGGAAATTAAAAATACATCACACAAGTGGATGCAACCTAAATACCCACAACTTCCTTATTTGTCACGGAGGCACACTATCTTAGGTGGCCCCAATAACCTCCTTTATTGAAGGGGTTCAGAAAATAGGCTATTTGTTTGTCACTAAGAATCATCAGCTTTCTTCACTAGGAATATCAATAATTTGAGGCTTTGGATGGCTCGCAACATGATAAAGACAATCTACCAACATCTACTAGGCACTTCATGCTAAAATTAAAATGGTTCCCATTAAACTCAAGAGTATGGCAAGAATGTTGGTTTTCACTGCTGGCATTCAACATTATACTTAAGTTTAAATTAGTGCAATAAGAAAAGAAAAATAAACAGGAGATAGAATGGAAAAAGAAAAATATCCCATTATTTCCAGAGATATATTTACTTGTTTGCACAGAAAACCCAAGAACAATCACAATTGATTTAAAAAAAAAAAAAAAAAAAAACTTTAGCAAGATTACCTAATACAAGGCTAATACAGAAAAATCAGTAGCATTTCTAGAAACCAGCTGTAGCATATTAGCACAGTTCATTCATAATAGCAACTAAATCTAAGGTTTTGATGTAAACCAAGATGTTAAAGTTTTTGGAAGAGTATGTTGTTTGATTGCTTATTGCTGAATAGAAAACTACTACCCTGAAACTTAGTGGCTTAAAACTACAATCACTTATCAAACTTTTGAAGTATTTTAAGGAGGCAAGAACAAAGCGAGCACATGGCAGGATTGTAGCCACTGTGATCAAAGAAGTATCAGTAGCCCAGGTCACGTAGAGTCTTTTAACATATTAAAAACAAACAAAATCCCAAACTACCCATTTACAGTAAAATGGATAAATAAAACATGAAATATTCATAGTCCATAATCTCAGAAGTACTTAAATATTGACCTAAATATATAGCTAAATATTCAAATCACACAAAAAATTTTAAATAATTGAAGAATGATGCATTCTGTATGCTAGTACCTGAATAAAATTTTAAAACAAAAACACTAAAGATTACATGCATGCCAAATTCCGGTGAGCATTTTGGTTGCCTCTGACAAGACTAAGACAGAAGGTAGACTGCAAGGAGTATTTTGCACATCTGTATTATGTTTACAGTTTAAAAATAAATTTTTGAGGCAAATATCAAACTGTTTTCATTCATTAATGCTAGTTATAGTCTCTATTCATGTGTATGTATTTGTATATCAATGGGTATGAATGAATTTTAAAAATATATAAATATATATATATGTTTTGCAAATTGCTTTTCAATGTAAATATATATACTTGCAATGTAAATAGCTCTGATGCAGAAGTACCATGTAAAATAATTAAATTCATTCATTTAGTAATTTTCTAGTGATCCATGAAATATCTAAACTTTAAATAGGAAGCTACTTATGGATCAATACTATGTGTTTTGTCAAAGAAACATGTTGAGATGTAATGGGCCTAATTCTATGTGGTTATCTACCAGTGGTGAATTAAATAAATAAATGAAAAACTTTCTCTTCTCTTCCTTTTGTAATGGTGACTTTCCTCCAGGACGAAAATGTTTTATGCATCTACTGTAATACAAAATACTGTTTTTACTTCTTTTTTGTTTTTAATATGGAAGTTTACTATATTTTCTCAGTAGTTATGAATCCATTGTAATACACAATACTGTTTTTATTTCTTTTTTGTTTTTAACATGGAAGTTTACTATATTTTCTCAGTAGTTGGATCTATGGCATGTAAGTAGCCATGGTTAGTATGAAGCATTTAAAATATTGTTAGTGCTTAACATTAATTACTTCCTTCATACAAATTAATGATTCTAGGCTAACAAATACGTTATTTTAAGTATTTGAGCATGGTTTCTTAATAGTCTACTATCCAAAGAGCATATGCCTTATACTATTTTCTGGGGAAGCTAACAGATTTCTTCTGTGCTCTCTAGTTCTTATTTATTCACTATTAGATTGCAGATCATGCTGGAAATATAGTTAACTGCAGTTAGGTATACAAATCAGTAAAACATTTTCTTCTATAGAAAAAATAAATATTTCATTGTCTTTTATTTCAGTTTTACCAAATAAGTTATTACTTCACATTCCATGTAGAAGTGTGTCCCAGTTTTCAAATTCTTATCTCTATTTATGCGCTCATTCTTTTGTTACCCATGTATTCAATAAATATTTATTGAAATTATATTCTGTTCTCAGCATACTTTGGGCACTAAGTTACAGTGACAATTTTAAATTGACATGTATCCTTTCCTCTTGGAACATGGAGTTTCCTGCCAGAAACAAAGTTTATTCAAATAAATACAAAAGTGAATGTAAAATTAGCAGTATTAAAAATGAAATGGATGGATGGGTGCAGTGGCTCACCCCTGTAATCCCAGCACTTTGGGGGCTGAGATGGGCGGATCACCTGAGGTCAGGAGTTTCAGACCAGCCTGGCCAACATGGTGAAACCCTGTCTCTACTAAAAATACAAAAAAATTAGCTGTACGTGGTAGTGGGTGTCTGTAATCCCAGCTACTGGGGAGGCTGAGGCTGGAGAATTTCCTGAACCTGAGAGGCGGAGGTTGCAGTGAGCCGAGAATGTGCCATTGTACTCCAGCCTGGGCGGCTGAGTGAGACTCTCTCAAAAAAAAAAAAAAAAAAAAAAAATTGAAAAGGATGTGGTGATGTGAGAGTATAGGAAGATGTGACCTGACCTATGAGGGTAAGGGGGTAGGAAGGAAGATTTAAATTTAGACCTAAAGAATTAAAAGAAGTTAACTACTAAAAATGGCAAACGGATCAACAATTGTTCCAGGCCAAAAGGATAGCATGTGTTTAGGTGCATATATACAGCTTGTTTGCCTGTCAATAAAGAGGACTTGCTAATAAAAGAATGACACTAATGTAACACTACTGCCTCAGAACAATTATATTTACTGTTCCCTAAAAGCATTTCTCCTTTTTTCAAATATATTAGGCACATGGTCAAATATCCTGTTTTCATAAAAGTATTTCCTAACTATGCTAAAATAAAAATCAGAGAGTGATGTTAGCAAGGTGGCAAGATGGCTGTCTTTGTCACCCTACAATAAATAATGACTTAACAATCCACAAATAAAAATAACCCTGAGTAGGCTGAAGAGACTAATTAAGAGCAACTAGCAAAACATTGGAACAAAAAAGAGAATAAAACAAACATAAGGGATCACTAGGCATACCTGAAACATCTGGAAACAGCTAAAAACAAAGAAAAGTGAGGACTATCCACATCAACTATACAAAAGGTGCCACCATGGTTCCTGGTGGCCTATTTTGCAGAGGGTCGTGGCAGCCTTTGTTACAGAGAATCTCAACAGCCCATACAGCATCTGTGGAGTCCTCACAACATTTACAGCAAAAGTTCCCTTAGTGTTTATTGACAGACCCTAGCAGACTACTCCACAGAGGACGCCTGCAGCTTTCTCTATTGAAGTAACCAACGGCCATTGCTATTGCAGATCCCCCAGGGAAGATGCTGCTGTGCCTCTCCACATCCAAGAAGGAACTGCGGTTGTGCTGCCACGTGACCAGTGTTGCCATCTCCCAACCTATACTTGATCAAAAACCCTGGAGCCATACCTGTTTTGTGTATGCTCAAGCTCAAGACACTGGCTTGGCATTTACTCTGCAAACACTGGAGCACTCTATATCAGACACCAGTGCCAATGCCACGTGAGCACAACTGTGGGCCAGAAACAACACCAAGAGAGATACCCTTGACCAAGGCTTTCCTCACGAGAAGAGAGAATAGGAAGACCCCCTAACAGCTCTCACCACCACTGCATACACTGACTGGCTTAGCCGCTGAGGACTCTTGCAATCTTAACTGACGCTGACTTCAATTGATGAAGTTATACAGATACTATGCTGTCACACCTTCACTAGGCCCAGAACAGCTGCATCCCACCCAGTTAGCACCCTGCACACCAAACATTCTCCAGAACAGACAATATTTTAGGTGACAAAACAAGTCTTAACCAATTCAAGAAAATTAATACATCAAATATCTTCTCTGACCATAATGGTATAAAACTAGAAACCAACAACAGGAGGAACAATGGAAAATTAATAAATGCATGTTAATTCAACAACATGGTCCTGAACAATCATTGGGTCAAAAAAGAATTCAAAAGGATAATTTAAAAATACCTTGAGGAGAGAGAGATCCAAGATGGCCATTTAGCAGCAGCTCAGGATTGCAGCTCCCAGTGAAGGCACAGGGAGTGAGCAGACGCCAGACGTCCAGAGGAATTTTTGTTGCCCACGGACCAGGAGATTCCCAGCGGAGGAGCCCTACGGGTCGCCAGTGTGACTCTTTTTTGCCAGTGTCCCAGAGCAGCGGTTCTCAGTGCAGAGTATGCGGGACTGGGTGCCCTTTTAGTTGATGTTTGGAGCTCCGGGAAGGCAGAGTCACCCATTCCGCTGATTGAAGAGGGGACTGAAGCGGGGAGCCAGACCAGGAGATTCCTGGGCAGAAAAACGCCACGAATCTCAGTGCTTCTGTTTCAGCCGTGCAGTCGCCACATGGGAAATTGCATAGATCTCAGCACATTTTCTGCAGGTGACTGGGGCACCTGGGAGAGAATCCACCATTCAATTAGGAAAAAAAATGGGGCTCTGAGGCGGGGAGCCAGGTGATCGGCTCGGCTGCTCCCACCCCCACAAATAAACAGCAATTGGAAACGCCAATGGTTGAGTTTCACAGCAAGCACAGCTGTACCCGGGAAGGTCCAGCTCTGTGGGGGAGGAGCGACCGCAGAAGGAAAACAAAGAAACAGAAATAACATCATCACCAACAAGCTGGACGTCCACTCAGAGACCCAATCTGTAAGTCAGCAATTACAAAGATGACAGGTGGATAAATCTACAAAGATGGGAATAAACCAGTGCAAAAAGGCTGAAAACATTCAAAATCAGAATGCCTCTCCTCCTCATCATCAGCAAGGGAACAAAGCCTGATGGAGAATGAATGTGATGACTTGTCAGAATCAGGCTTCAGAAGGTGGATAATAAGAAACTTCTGTGAGCTAAAAGAACATGTTCTAATCTAATGCAAAGAAACTAAGAACCTTGAAAAAAGGTTTGACGAGATGCTAACAAGAATTAACAATTTAGAGAGGAATATAAGTGAAGCAATGGAGCTGAAAAACACAATATGAGAACTTCACGAAGTATGTACAAGTTTTAACAGTCGAATTGACCAAGCAGAAGAAAAGATATCAGAGGTGGAAGACCAACTCAATGAAATAAAACGAGAAGACAAGATTAGAGAAAAAAGCGTAAAAAGGAATGAGCAAAGTCTTCAAGAAATATGGGATTATGTGAAAAGACCTAATCTACATTTGTTAGGTGTACCTGAATGTGATGAAGAGAATGAATCCAAGTTGGAAAATATTCTTTAGGATATTATTCAGGAAAACTTTCCCAACCTAGCAAGCCAGGAAAATATTCAACTCCAGGTAATACAGAGAACACCACAAAGATATTCGTCAAGAAGAGCAACCCCAAGGCACATAATCGTCAGACTCACCAGGATTGAAATGAAGTAGAAAATGCTAAGGCAGCCAGAGAGAAAGGTCAGGTTACCCACAAAGGAAAGCCTATCAGACTCACAGCAGATCTCTCAGCAGAAACCCTACAAGCCAGAAGAGAACGGGGGCCAATATTCAACATCCTTAAAGAAAAGAACTTTCAACCCAGAATCTCCTATCCAGCCAAACTAAGCTTCATAAGTGAAGGAAAAATAAAATCTTTTGTGAACAAGCAAGTACTCAGAGATTTCATCACCACCAGGCCTGCTTTACAAGAGCTTCTGAAAGAAGCACTACACATAGAAAGGAACAACCAGTATCAGCCATTCCAAAAATATACCAAAAAGTAAAGAGCATCAACATAATGAAGAACCTACAACAACTAAAGGGCAAAACAGACAGCTAGCATTAAATGGCAGTATTAAGCTCACATATATCAATATTAATCCTAAATTTAAATCGCCTAAATGCCCCAATCAAAAGACAAAGACAGGCAAATTGGATAAAAAGCCAAAACCCATCGGTATACTGCATCTAGACCCATCTCACATGCAAGGATACACTAAGACTCAAAACAAAGGGATGGAGGAAGATTTACCAACCAAATGCATCACATTGTCAATATTAGACAGATCAACGAGACAGAAAATTAACAAGGATATCCAGGATTTGAACTCAGACCTGGAACAAGTAAACTTAATAAACATTTACAGAACTCTCCACCCCAAATCCACAAAACATACATTCTTCTTAGTACCACATCACACCTACTCTAAAAGTGACTACATAATTGGAAGTAAATCACTCCTCAGTAATTGCATAGCATTTCACAGGTTTAAATGAAATATTGGTTGGCTGCTCATTTGTTATTGTCCTCCCTTATTCCTTCCTGTCTCCATTGTTAAGCACTATTATCGGCACAAAACAGGTTTTTAATACCCGTTTTTTACTGCATTGTAGCCTGGGAAATAAAGCAAGACTCCCGTTCTCTCTCCCTCTTTTTCTTCCTCTTTCTCTCTTTCATTCTTTTTTCTCTTTCTTTCTCTCTTTCTTTCTTTCTTTTTTCCAAATAAATAAATAAATAAATAAATAAAACATTGAGACAAATGAAAATAGAAAAAACACAACCTACTAAATCTTATAAGATGCAGCAAAAGCAGTTCAAAGAGGGAAGTTTATAGTGATAATGGTCTAATGAAGAAAAAAAAAGATCTCAGATAAACAACATAACTTTACACCTCTGGAAACTAGAAAAAGAAAAAAAAAAGAAAACAAGCAAAGCCCAAAATTAGTAGAAGGAGGAAAATAACAAAGATGAAAGCAGAAATAAATTATATAAAGACTAGAAACACAATAGAAAAGATCAATAAAATCAGGACTTTTTAAAAAAGATAAATGAAATTAACAAATCTTTATACTAAGAAAAAAAAAGGATAATTAAGTAAATAAAATCAGAAATAAATAAGGAGACATTACAAATGATACCACAGAAATACAAAAGACTATAGACTACTATGAAAACCTCTATGCCCCAAAGTTGATAAACTAGACCCAAAAAAATGGATAAATTCTTAGAAATATACAACCTCCCAAGGCTGAAATATGAAGAAACAGAAACTCTGAACAGACTGATAAAAAGTAAGGAAATTGAATTGGTAATCAAAAGTGTCCTAAGGACCAGATACTTTTCCTGGTGAATTCTGTCAAATATTTAAAAGGAAAACTAAAATACCACTTATCCTTCTCAAACTCTTACAGAAACTTGAGGAGAATGGAACACCTCTATACTCATTTTAAAATGCCAGCATTACCCTAAAACAAAAGCCAGACCAAAAGACTACCAGGAAAGAAAATTACAAGCCAATATGCCTGACAAATTAAAAAAAAAATAAATCTCAAAAAAATACCAGCTAAATGAATTTAATAGCACATTAAAAAGATCATTCATTATGACCACACAAAATTTATTCCTGGGATGCAAGGATGGATTAACATACGCAAATCAATAAATGTGGCACACCATATTAACAAACTGAAAAATAAAAGATGATCATCTCAAAAAAATGCCAAAAAAGCATTTTACAAAAAAAAAAAAAAAAATGCTTGGTACATTTTCACTCCTAAACCTTTCCCTTCAGCATCCCCCGACCCCAGTAGGCCCATAAAACTACAGTAGCCTTTCATTCGGTGGTGAGTCAATATCACGTCTGTGCTGATCCACCTGGCCCTCAACTGATGTGCCATTCTATGGAGCGAAACAGAGGAGGCAGCACTTTCTCCTTAATCTCTTGCATATACTAACACAGGAAGTGATTAAAGTCTTGACTGTTACTTTAAAAAAAAAAAAAGTATTTTACAAAATTTGTTATTATTTCCTGATAAAAATGCTTATCAAATTAGATATAGAATAAATGCACCTCAAGGCTACGTGCAGTGGTTAATTACAGGTGTTATCTCAGCACTTTGGGAGACTAAAGTGGGTAGACCACTTGAGGTCAGGAGTTCAAGACTAGGCTGACCAACATGGTGAAACTCCATCTCTACTAAAAATGCAAAAATTAGCTGAGCATCTTGGCACACACCTGTAATATTAGCTAATTTGGAGGCTGAGGCAGGAGATTCCTTGAACCTGAAAGGCGGAGGTTGCAGTGAGCAAAACCATGCCATTGCACTCCAGCCTGGGAGAAAAAGAAAGATTGTCTCAAAAAAATAAACGAATATAAATAAATAAAATAAATAAATAAATAAATGTACCTCAACACAATAAAGGCCATATATCACAAGCCTACAACTAATGTCATATTTAGTGATGAAAACTAAAAAGCAAATTCAGTAAACATATAGGATACAAATGAATATAGAAAAATCAGTTGCATTTCTATACACTTACAAAAAACTATTCCTCTACCCCAAATTAAGAAAACAATCCATTTACAATCATATCAAAAACAGTAAAATACATAAGAACAAATTTAATCAAGAAGGGGAAAGATTGTACACTAAAAAATATAAAACATTGATAAAATCAACTGAAGAAGACAGACATAAATTGAAAGACATACCATGTTTATCAATCAAGAGACTCAATATTGGCAAAATGCACATATTACCCAAAGAGATCTACAGATTAAATGCAATCTCTATTAAAATTCCAATGACATTTTTACAGTAATAGAAAAGTCAATTATAAAATTCATATGGAACCACAAAAGATCCTGAATAGCTAAAGTAAGCTTGAGTAGGAAAATCAAAGATGGTTTTCATTATATTTCCTGATTCTAGATTAATATTACAAAGCCCTAGATACTAAAATAATATGGTATTAGCATAAAAGAGGCATTGCAATGGAACAGAGTAAAAAGCCCAGAAATAAACAAACATATACATGGTCAACTCTTTGACAAAGTTTCCAAGAATACACACAATAAATGGTCTTGGGAAAACTGTATATCAACTTGGGAAAACTGTATATTGACTTGTGAGAAAATGAGGCTGGATTTTTAGTTTTCACTATAAACAATATTCAACTCAAAATGTATTAATAATGTAAATGTAAGATCCAAAATTACATTTACACCTAGGTTAAATCATGGAGGAGAATGTCCTTGACAATGGTCTTGGTCTTGGCAATGATTTCTAGATATGATATTAAAAGCACATACATAGAAAGCAAGCAAGCAAACAAAACAAATGGAACTACGTCAAAATTCTCTTTGCAACAAACAAAACAATCAACAAAATATAAAGGTAATCTATTTAACGGGAAAAAATGTTTATAAACCATATATCAAATAAGGGATGCTATGCTTTGAGTATTTGTCCCCTTCAGAACTCACATTTTATGGTGTTAGGTCTTATGTTTAAGTCTTTAATCCATCTGGAATTAATTTTAGTGTAAGGTGTCAGGAAGGGGTCCAGTTTCTGCTTTCTGCACATGGCTAGCCAGCTTTCCCAACACCATTTATTGAACAGGGAATCCTTTCCCCATTGCTTGTTTTTGTCTGGTTTGTCAAAGATCAGATGGTTGTGATGGATTAAAGACTTAAACATAAGACCTAACACCATAAAAACCCTAGAAGAAAATGTAGGCAAGGACTTCATGACCAAAACACCAAAAGCATTGACAACAAAAGCCAAAATAGACAAATGGGACCTAATCAAACTCCACAGCTTCTGCACAGCAAAAGAAACAATCATTAGAGTGAATCGGCAACCAACAGATTGGGAAAAAATTTTTGCAGTTTACCCATCTGACAAAGGGCTGATATCCAAAATTTACAAAGAACTAAAGCAGATTTACAAGAAAAAAACTAACAAGCCCATTCAAAAGTGGGCAAAGGATATGAACAGACACTTTACAAAAGAAGACATACGTGAGGCCAACAAACATATGAAAAAATGTTCATCATCACTGGTCATAAGAGAAATGCAAATCAAAACTACATTGAGATACCATCTCACGCCGGTAAGAATGGCGAACATTAAAAAATCTGGAGACAGCAGATGCTGGAGAGGATGTGGAGAAGTAGGAACACTTTTACACTGTTGGTGGGAGTGTAAATTAATTCAACCATTGTGGAAGACAGTGTGGCGATTCCTCAAGGACATAGAAATAGAAATTCCATTTGACCCAGCAATCCCATTACTGGGTATATATCCAAAGGATTACAAATCGTTCTACTATAAGGACACGTGTACACGAATGTTCATTGCAGCACTGTTTACAATAGCAAGGACCTGGAACCAACCCAAATGCCCATCGACAACAGACTGGATAGGGAAAATGTGGCACATATACACCATGGAATATTATGCAGCCATCAAAAACGATGAGTTTGGGTCCTTTGTGGGGACATGGATGAACCTGGAAACCATCATTCTCAGCAAACTGACAGAGGAGCAGAAGATCAAACACCGCATGTTCTCACTCATAGGCGGGTGTTGAACGATGAGAGCACATGGACAAAGGGAGGGGAGCACTACACACTGGGGTCAGTTGGGGGGAAATAGGGGAGGGACGGTGGGGGGTGGGGAGCTGGGGGGGGATAGCAGGGGGAGAAATGCCAGATGTAGGTGATGGGGAGGAAGGCAGCAAACCACACTGCCAGGTGTGTTCCTATGCAACAATTTTGCATGTTCTTCACATGTACCCCAAAACCTAAAATACGATAAAATAAATAAAGGGGAAAAAATAAAAAAAATAAATAAATAAATAAAAAATAAAAAAAAAAATAAAAAAAAAAAAAAAAGAACTCACATTTTAAAATTTGATTCCCAATGTGGCAATAGTGAGAAGTTGGGCCTTTAAGAGGTGGCTGGGGCCGTTTATGGATTAATGAATTAATGAGTTAATGATTAATGGGTTATCAATGAAGTGGAACTGGTGGCTTTACAGAAAAGGAAGAATAAGACTAAGACAGAAAATTGGTGCCAACAAATGGTGTGTTGCTGATAATAAACACCAGAAAATGCAGAAGTGGATTTGGAACTGAGTAATAGGTAAACCATGGAAGAATTCAGGGGAGTAGGCTATAAAAAAGCCTAGATTCTTGTGAGGGCTTAGAAGACAAGATGACTAGGGAAAAATTGGAACTCATTAGAGATTGATTAAGTGCTTGTGACCAGAATGCTGATAAACATGCAGATTAAAGGCTATTCTGATGAGATTTCAGTTGGAACTGATGAACAAGGTCTTGAGAACTGAAAACAAAAAAGGCCATTCTTGTCATAAATTGGCAAATAATTTGGCTGAATTATGTCCATGCCTGAGGGCTCTGTGAAAGATTGAACTTGAGGGTGATGAACTAGGTTCCTGGCAGAAGAAATTTCTGTGCAAAATATACAATAATTTACAGGGATACTCTTGGTAAGTCATGCTGAGATTCTGGAGAAAGGAATAATTTAAAGATGAAAAAATTAAAATTAAAAGAGAAGCAAGGCAGAAATATTTGGAAAATTCTCAGTCCCATCATTAGAAAGAGTGAAAAAGTGTGTTCAGTAAAACATACTTTCTTCAGGGTGTAGCAAAGTGACAATTTGCTAAAGAGATTAGCATAGATAGAAAGGAGTCAGGTCCTATTCCATGACAGTGGAAGAAAGACTCCCAAAGACACTTCAGAGATTTTGAAGGCTGTCCTTCCCATCACAAGCCCAGAGATCTTGGAGGCCAGATGGTTTTATGGGGAAGGCCCTGGCTGCTCTCTAGGGATTCGTTACCCAGGGTCACCTTGCGCTTATTGCATCCCAGTGTACCGCTCCATGGCCACCCAGCCCTGGCTCAAGTGGCCTCAGCTGTGATTCTTGCTGCAGCTCCATATGGTACAAGTTGTATTGGCAACATCCACATGGTGCTAATTCTAAAGGCTTGCAGAAGGCAAGAGCTGTGGAGGCTTAACAGCCTCCACCCAAACTTCAAAAGGTGTCATCAAAAGCCTAGGGACCATTGTCCAAGAGAAGAGCCACCACAGATAGCCCCCTCTATGGCAGTGCTGAGCAGAAAAAATGTGGCATTGAGGCCACTGTGGAGAGTCCCAACCAGGGCAATGCCTGTAGAGCCATGGCAGCTAGATGACCAGGGGAACTCCAGAACTGTGGAGTCACCAGCAGCATGCAGGGCTTGCTTGAGAAATCTTCAGGTATCCAGCCCTATCCTGTACAAGTAGCCATGTGGGCTACAGCCAGCAAAGATATGGGGACACAGCTGCCTGAGGCTTTAAATGCTCAAATGTTATCTCAATGTGTCCAGGAGGTAACACATGGAGTCAAAAGAGATTATTTGCTAGTTTTAAGATTTAATGTCTCTGGATTTTAGACTTGCTAGAGGTCTGCTACTCCTTCTGTTTTACCTATTTCTCCCTTTTTGAATAGGAAAACTGTCTTATGCCTGTACCACCATTTCATCATGGAAGTAGATAACCTGTATTGATTTTGCAGGCTCACAAATAAAACTTCGGACTTTGGATTTTGAACCGGTGTTGAAGCAAGGTAAGACTCTGGGGCTATGGAGATGGAATGGATATATCTGTATATAAGAAAAATATGAGTTTTATGTGGCTAGGTGCAAAATGCCACTGTTTGAATATTTGTTTCCTCCAAAATTCATGTTGAAATTTAATCTCTAATTTTAAAGTATTAAGAAGTAGGTCCTTTAAGAAGTGAGTGGATCATAAAGGATCTGCCCTCAAGGCTGAATTAACTCATTCATAGATTATTCAGTTAATGGATTCATGGATTTTCATGAGAGTGAGACTGGTTGCTTTATAAGAGGATGTAGGCCAGGCATAGTGGTTCACATCTGCAATCCCAGCACTTTGGGAGACCAAAGCAGGTGCATTGCTTCAGCTCAGGTGTTTGAAATCAGGCTGGGAAACATGGCAAAACCGCACCTCTACTAAAAAGCACAGAAATTAGCCTGACATAGTAGTGTACACCTGTGATCCCAGGTACTAGAAAGGCTGAGGTGCGAGGATCACTTTAACCTGGGAGGTCAAGTCTGCAGTGATCTGTGATTGTACCACTGCACCCCACCCAGAGTGGCAGAGCAAGACCCTGTCTCAAAAAATTAAAAAATTTTGCAAAATAGAAAAGGAAGAGTCACCTGGGCTAGCGTGCTCTGTGCCTTCTCCACATCATGCCCTGCATAACCTTGGCACTCCAGAGAGTCTTTGCCAGCAAGAAGGTTCTCGCAAGGTGCAGCCCCTTGGCCTTGGACTTACTCATCTCTGTAACCATAACAAATAAATTTATTTTTTTAATAAATCACTCAGTTTCAGATATTCTAAGTAATAGAAAATTCATTAAGACAAAGGATTAATATCCAAAATATATAAGAAACATATAACTTAATAACAATAACAACAGTAATAACACAATATAAAATGGAGCAAAGGACCTAAATAGACATTTTTCCAAAAAGACATATAAATAGTCAATAGGTACATGAAAAGGCGCTCAACATCACTAATCCTTATGGAAATGCAAATCAGAATTCAATGAATTATCACTTCACACCTTTTAGGATGCTTATTACTTAAAAAAATCAAAAGATAGTAAATGTTGGTGAAGATTTAGAGAACAGAAAACTCATATACATTGTTGGTGCGAATGTAAATTGGTACAGCCATAATGGAAAACAGTATGGAGATTTATCAAAAAATTAAAAATAGAACTACCATATGATTCAGCAAGGCTAATTCTGGCTATATATCCAATAGAAATAAAATAACTAATGAAATAACTAATGCGAACCTGCACCCCACATTTATTCAGCATTATTTGCAATAGTTAAATATAGAAACAATCTAAATGTCCATCAGATCAACGGATGAATGGAGAAAGAACTTGGATACACACACAGACACACACAGACACACACACACACACACACACACGCAGAGGATTATTTCAGCCTCTACAAAAAGATGGAAATCATGTCATTGCAACAATGTGGAGGAAACTGGAAGATATTATGCTAAGTGACATAAGCCAGAAATAGAAAACTACTGTATGACACCTACATGTAGAGTCTAAAAAATTGAATTCATAGAAACAGAATGTGGTTATCAGGGATCAGGAGACAGATGAAATGGGGAGAGGTTGGTCAGCGGGTATCAATTTGCAGTTGTAAGATGAATAATATTTGTATGATTATACTGTACCTCATAATTACTATGGGTAATAACGATGTATTGTATATTTGAAACTTGCCAAGAGAGAATTTAAGCATTCTCACTGAAAAGGAAATGAAAAGTTAACTATTTGATGTGATAGACAGGTTAATTACCTTGATTGTGGTAATCATTTCACAATATATATTTATATCAAAATATCTTGTATGCCTTGAATGCCTGTTCATACAATTTTTGTTTTTCAATAATACCCCAGTAAGTAAAGCTGAAAAACAAAAAAACAAAACAAAACAAAACAATTCTGACATAAACTACAACAGGGATTAACCTTGAAAACATTATGCTAAATGAAATAAACCAGTCATAAAATGATAACCGTGGTAAAAAGTAAAGATAAATGAAATTTTAAAACAAAAATTAAGAAAATCATTTACCCAGCCCATCGATCACTATCGTTTAACAGTTTACATTTTTATTACAGACAACATTTCATCTGACATATTGCTTCTGTGTTTACAGTGTTTCTTTTCACCAGACTTCCTGATACCCAAGGCTGTTATATCACCAGAACCATTGTCTAGCATATTGTAAATGTTCAATAAATATTTTTGAATCCTCAGGTGATCTTTCAGAATTTATTAAATGTCAGTCACTTTGTTATTTTAACATATATTCTTTAATTTTATTCACTTGAAAATATACAGTTTTTATTATTCCCATTATACTAATGGAAATGTGAGGATTGGCTAGTTCAATAGCTTTCCTAGGTTCATTCAATTGGTAAATGACAAAAATGGAATTTCTACTTAGCTCTATTTGACTCACAAGCCCATAGTCTTAAAAATTGCACTGAGTTGCATTTTAATTTTACCCTTTGTTATTAGAAACTGTTTCTAGAACTAGAAATAATAAAGAAAGAACAGGAAAATACATTCTAGGGTACAGATTTCTTCTCACTGGCCCTTTTCTCTACATAAAAGAAATAGATGTTCTAGCACAGCTACATATTTTGGAAGCATTCTTTGTTAAGTGACTTTTACCTACGTATTTGTGAACTAGATATTACTCACCTAATTCCAAGTGAGTGTCTTGTAAAACACAACAGATAATTTTGTGTACCTGAATCAGGTTTGAACCAGGCCACATATAACTGAAGTTTTTAAAAATGGGATTAATTTTCACCTCAATTTCACTCTCATTTGATTCAGTAAATGAAACAGAAAGTTGTCTCCAACCCCCTTTACAACCAAGTAGACATTTTCTTGAAGTACATTTTCCCAGATAATCTGCAAATTGCTGCATCACTGTAGTGCAGTATTTTATGTCCTCCTTGGTATGATTTCCCGGGCTTCTTCCCTAAGCAGGCTAAATTCTCATATCAACATTTCAGCATTTTTCTGCTGATTTTCTTTTGGCTTTCATATTTGTAAAGGTGCCAGTACATCCCTTTTAGCATATGAGCCAGACCTGAACAATCTCCACAAACATGGAAATACTCTCCTTGATACTAATACTGAGACCGACTTGGCAGAAAGAGATTATTACTTCCCCTCAAGCATGGAAAAGTACACAAAGCCCATGCCAACCTACAGGCTGCCTGTGTGTTTGGCCCCTTTTATGTCATGTAAACTATGGATTCTGTGATATTTTCATGCATTTTTTTATTTCTACGAGCCAATTCGCTTGCTGGAATTCATGCCCCCCAAACAGAGCAAAGAGTTTATTTTAGATCATTGTTTCTTTACCAACTTTAATGTTCATTACATATTTTGAAGGCAACTATTTTTTTTTCTCCTGCTGGAATTAACTTTCTCTTCCCCAGAGCCAGACTATAGACATATATAATAATATTCATAATTGACAATGGTAAACCAATAGCATACATTTTAAATAAAGAATTAAACTAAGCAGAGTCTGTCTTCTGTGTTCCTCTAGTGATTCATGTTGTTGTATCTTTTAGATCATTCGTCATCTTAAATTAAAACTACATTAGTGTCAGAAAGCCAGGAAGGGGTGAAAGATAGTAAAGGAGGTGGTGAGCACAAACCAAGATAAAAACATTTTTACTGTGCAATAGTTCTGAAAGCCAGCCCCTTCACAGCCCTGTCTAAGATGTCCCTTCTGTCAAGACCACCCTTATGTGAAAGGGATAGTAAGCACTTCATTAATATATGAAATGACCTGTTTCTTATGCAGCCTTGTAACTGAAAAGCAGAAAAGTTTGTTGCAGCCAGTTCAAAGATCCATCATCAGAAAGTTTTCATTTAGGGAAAAATCAAACAAAGTAAATGTTTATCATGACAGTTTAAACATTTCAAATCTACTAAAATATTTTATTGTAGGCAAGGATTCTTGATTTTATTGTAAGCAAGGATTCTTGATTTTATTGTAAACTGGACGGTAGATATAGCATAAAGAACCCACTGACAGAAAGAGGATGGAGTTTTTGTGAAAGAGTCTGATAACATGGGCAGCCTAACCAGTCAATATGTCCAAGCTAGAGAGGTCCCAACATTGGAATTTCCTTCTCCTGTACATGGGATTCATTTAACCTTATCTGTAGGTGAAGCCCAGAGCCCCTAAAGACATGGTCATGTCTTCTATAGCTTCTGCCATGTTTCATAATTTTCTAGCCACACTGACATCTAACTCATTAGATATGACCAAATTTCAAATTTTCCCATTTTTATAATATACTTTAAAAATTTATGAGGTATTAAGTATGATTTATTTTTTGTAATTGGGAAAGTGTCACTAATTACAAATTAAGAATATCTACCACTTCACTGATATTTATCTTTAAAGGTGGAAAAGAACATCGTTCTGAAAACTGGAGCCCAAACATCTACCATCAGATTTCTAAAAAAGTAGTCAAGGTGTTTTCCAATGTCTGTCACAAGTAATCTAGTGTTTTTACGTTGCTGCAAAAGGAAAGAAAAATCCAAAAATCTGTGTGACTGGAGAAGTTAAGCACAAAATGTCTACAAGGATAAAAAGAAAATAAGAAATCTAACTATAACCCCACTCTAAATCCCTACCCACAGGGTGAGATGAATGCTATCAAGTTCATCTCACGGTATTGTATGTCTCAAGGAAGTGCTGTTATAGCAGAATGAGTGAACAATATTGGAATGATGTGAGACAATGCAACAGTCAGTGAAAATAAAGAGTTCTGGGACTCAAGAAGTAAAGAAAAATATAGTTAATAAAAAGAACCTCAGATGTAAGGGCACTCATAAAAGACCCTTATTTCTTCCTCCACATCTCCAGGTAGAGTCTTGGGACAAGGTAGAAATTACATCATAACAAAAATGGGTTTTGAAGAATCTGAAATCACAATGAACTTGTCCAATTCTTTTTAAGGTAATGGCAAGCTTCACCTAGCCTTTAATGTTCTCTGCATGGTGTGATGGTGTGACAGACACAGTAAAAAAATGACTAGAATACAAGACCTTACCCCGAGCTCCTGATACTTGGACAGTAACCAAATATTTCATGCACTTTCAAGAAGAGAACAGAAGTAACTGGAATAGTCAGACTTGGGATATCTTTGCAATTGAAAAAAAGGGCAACAGAACACCCAAATGGATGGGCATGCAATATTTAACCCACCTCAAGGTAAGAGAGATCATAATTTATTTAGAGCTCTAAGTGGCCTGGCATGAATGAGTACACAAAGGAATAGAAAATAAAACAAGCAAAAAAAATGAGGGGAAATTGTGTTCCAGGAGCCATTTAAGAATTTCAAGAGAAGAGTGTAGAAGTCAGGAAAACTAAATATTGAAAAGCATCCCATAGATTAGTGTCACAGTAGTCACTGGTAAACTGAGGGTCTGCAGGGATAGTGCTGATGGAGGCAGAGGTGAAATTTAAAGTTTCTGGAAATGAAAATAGTATTGTTAAGTGGAAATAGTAAAATAATGTGCTAAAGATAGCTACAGATGTTATCTGTGAGGAAAAACACAGAATGAGTAATTGAGGGGGCCATATGGTTGAAGGGTGGTGATGTGGTTTTGAATTATTGAAGTGATATGAATATGATAAAATAACTATTGAAAGAGGTCAAGAGAGTGATAGTGTTTAAAAGACACCAATGAGAGATGAAATCGTTGGTGGAGTAAGTTAGAAGTGGCTGTAATTCAAATTACAAGAGAAACGTTGTACCTTAGAAAAGGTGGCCAGTGGATATTTTTTAAAAATAGATGTCCCCTGGGTACTCAAGGATTTAACTATCAGTATAAATAATCAAAGAGAATGAGAAAAGTTAAGAATATTTATATGAAAACTATTTTGGGTTATTTTTACAAAGTTCACTCTTTTCAATTTCGATTCAGCACGGCCTGTTTCCATTTTTCCATAGCCTTGCCCTTCTAAAATTTTTTGGATTTCTGTTCCCCCTTCTCTGATTTTCCTTTTCATTTGCCTGATCTGAGATTCTCTCATACCTTCTGCTCACACCTGATGGTAATTCATAGTTCTGAAAAATGCCACATTATGCTCAAGGTAGATGTGCATCTGCAAAGAGTTAGAATATGATTTCACACATTTGAGAAACAAAAATCCCTACAGCAAGATGCTGTAATTCTGAGCATTTATTTGGAGTGCATACCATCAATTGTATTACTTAAGTTATGAAATTCATAATACTGAAGTTTGTGCTTGCTATATGGGTCTCTATGGCCAACTCTGTTTCTATCTTATTGGCATAACTATTACAAAAATACTATAGCTTGGGAGACTTTTTGTCTTTTTCTCTCCCATAATAAGCATGTGTTTCAAAGTGACTTTGATGATTAGATACTAAAAATTTACAAGGAAATTTCATCTAACATTGCTGCATCCTATAGTACTTATGGATTTGATTCAGAAAACGGGTTAGAAGATTACTCAGCATTTTAATTATGACAAGGTCAAAGGGTTAAGTGCCATGGTGACAAAATGTCATTGATTAGAGTAGTCTCTATTTACCACTCTAAATAGAGATGACACCAAAGTGTTACTCCCATCACTATGAGTAAACTAAGGGGAAATATGTTTCTACAAAAGAATTTTGTAAATATTAGTCAATAAAAGCTATACAAAGTTGAAAAATGCAATGAACCAATTAAATCTAACCTTAGAGAACTGTAGTAGGCAGACCACTGGGAAAAGTTCACACATACTTACATAAGCTAGGAAAAAATTATTTCATTTATATTCCAAATATTCAAAATAGAGACAAGTGACAGGCAAGTATTCTTGCTCTATATCCTTCCTATTAGAAAGTGTTTTACTCATAGAGAGTAGTATCTAAGTCTATAAAGTTCAATGGAGAAATACAAATACTAAAATAACAAATAGAACACTATTAATTGACTGCCTTTTCATTTTACCTATTTAAATTTTAGTTAAAACTATCAGGTAAGGGATAATAGGATAATCTCTAATTGTCTATTAACTACCATTCAGAGATCTAGTTGAAAGAATTGGATTTCGTTGAATATATTACAGATTTGGTTAAGCAAATGTCACTTTTTAAGACGATATTTAAATTTCCACAAAGAACCAAGTCAAATTTGAGTCCACACAATAGGTTGTTTTCCATAAAAAGATGCAATGGAAACCAAATTTGGGGAGATTAAGAAATATCCTAACTAGATTCAAAATTTTTTTCTTTTTTAAAAAAGATTTGTATAGCAATATATTTTAAAGTAAATAATATAATTAGTACAATTGTCTCCCTTATCTGAAGTTTTGCCCTTCTTGTTTCAGCTTCTTGCAGTGAATCAGGATCTGAAAACATTAAATGAAAAATTCCAGAAGAAAACAATTCATAAGTTTAAATTGTGCTACTCCAAGTCGTGTGATGAAATCTTGCACTTCTCTGTTCTGTTCCACTAAAAACATGAATCATCCCTTTGTCCAGTGTAACCACATTGTATAAACTACCCACTCTTTGTTCGTAGACATAATCTACTCCTGACATCCCACCATGGACAGGGACATGGATGTGAATCCATGATGCAGGATCACCCAAAGAAGATGATCTTCCCTGTGACCTGTCATCAGAAGGTCGACAGAAACAACGCTGTGTCACAATGCCTATGTTTTTCACCTCATTTCACCTCATCACATATACATTTCATCACCTCACATCACAAGAAAAGAACAAGTACAGTACAGTAAGATATTTGAAGAAAAATAGTGAGATCATATTCACATATAACTTTTATTACAATGTATTGTTATAATTGTTCCATTTGAGAATTAGTTATTATTGTTAATCTCTTACTGTGCCTAATTTACAAATTAAGCTTGGTCATAAATATTGTGCATAGGAAAAAAAGCATTATAAATAGTATTCGTTAATATCCATGGTTTTAGGCATCCACTAGGGGTCTTGGAATGTATGCCTTATCAATAAAGTGGGGTAGTACTATAAAGTTTCTGTTCTAAAAGAGGTGTATTCGAGTGATGAACTACCCTCTAATTTATATACTTAGAAAGTGTAGAATACTGAATGTGAGCAATTCAAACATGAACATGTACACAATACACATTGTGCTTTTGAAAATACTCATTTCAGAATGTACAACCAAGTTGTTTATTGCTGACGGAATAGACTTTAGGTAAGTTATAAAAACACATGAAAGCATGACTTTGCATTTGCTATGATAATTCAATACAGACAGCATAACAAGACTATCAATAGCACTGATTTTCCATACAACATTAAGAAGCATGCATTGTAAAATTAATTTCCATTGATTACCCCAGACTAATTAGAAACTTTTCATTCTTCTAATTTTCAATTTTCAAGCTAATGATATTCAAATTTGTTTTGCTTGTTTTGCTTGGTTAATACACACACACACACACACACACACACACACACACACACACATATATATATATATACTATCAAACTGAAGAGTTCAGTCCCATATGTAAATATGTTTTCATGCTTTCACTCTCTTCCTATGTATTATACTAATACATGTGCTTCCTTATTTATTTGTTAGAATACAGTCTGTTCTCACTACTCACTTTCGTTATGCTCTGTAAAGTCTCTGTGAACACAAAATTAGTTAAAGCTGAACTATTGTTCCTGGGGTAATACAAAGTTAGGTTCCCGTGAGCCTCTGGGCATATTTTCATCAACTGATCAATATATAACCTTGTTTTATGTGTGTTTCTGTTTAAAGATACCGTATGTAATATAAAGTGCTGGTACATTAAACTCAACAGCCAACAGCATTGTAACTCTTCCTAACATGAATTTTCTCCATGAGGACCATCACAGCCTTCTTGCGCTTAGGAACACTAGACAGCATTTCAGAAAGATAGGGGTCATTTTAAACAGAAAAATTGACAACAGTAAGCACAAACAAACAAAAAATTAAGTGGCCCTAAACAGACCAAGGAAAAGACATTCATTTACTGTCCTATGACAGAACAAAAATAAAGCAAAATGTCTCCTTGTTTGATTTCAGCTGCGAACATACACATTGAATAACTCATTTTTTCCCTACCCTGTGCATGTCCAGAAATGACTTACAAAGTGCCTTGAGTTTTGATCTTGAGGTTAAAAATGAATTTTAGCTAATAGACAAATTTAGCAAACAGAATTTATGAATTACACGTAGAACCATTTATCAGTTTTTTCTTGCCTTCTTGCTTTATTTCGTTGAGTTGATCTTCAATCTCCGATATCCTTTCTTTTGTTTGATCGATTCGGCTATTGACACTTGTGTATGCTTCACAAAGTTCTTGTGCTGTGTTTTTCAGCTTCATAATGGGGGTGGTAGTTTTTAATAAGACTCTAAAGTCAATAAGTGATCTAGAAAATTATCAGTTACTACATTTTTATAAAGCATGTTTTTCATTCTTCATATACTTTTATTCTGGGTCTCCATTTTAAATATATGTTAGAATTCCTTTCTATCATATCTCTTCAGCTTTCATGTTTTTCTATTGTTGTCTCATGCGTCATTACATGGTATTTTCAGAGGTTCAATTTATTAACTCTCTCTTTGACCTGCATCTAGTTTATTGTTTTATCTGACCAGTTCGGTTATAGCAATAATTATTTTTTTATTCAAAATATTTTCTTATTAGTTTTATTAATAGCACTTAATATAGATCCTTTATGATTAATATCATTAGAGTACTTAATTTTATATTTATTTTCTTGACTAATCTGTCTGTTTCAAAAGATACAAACTTCATATTTTCTTATATATTTTTATTTGGTATTATAAATATATTTGATATTATATATATAATCTTTACTTGCAATTCAAATATCTGAGCTAGTTTGGGTTCCAAATCTTCACTATGCTGTTTCTTAATTCTTGTTTATGGTGACTTATTTTCTTTCATTTTTTGGAATGTTGGATTTTAATATTTTAATTGCTAAGGCTTTATATATAGGAATTCTACAGAGGCAGATTTTGCCAGATAAACTTTTGTTAATGCTAATGTTAAACTCTGATTGTAAAAGAGGTATAGTAATGAATTCTCATGGTAAATATTTTTCTTTGTATCTAGACTCAGTCCTGGGCAGAAAACTGACCTTGTCTCTGTTTCTCTCCTTTATTGGGTACGTATCAGATGCATTAATTTGGGGAATTTTGCTAAAGAGACTTAGAGATACAAATTAAAGTTTGTGCAATAAATGAGGAGAAATTATTTTAGTAAGTTATAAACTGCTCAGACCAAGACAAAAATAATTGTTTATGTTTATTTAGATTTTTGTCCTTTTTATTAATATTTAGATTTTTTTTCCTTTTGACCTACTTAATGTGCTAATAAACCTTAATGCTTTGAGGTTTAGAACTGAAACTTTATAGTATTAATATAATCTTTAAAATAGTCAGATACAGCACGTACTTGATTCTCTACACACCCAGAGCATATGAACCAACTAACTCACTGAAATGTGATATTTATAAGAATATTTGAGAAAGTCTGTTTGTTGTTTCAGCCATGAAGTTTAACTGCAATGTAAAATAGAGACTCCTGGCAACATAATGACATATAGTTTTATACACTGAGAGCTCTGTCTCCCTTAAAACACAGCAATTTTATTCAATTTCAAAAATGTTTTTCACAAGATCAGAAATGTTGTGTTACAATAATTTGCTTCAGTTTTCACAAGACTAGAAATATTTTTTCGCACTTATTCTTTGTGCTACAGAGAAACCTGACTTAGATACCATGGCAACTTTCTACTTCCTTGAATAGTCTCTGAAAATAACTTTTGAAGTTAATAGACCTCATATAATTCCAAGAAATAAAAGAAAATAGCTAAAGTAAGAGAAATGTACTTATATTGTACCAAAGGCTAACCACAGCTTTGGGTGATGTGTATTATTTTCAGAGAATTCAAGATTATGCAATTAGGAATTATGAATCCATAGAAGAGCTATATAGTTCTCAACAGATAGTACTTGCAAGATGCAGGTTTTTGTTTTTGTTTGGTTGTTTTTTGTTTTGTTTTGATTTCTTTCGTTTTGTTTTGTATTGTTTTTTAGCTGTTCATGCTAGTCCCCTTGGGTTACAAGTCCTGAATTTGATTTACTTGTGATCCTGCAGCAATTTCTGTCAATCATGATGCCTTAAAAAACAAACATAGGCACACTAAAAATGCTTGTCTAAAAAGCATGTATAAAACTCGTAGTGAAAGTAGATGATGAAATTACTGCATTCTTAAAGTTATAGTATCATTTGACGCTTTGATCACCTTATCTTCACATTACCTTTAAATGTCAAAACCACCTTCAGAGGTCTCATCAGAAGAAAAACATTACCTAACTTGAAAATCAAATTTCTCAAACCTATGTCCCTGTTTGGAGGTAGCTAAAGCCACTTTATTTTGAAAAAAAAAAAATGTTGACAAATAAAATCAATGAGGAGAATAGAAATTTGTTTTCTACATAAAGGTAACATATAATAATTTTCTTTTCGGAGTATAAAATGTGTTATATTCCTCAGTTAAGACCTTGAGCTGTAAATTCAAAAGGACATGATTTAAATACTTACTCAGCTACTTTTTACCTTTGTTACTTTGAACAGTTTATTATACCTTTGTGTTTGTATACTTACGTAAAACATGACATCACTACTCTAAGAAGGTATTAAGAGTTAAGTCAAATAATACTTGTAAAGTGCTTGCCATGTGATTAGTACTAAATTGATGTTGGCAATTATTAAACTATTGTTATTCAAATATAGTGCTATTGACAGCAAGGGATAATTTTTTCTTTAGGGTACTGTGCAGAACTATTTGGTAGAAAGTGGACCACTTCAATGATTCCCAGGTGGGAGCAGCCTCTTTCACCCTGAAAGAGCTACTAAAAGGTAGAAATTTGGTAAAAAGTGCCATTTACTGATTTAGCTCCTGTGTTCTGAATGTTCTCAATTATTGTAATCTTGGCAAACACAAAATAAGGTTTTCCCAACAATACCACAGAGACTGTTCAATTACTGATTTCCCTTCTGCGGGATCCATTATGCCTCACTGCCTTTGAGCAATGCTCAAACCAGCTGTGATTTGTGTCTTCCTTCCATCTCAAATAAAGCAATCCACTGTTGAATTTGCCCCCTTAATAAATGAATGTCTTACATTTCATTTAGGTGAATATGTTATTTTTAGTTTCATTCACTTCGAATTATCTTTATGTAAGAAATCCCAATGTGAAATGTTTTCTTAAAAAAAAAAAGTTCCTTGTAGTTACTTTTGCATATTTGTAACATCACTCAAGAGATATTGACAGAAATTGCATCAAAATATGATTAGTTTCTCAGGAAAATTATAAGAGTATAGACTTTAAGGATAATTTTGAAAAAAGGTGTGAAACTTTGTAATGAAATCAAGAAGAAAATTCTAATGGAGGTTTCAATGATTTCTTATCCACAGTTCATTCAAATATAGACAATATAGTTTTTGATTTAATAAATCTGAATAATATTTTTTTTAAAAAATGCAACCTGGCTGGGTGCGGTGGCTCATGCCTGTAATCCCAGCACTTTGGGAGGCGGAGGGGGGCAGATTACCTAAGGTCAGGAGTTTGAGACCAGCCTAGCCAACAGGGTGAAATCCCTCTCTACTAAAAATACAAAATTAGCCATGTGTGGTGGTGCACACCTGTAATCCCAGCTAGGGAGGCTGAGGCAGGAGAACTTGAACCAAGGAGGTGGAGGTTGCAGTGAGCTGACATCACATCACTGCACCCCAGCCTGGAAGACAGAGCGAGACTTTACCTCAAAATAAATAAATAAATAAATAAATAAATAAATAATAAATAAATAAATAAAACCTTGAAAATATTCTCTCTTTCAAGTGCATACCTCTATATAATAGAAATACATTATTTAACTGGCCATATACTTGCAAACATAGCTTCAACGTGTATTTAGCAAAATCTTCAATGAATATCCATTCTGTATTGGCCATTGTCCTAACTATCATGAATATGATTAACAATGCAGTCCCTGACCAAGAAGTTTTCAGTCTGGTGGAGAAGAAAGATAAGGCAATAGATAGAAAAGAGTACAGAGGTGCGATAATGAGATATTCACAGTGTAGCTATGTCATTATATCCACCCGCCAGGCACTCAAACCACTCTCAAGTATAGGAAATCCTTGTCAAAAGACTGAATAAGAACGTTTCAGATTGAAAGAACAACATGCAATAGGACAGTAAGGCGGTGGATTAGGGAACTGAGATGCAAAAACTGAAAAGTGGAAGCAGCTCATTATGAGAAGTGCATATAGGCTGGATCAGGTGAGCATGGAGAGGTGAATAAAGTCCAGATTGTGAAGGACTTCGCAGGCCAAGCAAATCAAGTTGGACTGTATTATGAACAATATAGGGAAATAGTAGAGGACTTTATGAAGAGGGGGTAGCATGTCTAGATTACATTTCAGAAAGATGAATTTGTCAGAGGTTTAGAGAACAGATTTGCAGAAAGCCATACGTGCAGAGAAAGGTGAGCATGCACCGTGAAGCAGTGAGAGGTAGGTATGCACAAGGAAGCAGGGAGAGCTCCTGACCTGCAAAACAGAGTGGCAGTGAGTTGAGAGAACAGCAAATAGTACAAAAAATTTGTAGGTAGACTCTAAAGAAGTTGAAGTCAGTGCACATGGTGGCTCATGCCTGTAATCCCAGCACTTTGGGAGGCCAAGGCGGACGATCATCTGAGGTTAGGAGTTCGAGACCAGCCTGGCCAACATGGCAAAACCCTGTCTCTACTAAAAATACAAAAATTAGCTAGGGGTGATGGCATGTAATCCAAGTAACGCTTGTAATCCCAGCTACTCAGGAGGCTGAGACAAGAGAATCACTTGAACCCGGGAAGCAGAGCTTGCAGTGAGCAGAGATGGCACCACTGCACTCCAGCCTGGGGAATAGAGTGAGACTCTGCCTAAAAAAAAAAAAAAATTGAAGTCAAACTCTTCATGTCACTTTTGGGTCTCTGTTATCTTCCCATTTCAAGTTTAGGTTATGTACATTTTGGTGGGTTAAGGGGGACTTTCAGTGCTTTGCTGTTAATGTGTCACTTCTGGTCAAAAACACAAATATAAGCTACAAGTGAATAGGCGTGTCTCTGCTTAACTGAACGTGAAGTAGGTAAAAGATGAACCAAGGATGATTTAATTGTTGAAAAATAATAGTCTCTTCTAGACAGAACTTATTGAAAAGGAAGGAAAAATAACTTGAAATGTCTCAAAGCTAACTATTTAACTTACAGATGAAAGCATAGTTCAGTGCTGTCAGTGCTATAATGTGCAAATTGTCACTAAACTGACGTCTTTTCAAGCATTAGGTTCAGAATTATGGTGCAATATCTCTAAATCATTAGTAACATTTGTGAGAATTTTACCATTTGCAAAATACTTCTTAATTCATTATCTCATCATAAGAAACGTTTCTTATGATATAATATATTCATTGTAATATTAGCAATATATGTTACAAAGTTCAGAGCACTCAGACTTTCTACTTATGGGATAGTGAGCTGTTCTCTTTCCAAAACATATTCTCTGTTAAATGTAGTCAGCCACATCCTTATGGATAGTCATCTGTTTGAACATATTACCCTTTATTTGAAAGTCTCTTCATTGACTTTCCATAACAATCTGTATTGATTTTAAAGTTTTGTTACTCACTTATAAGATACTTAATGGCCACAGACCAATATGTGTGCCAGATCTATTGTCCCTGGATGTCCCTTGTTGCCCATTGAGGTCACAATGAGCAGGCTATTTAGTCTTTCCAAAGCATAAATTCAAATCCCTTGAAGCTGAGGCTTTTAGAAAATATGTTCCCTGATTGTGGAATGTAGTTGCAATTTTGATTCATTATATTCCATCTGTGTGCCTAGAAAAAAATGGTTGTGTTTTGTTACTTCTCAAAAATATTATTTTTAGCAATTAAGTATCCATTTCTTAGTAGATACGTAGCTCCAATAAAGTATACTGATATGCTTTATCCAATTTATTGAGATTAAGGCTGATCATTTTCTAGGTCCACCAAGGGACATAAAACTTCTTCTTAGGACATGATCCTACTTAAGAAATAAAAGGGTTATACTGGCATTTGAGTTCAATTAAACCACATATGAAAACAAATTTTATAAACAGTATAGACTGTTTTCTTTATTTCCACATTCACTTAAAATTCTCAAAGAAAGCACTGTGCATGTGGCAATTAGGTTTAACAATAAAACAAACAAACAAACAAACAAACCATGAAATAAAATTAAAATTATGTACAATAGTACCATTGTTTCATCATAATTTACAAAATAAAATGAGGACAAATATTCCTTAGAGAATTCCAAATGATCTACATAGACATACCTCCCTACAGAAGATGGATCTTAATTCTCCTCTCCTGGAGTGTGAGGTGGAAGAGTAACTTGCTTCCAAAGACTAAAGTATGGAAAGAGAAAGTGACTTACAGTGGAATCACCTGACAGACAATAACTCCATCAAGGTTAACATCACCAGGGATTTGTCATGTTAATATCAGGTAATCTTTGATACACTGGAATGAGAAGTGGTGTTCTAAAAAACCCATAACTTCAATCTATGCTAAGAAAAACACCAGGCAATTCAAAATTCTGGGGTACTCTAGATCACACCTACTTCCTTTCAAAGCTGTCAAGGGTTGTTTAAAACAAAGACAGAAGTATTGCTACAGACCCAGAGGAGACAATGGAGCCCTGACACCAATATCCTAAATGAGATCCTCTGTCAGAAAAGTGACATTCATGGAGAAACTGGTGAAATCTGCTGCTAATAGTCATTTACCAATGTTAATTTCTTTGTTTTGACAAATGTACCCTGGATAGACATGATGTTAATGTCAGCGGGGAAAGAGAAACTGGGTTATAAGTAGAGGAAAATGATCTGTATTATCTTTGTAACTGTTCTATAAATCTACAAGTTTCCCAAAACAAAAAAAAAAGTTTAATTTACAAAATAACATAAGTATTAAAAGTAATTATTTGAAATGGCAACAAAGAAGTCACTTCTTATGAAAACAGACAAATTTTTCATGTTTGTCTAACTTTTTCACTATACTGTATCTTATTGTAGAAGATATAGTCAAACTATTGAATGATATCAGAAGTTTCCAGAAGCTGGTATATCTGAGATTTCACAAAATCTCTTCATTCTACAAACATTTATAAAGTAGCTGCTATTCTTAAAAGGTTGCTAAATATAAACACAATCACCATATATTTATCGTAATTCTCATCTCAACACTTGTTCTAATTTACAAATCACAGTAATGTTTTGAGCCTAAATTTGAATTAAGAGGTCAAGATGATAATTGTTTATTACCCATTTCCTTCATTGATATGTCAAGAAATATTTCATAGTCACCTTTTTACTTAATGAGTAATTTCAACCACAAAAAGTGAAGTCGTGTTGTTGAAAGTTTTTATTTACTATTTTTTAACATTTTTATTTTACTGTTTCAGGAGTTAATATGTTTTCCACTTGATCCTATGATATTTTGGAATTTTTATATATTAAATATGGACAACAAATAACAAAATGCCATATAATATTCTGTTCTAGAGAAGAAACTAGCCTGAAATGATTCAACATCCTCTTCACAGTAACTATCTTTGGAAAACTTTGACCATTCTGAGCTCTGTTCCATTGTCTAAATTACAAGGAACGAGTTCATCTTTAAGAGAGCCTTTAGAATTCCAAATTGTCTAAATCTTGATAAAAGCATGAGAAGAGTGTTTATTTTTATTTTTTGCAAAGAATAGTCTAAAAATAATTTTTACCTTTTTCAATTATATATTTTGTGGAATGTTGGCCAAATAATATACCCTTATAATCATAGCTATATATCAAAGCAAGCACAACATGTGGATTTCTAATGTGTATCTTATTTGTATTTCTTACATTAATATACTCAATAAAGATTTGTTTGAAATGTATGAATGAGTGACAATTGACTAAGAAATAGCCAATCTACTATAGTACACTAGACAGTTCAGTTTCACACTTACACAGCAAACTTTTAGTCTTCTTTTGGACAACATCTGCTTCTAATGAGCTTCTATGTTAATATATAACTTTAGTTCTCAGGCTGAGCAACAGTGGGAAAGTGTCATACTCTAATCCCAAGTATTTCTTCCCATAATGTGAAATTCTGATACACTCTCAGTGACTTGGGAAATTTCATGAAGTGAAATTTTCTTCCACAATCTTCACGATTCCTGCTTTGTATGTACTATAAGTATCACACGAGTCGTATATTTTTCTTATTTTATAATGCTGCATGTTTTTGACATCAAGGGCTAATAGGATTAAGGAAAAATCGGGATCGGTAAAGAAAATAAAAGTATGAGAAATAAAGAATTGATGTAGAAAAAGATGCTCCTTGGAAAAAAAGAGTGCAACATTAAATGAGATGTTTCCTTCTCAAAGCTAAATACGCTCATCCAATCGGGGCACAAGGTGTGAAACAAATACCATGGATCACTGAAACATAGACTTGTGGTCTGTAAAGACCTTGGACCATACAGATGTAGCAAGTCACTCAGGTCCTTTTCTTTTTCAGAAAATCTTTCTCAGCAAGAGGCAGCTAGTTTTTTCTCTCAGCAAGCAAGACTCAGCATGTGAAGCTTTGAACAATCCTGCACTGCAGGGAATGTTTTGCAGAAACTGCATGACAAGATTGCCAAAAGGATTACCTCTTGATTTCCTTTGTCCTTGGGTTTATTTTATCTAATAATGGGGCAAAGACGGTGCCTTCTACAATGAAGGGAGAATTTAATCATGAATCATATGCAATAAAATTGTTTTAAAATCCTTGTCGTTCATAGTTCTCTAAGAAAACAACATTCCTCATTGAATATAATAGGTATGCTTTTTCTTTTAAAAATGTTTATCATTATACTATAATTTGTTCTTCCAACAGCTTGAAGCCAGACTTCTAAAAGGAAGTATTTTCTTCCTCTCTTTAATAAAAGGCATGAACCACTATCAGGAACACAATGCAGGGTCAGTTTAAATAAAGACCAGGCCATTTAACTTCAACAAAAAATTCTGCAAACAACATAATACTATAAATTCCAAAACATGTTACTTTTTTAGGTTACATTGAGATCTGACTTAAATATAAATTATGATTATAACAATATGGCTGTCTTGATTTAAGAAATATGCGGCTCGGTATCAGAACACCTGGCTTCATTCACCTCTTTTGAATTTAGCATTTGACAATCTGAATTTTAGTGACCTCACCTGTGTTATGGGGGATGATGACTTCTAGCCCGCCGAACTCACATAGTCATTTTGAACATGCAATAAAAGAAGGTTTACACATTTTCATAGAATTCTAAAGATACAGTGTACAGAAAATAAATCAAAAACTAGTGAACAGGACAATTTATCATTGTAGTCTTTCAGTTTCAGTCTACCATAATTATTCTGACGCATCCAGAAATTCATACAGACAGGAGCTATGAAAGTATTTAGGAGTATAATTTATGTTCTTTATAAAGATTGTACTTTGTTCTTCATAAAGTCACATTTGATCTTGAGACCTGAAAGGTGAATAAGAAGTAACAATTTAAAAGATCAGCAATAAAAACAGCCTCCAAGTGGATGCATCCCTAGGTCAAAAATATGGGAGTAGCAAGGGAACGCATGGGGGCTGAAGTAAAGAATAGACGTGGGAGAGTAATGTGATTCAATTCTGGAGAGGTAGGTAGGTTTCATCTCATGTTAGTCTACTTAATACAAGTTTTTGCCTAATGAATAATAATAAATCATTGAAGGGCTTTTCAAGCAGTAGAGTGATATAATCAGAAGCCAATTTTTAGATGAATCTAGCAATAGAGTGGAGACCAGACTGGAAGAGAACATCATAGACCATAAGGATCAGTAATTTGGTTATTTCAGAATTCCAGGCCAGAAATGGTAACAGGAGAACAGGCATGGCAGTGAAGAAGGAGAGAAGTGAAAGATCTGGCAATATATCTTAGAGATAGAATTACCAACTCTTGATGAAAGCTTAAATATACTAGGAAAGAGAAGAGAGTCAGTAATAACATCTCATTGCTGACGTTCTCAGCGTGTGATGGTATTATTTACTGTTGTAGAGAATTTTGGAGGACTATGTTTGGTGAGGATATGCCAGGCAAACATAGATACCTAGGTCAAAAAGGACATCCATACTACAGATAGGAAATTATGATTTATTTTTGTAACAATGACAATGAAGTCCTTATTATAGATAAATCAACAGGGAAAGGGCAGTAAAGCAAGAAAAAAATAGGATAGCACCTTGAGGAACTCCAAAATTAAAAATGTTCATGACAGATGTGCCAATGAGATGATTACTAAAAATCACTATTGTGTTAGATATGGCAGATAAAAGCAATAATATTCAGAACTTTTCCCACATGTTCACATTCTAGGCGGGAATAAAGGAAACAAATACTTAAGCATCAGTCAGTGCTAAAGGCTGCTATAAGAAGACAATGGATGGACACTTTTCCTAGAACCATGGGTATGGTTAGAGAAGAGGGGAAAAATCAAGAGGAGGTGATAGCTTGGCTGAGTAGTACAATAGGACAATTTTATTCTTTTCTTTCTTCATGTATTTACCCGTTCAATAAAAATGTTAGAGCTCTGTAATATTTCAGGCACTTCTCCATTTGCTGAGGATAGACTGACTCAGATACCAAGCTCATGTTCAAAAGGAGGTCAATTCACCTTACAGGGGAGTCAGATGGTATAGAAGTAAGCAAATAGGCAAGATAATTTTACTGAGTCCTCATACGATAAAGACAATCAAGCAGGATGATTGCAATGGATATTGGTGGCTTCAGTGGAGAGAGAGATGTATAGTCTAATCAAAGAAGGCCTCACTAAGGAGGCGCCCTTAAACTTAAGCTTGAAGGAAGGAGCCAAACATAGAACAACTTGTAGGAGAGACAGAGAACAACAATCTCTCTCTCTTTCTCTCTCTCTCTCTCAAAATATCTAAGTTTGGAACTCATTTTTGATAAAAAGGAAGGGCAGTCAACAAGGTTATATGAACAAACGTAGGTAGGAAATAAAATTTGCAGTAAATTGATGAAGTAGACTTATCTAACCTCCTCAAGTGAAATATTAGGTAATATAATCAAGTGTCATTGAGTGTGAAAGAGAGATGTTGATGTTCCAGGAGACATATGATAGGAACTGCTCATTTTGAAGAGTAGGGACATGAATAATCAGAAAAGCATAGGAAGTTTTATTGACAGTGTAGACCAATACATGATCTTAAAGTGAGACAGGTCAGCATATCTATGTTTTATATTGCTTTGTTTTTCCTTCCAGTTTATTTAATTAGTTATTTTATGGTTCGGAATTTGCAAAAAGTTGGATTAGGGTTTGCAGACACAAGAAAAATGGGACTGAAGTAATTGTAAGAATAGATGAAGAAATGCAAACCAGGTAAGAAGGGAAGTAAAGCTATGAAGCAAATGAGGGTAAACAGCTGGAGTATGTGATGAGCCTGAAAATATACTTAAGTAAGAGTATTACATTATGGGATCTGTGCATGAAGGGCCAAGAGTAGAATGCTTTATTTACAGTGTGATTTTGCATCCTGTGCTATTAATAGTGTGGCAACTTCCAAAGCTACACTGATCAATGCCTGTGGCTGTTTTAATTTAAATTATAATTAATTAAAATGAAATAAAATTACAAATACGGTCCCCGAATTGTACTAGCCACCATTCAAGTGCACAGTAGCCAAATGTGGTTAATGATTATTTCACTGGACAGCACAGAGACAGAACACCTACATCAACACAGAAATTACATTGGGTAGTGCTGGTCCACAATGCCATCTTGGGAATGGATGGAAGAGACAGAGGACAGAGAAAGAAATATTGTAAATGAGAAGGACAAAAACAGACAAACAACACGCTGTAATGTTGATTGAATCTTGATTGGTGATAGGAGGAAAGAGAGAAAACGCTGAGGGGCTAAAACTTTAATGTAAATGACAGCAACAGAAATTTGTCAGGAAAAATATATGATTAATCAACTTGAAAAGATCTGAGAGTTGTAAAAGGAAAAGAGATGCATAAGGGCAATCCAAGGGAATAGAGAAAGGGGCAAAGGCGTTCCAGAAAGAGAAGGCATCATCTGCAGGCTCACCAAGGCCTAAGCGGAATAAGGATCATTTTGAAAAATTAGAAGTCGCTTCAAATGGCAGGTCGAATGAGAAATGGAGTGCCCAAATATGCGAATATATAATTTCCTGTTCTTTAACACAATCAAGTCCACCCATGGCCTCTCTGAAGAGAGTTGTTAGGAATATTACTATTATCATTATATTTGATTTCCTCAAACAAGAGCCACGCATATAAACTGGCATGTCAGCAGGTCCTTCACATCACCACTTCCCCTAACAACCAGAGGATTACTCAAAGTGAACAGTGCAATACATTTAGTGATGATTATATGACTAGCTTATACTATGTTGAAATAAGTACATCACTGGGACTGTCAAATCCAATAGAAATAAAATTTTTCCAACTGGCAAAAATTCATATATATATATATATATATATGAATACATGAATACATACAGATAGATGTAATATGATACCAATGTGTATATACAGAATATATTTATAAATATATGTATATACATACACACATATATGTTGTATAGCAGATGCACTTGAATGTGTGTTTTGAGTTCTGAGCTAAGGAAATTGGAAGTAGCCAACCCAGAGATTTATTCCTTATCTGTGAGGAACATCTGAACCCATGGCCCATCCTGTGGAATGCGGGCCATATAGGGAATCAGGCCCTTTGTTTTGGGTTAAATGAAGGTTACCAGGTGGAGGTTGTTAGCAGGAAGGTGTAAGTGAAAATGCTATATATAAAATGCATGCTTTTTGCAAGCGGTTGGGGTTCTCTTGTCCACCCTGCCATCACTGGACTGCTCTGTAAGGAAATCCTCTCAATAAGCCCTTTGTCTTGTTTGCTGGCTCTGGGTCTCTCCTTCCATCTCTTGAACCTGACCACCCCCATTGAAGTTAATAGGGGCTCAGCACAACATATATATGCACGCATACACACACACACATGTGCACACACACACACACACATAGATACAAGTATAGATAGAGAGATATGTTTCTACAGCATCCATCATGAATGCATACGTTGGAAGGAAGCAGGTAATTGATTAATCATTAACTTCACAAGATATAAAAAAGACATTTTGAGTAAAAATAATAATAAAAATACTTGGTAGACTGTGAGGGATTTTTCTAGTCTATTTTCCCCCACATAAAATCAAGCGAAGAAGCGATTATCAAGATAATTCAAGTATAAAAAAGAAAAAATTATCTTGCCTAAATTTTCTGAATAGTTAATGAAAACCTTGAGCTTGAGGCCTCAATTATCCAAGTAAATGAATCCATTTTTCAGTATATTTTGCATGTAAATTTAATGAATAAATTAATCCTGAAGACCTGGTAGCTAATTTACCTAAAGTGCTCTGGAAGTTTTCTTGTTTCCCCTCAAGGTACAATTTAGTTTCTCTTAGACTAAGTCCAATATTATTCACATATGATATGCATTATTGTTATTTATGGGAAAGGTATGTTAAACTCTGATCAAAACATAGTAAAGATGCAGGCTATGCCTACATTCATATGAAAAGGTAAAAATTGGTCCACCTCTCAGCTTGATTTGCCTAAATGAACACCATAAGACTATTACTTATTTGGAAATTAATGAATCTTGATAGCTTACACTTCTCTTCTTGTTAATGTGTTTTAGAATATTAAAGTTATAACTACAGACAATATTTAATTAAAATGACCAAAGATGACATGGCCTGTTCAATTTGCACGTTAGGACATTTTTCAGTACCCTGCAAAGTATAAAATACAAACATATAATTTCCTGCCAGATGTTTAAAGTTGGCCTTGAATATGCTTTCAGAGTTCTGAATTGGTGAAAAGTAATCATAGCATCATTTGTATAATGCAGTTAGAAGAATACCATGAGTATGTTCAAGTAATGCACTCCCAAACTCATAATACAGCTTCTATAAATACTTTTAATTTAATTGATGTAAATGAATTATGTAAAGAGAATGAGTCCAGCCCAATTTCCAAAGAGAGTAGTTTTGTTTATTTTAGAAATAGCATTATTATCCATCCTCTGTTGCCATCGAAAACCAATAAGACCAAAGGGCATGTGTGCAGGGATATTGATGGGGAAAACAGATGTTCTGGGCTAAGTCCATTGTGATTCTGACTTTTTTGTACAGTGTGTTGCACATTTTGAACTTACGTTTATATTTTAAAATTCAGAGAACAGAGCTGAGCTGGCTTCCCAAATATATCAATAAGAAATAGCTTGTTTAGTAAATGAAATATCAAAATGCTGTCATCATAGTCTCCTCTCTTTGATAAATTGAGTACTTTACTGTGAATCTCCCTCTGACACCCTTTTTTCTTATATATGTCTAAAATTTGAAATTAGATATGCCTGTAATTGCCAAGAATGCAGCAGTATTGAACTGCCTTTAGGTTTTCTAGATAAGTTTCAGCTGCCTTGCATCTGAAAGCAATTGAGAACAAACTTTAACATGAACTAAAATGGATTCAGGCTGAATGTTCCATAAGTAGCAGAGAGGTCAAGTAATTGATTTTTGAAAGTGATAACCATATTAGGCCAATCCTAAATTCAGCAAGTTAAATTCATGCTGCCAATGATAATGGTCACAAGAATTGAGAGACTGACATCAAATTAGGTGTTTTGTATTTTGTGCCACTATGCAGACTGATTGAGACTGATCATAGTCAACTACATTTTAATATCTTGCCTTATCTAGCAGTATGATTTCAAACAACTTTACAAATATTCGACTTACTTCATGTTTATAATAACTCTGTAAAATAGTCAGCAGAGGATTACCCATATTTTCCAGATAAGAAAAGTGTACCTTTCTGTTATATGACTTGTTTAACTTTTCATGAGTAAATAAGGTGTCCATTAGCATTCTATTTTTATTAAACTATATACTGCTGGCCCCTAATGATGTATCTATAGCCACTCAGGTTCACTATCAACTCTATTAATAATCTGTTAAAAGAGCTAAGCACTATTATTCCTTTCAGGCTATTCTTAAAATGAATTTTTAATAGGACTAAGCACATATACTTTAAAAGCATTTTCTAAATCAAGTCAATTTGGATAGAGATAATTCACTGCATTTGGATAGAGAAAAGTAATGCAATAATAAAATACATTCTGAATCTGATATAATTTTTAAACATATCTGCAATTTTGAATAAATTTGTGAATTCAGTTGAATTGCACCTATAAATGATTATTTAAAATAGATGACTTGCCTAGTGTGCAAATGAAAAATATACAATGCATGACATATTATCTAGAAGAAACACTTTTCTTGCTTTCTTACTCTTGGCACATTGACTATAAAATATACTTAATTGTTAATTTTGAAAATACACAACTACTTGATTTCTAATGATGTTTTTCAATAAGACTTTCACCTTTTAGGGGCACTTATATTTATTTAACAGAATCTTACTGTACATCTTTTTATAGTAGATTTATAAATTAAAATAAATATTATTTAATTTGAACAAAGTTATACATTGTTTCTCAATATTCCATGAACTCTTTCAAATTAACCTAGTAGAACCTTATCTTAGTACTCATACAGAAGAATAAGGTGTGAAAATTGTATAAACCATTTTGGAGAATTTTTAATTTGGAAGTTATTATAAGAAATTCTTATGAAAAATAAAAATTAATTGGAATGACTGTTGAAATTCTTAACTAAAACTAAAATTCATTTAGTATCAAATTTGTTTTGAGTCTTTGCTCCAAATCCTTTTTACCAAAGCCTATATAACAGGTTTCACATATATTGTCACATTCCATATCGATGGTAATCTTGAAATAATAGGGTAGCTATTGTCCCCACATTTCTTGGACCTAATGATGCATCTTGGAATGTAATTACTTGGCATTTCAAAAGTAACATTTGATATGCCAACTGAGCAGTCAGCCTGTCATTATTGAAATATTTTCATAATAGCAGGGAAGTTCAACATACTTTAGGGAAAAGAAGACTGTATAAAAAATCTAGTTCTTTTATAATTTGATTTCAAGTGTACATTATATGCTTTTTATAATATTTCAGATATGAGCAGAAATCCAGCTTGAGTCAGTTGCCTCCTTCTATTTAGAAAAAGATAGGTTATTATTTAGTTATATTAATTTATCTATTTTTAGAATTAAGCAGTATTTTACCTCTGAAATAAATGAGATTAGGCAGATGATGTAATAGTAAAATAAAGTTGTGCTTTATTTATAAGTTTTAAATATTTGAAAGAAAAAATTGAAAATAGAACTCTAATGTAACCATGTACAAACTACTACCAAAAATTGAAACTTCCTTCTTTCCCCCATGACCAAACTTGCTAATGGTTTGAGTGCTTTCTGTGTATCAAACACATGTCTATGAAGTTTATACTATTATAATGGTGATTTAATAGACAGGGAAACTGAAGTCCAATGAGATTAACAAAAATGTCCAGGGTTATTCAGTTGACGAGAGAACTTAGTCATGTGGACCAGAGTCCAAGCTCACATGCACTAAGCTGCTGTCAAACTGCTCCTAAAAGCGTCTTGCTTTTTTTTTTTCTGTTAGCATTATTTCACAATTTTTTAAATCTTAGAGTCCAGTCACTTTCCTACTGCATTGGTCAATGTGAACATCAAATGCCTTATATTTAGTTACATTATTTGACCCTGTTTACCATGCAGAAAATCGTCACCTAAATTGAAGAAAGTTTTCAATTCATAGTTACACAACTTTGTATATATAATAAAGTTTTGCTATTATATTCAGAAGAAACTTTTTGTTGTTACAATAATTTTTCAATTTTTTGTTTTTTTATGTTAAACATAAACAAAAAAATGTGAATTACATCCCATTCCAACTACATCAGAAAGAAACTGAGGTGTGTTTCTTTACTTTGTTTACCCAAGGTAAAACTATGAGATAGAAGAAAAATCCAGTAGATATTCTATATCCAACAATAAAATATTCTGACTTTTTTCCTTTATTTCTTTACTGTATGCAACATGGTCCTAATCATTGTAACATGTGTCATTGTTTCCTTGATGACTTCCTCATGAGTAAAAAATAAACTGTAAACCATGTCAAGTGGTGATCAATATTAATCTTCCAATAATAACTCACTACAATAGAACTTTGGGATTCCTTAATAGAACACACATTTCATCAATTGTTTTAATATACATCGTGTCAAGAAATGTAATGATATGATTGAATGTAAGGTACTTCATATGATATTTATAGCATTTCCAATGTCAGAAGGAAATATTCCTACATGACAGTCCTCTCATTTAAGTGCACATCAATATTTTAATTGATAAACAATAATATGACATCTATACAAGCCATACTAATACAACACAGATCAAGAATAGCTGGCTATGGTCTTGTTTATAAACTGCTACGTATTTAACGCAAAAATATGAATTAAAAACATTTTCAATCAAATTCGTTTATACTACTTTCCAATATAAAGGGACAAAGATTTTCATAAAACCTAGTCAGCTGGGACTATTTTCCTTCTCTATTTTATGCACAGTTGTGATTAGAAACATATTAATTACATTCAGGACAAGCACAATGAAAGGGTGATTATAGAAACAAAAAAAAAAGTTCAAAGCTCTGATTATACTTAAGTTTTGTAACTTAGCCAAGTCTATTATTCATATTTACAATTATAAGAAGTCACAGTACTCTCAAAATATTTAGAGCCCTCCTGACTGTATTAATGTTTGATATTTGATTAGGTTAAGATGCAAATGTGAACCCTCCATATGCTGCAGAATAGCATAGGAACCATATGTTCCATGTGGCCCAGCCACCTTGGATCTTTCAATAATAAATATTCACAAGCTCCATTAATAACACATCATCACTACTTAAATTTTAACCTGCCAGGTTTTGGGTCAGTGGTAAAATTTGTCAGTATTTTCACAACAGCAGAAATTAATACTAGTAGAAAATGTAGGGCACAGAAGTGGAATATTTTGCTAAAATAAATAAAAGAAAATCCTGCAATATTTTCTTCAATACAACAAATGGAGACAAATAGGAAAATAACTTTAATTACAGAGATTTAAAGAAAATATCTTGTAGGAATAATGAGAAAAGAAACTGGAACAGATTGAAAGCCCTGCCTTTCTTAATTGTCTCTCTCTTTGTTTTTTTTTTTTTTTTTTTTGTTTGTTTGTTTGTTTTTTTAAGAGATGGAGTTTCACTCTTGTTGCCCAGGCTGGAGTGCAATGACACAATCTCGGTTCACCGCAACCTCTGCCTTCCGGATTCAAACAATTATCCTGCTTGAATTTGTGTACCCTGTTTACCCAAGGTAAAACTATGAGATAGAAGAAAATTAGCCAGGCATGGTGGTGCATGGCTGTAATTCCAGCTACTTGGGAGGTAGCTGGAATTACAGCCATGCACCACCATGCCTGGCTAATTTTGTATTTTTAGTAGAGACAAAGTTGGTCAGGCTGGTCTCAAACTCCCAACCTCAGGTAATCCTCCTGCCTCGGCCTCCCAAAGTGCTGGGATTACAGGTGTGAGTGACCGTGCTCACGCCTTTTTTTAAAAAAAAAAATTTTATATGGGCTTTCACTTTGGAACCTCTTACAAAATGTTCCTAAAATTTGCTTACACAATTGTAAATTGATATAAGAAGATTAGATGGCAGTAAGAATATTAATTATTCTGATCGAAATTTGTTATCATTTCAGATTTTAAGAATTGGATAGGAAAATCATTTGGCAAAAGCTGAATATTTTAGGTAATCTTTTTCAAGAGTAAAATATTTATGACATGTATTGAAGAAAGGTTGACTTAGTTGCTCCACGCATGGAGAAAAATAACCCAGGGAAGTCGAACGGATGCTTGGTTTAGCCAGCTAATTTAGTTATTTCATGTTGAAGGCAAAGCCAAACACAGGGTGAACAGTCTTTAAAAATGATACACAGTTTATAAGAACAAATAAGTTGAACGTTTTTTATTTCCTCGGTGAACAGTCTTTAAAAATGATACACAGTTTATAAGAACAAATAAGTTGAACGTTTTTTATTTCCTCCTTGACATTCATCTTCCACCTTTGAATGATTCCCATTTTTACTTGAGGAACCATGATGGGAAGTTAGAATCCATCCAAAGACCAAAAGTGACGGTTGTGAACTATTAATAGAGAAAAAGAACTATTTACTGTATTTCCAGGTCACATTTAAGGGTGAGCAAGATAACTAATATGGTCCATACAGAGTTCACCTCAGAATTTAGCTTGGTTTGCCTGGACAGGTAGGCTCTCTTCCTCTCCAGTGTGTTGATTTGGAAAGAAAAAATGCTACAATCATTTTGATATCATAATAAATCTAGCTTATGGATGAAACAGATACATTAAGCAGCACATAGTCAATCACAGAGACACAGATCCAGAATCTTGGTGACAATGAGTAAAAATGGATCAAAATATACTGAATTTCGCAATAGTTTATGATTGATTCAATTATCTATATCAATAAATATCTTCTATTAAAGCAAAATGAATCTTTTTCATTTGCAAAGAAAAGCTAATTTATTATTTTTTTAAATGAATAGAGCAAGACTATTCAGTCCAACGATTAAAATTTAAGGGAAAAAGCATATACGTGTGCGTACATACACAACACAAATAACTCAAAGTGCATAACTTACTGACAACTGTTTGATCTCATTGAAATTCTAAAAATTCTGAAGTAAGAAATCTCTTGTAGGAAATCGGAATGAAATTATATTTTCTTGCCTTTATTTTCATTACTTTTTTAGCTTCTTGTTTTTAGCTAGGCTTTTCCCGTGTGAGCTGAGGGTGGAAAACTTTGGAATTTGCTTATGGATCTCAAAAGTCTTCTTTCTTAAAGAATAAGGAACTGCAGTGTTCATTGAAGAAAGAGGAACTGTTGCAGCTTGTGAATTTCACCACCCTTAAGGACACAGAGGAGGTCAAAGAAGTTGGCTATTTTGGGGTTCTTGTCACACATCAACCCTTCATCCTTATGACAATCACTCATCACATGCATGCACTTGGTCAGACGCTGCAGCAGCAGTCTCAGCAACTTAATCTGGCATTCCACTAGAAAGATTTTTTTTTTCTTCCCTCTCCACTAACCACCTAATCTTAGCTTACTCCTCTGGGAGCCCACACTCTCAGCGTTTTCTTTCACTACTCTGTGAAGTCTGTGATTGCAGTGTAAGCAACACCCAAATGGCTCATTAAAGCATTATTATTAGCTTTACATAGTCTCATGAGGTTTGCATCAGCTTTTACCCTCTCTCATTCTATCTTTGCACTGAGTAGGACTATATTAAAACAAAGAGGCCTCAATCCCTGAGCAAGAAGGAAATAACATTATTTTTTAAACAGCAAGAAACATAGAGGTAGAGATAGTGATAGATTTAATAGGGCTTTAATAAGCCACATTGATTATCCAAATTAGGATTTTTCCCCCCAAAAAACCCTACAAAAGGAAACTTAAAATTAATAGGGCTTTAGTGGGTGCAAAAGAATTCATGTAGAATGCAACAACATATACATATACTTATGTAATTCACATGAAATGTACATTTCAATTGGTGACAAAGAAAAATCACAGTTTAGCATGGCTGGTGGTGGCTTTGTTAATATTAAGAGATGTGATTGTAAATGACATTTCCCAAGTGTATATAAAGAAAATCATAAGCTTATCTACTTATGTTTGATACCTTGGAGAGTTTTTGGTGGTTCAGAATTAGAATGCCTCCCTAGTGTTTGATTCACTCTCATGCATTAAATAAACCGCTTACTGAAATACATTACCACATTCTGAACATGAAGTACTTTATTATGACTAAATGATATGCTGGGGATCTGAAAGGACCATTACTATTACATCTTTTATTTTGTTGTTTTCTGGTTCATTAATTGCCCCTTTTGATCCTCAGCTCTCTACAAAGTCCCCTGTGATTATTTCTGAGAATTCTGCAGGGATATCATATACATGCTCAGTAAGTTTGATATTTGTACTGCTATAACTAGTGCTATTCCTAATCTATGCTGCCACACATTCTCCATTTGACTTTAGATTTTAGAGCGTTTGAAATCTCTGAAGGCATCCTTCCTCTCTGCCCACACAACTGGTATCCTGGAAATGCAGCTATAATAGTCATTCCATAAGACTCTATCTCTCTTATAGTCTCTCTACCTCATGCCAACTCCAATTCAGACATTCTCTCTCAATGACTTGAAATATTCAGAAATTCTTTTGTGACATCTATAAGCTTTGACATTTTGTACTGACTTGTAGGAAATCAGAATGAAATAAGAGAATACTCTGATTACTGGTACATAATATTAGAGTAACACATTACTGTACTTCATGGGGGTCAAAATATCACAGAGATGATTGAAACTGTATCTCTAGTCCTTTTTATTCCTAAGATGCAGGTATGGGTATAGAATATTAGAGATAAAGACAAGAAAAAGTCACCATCTTCTATTAAAAACAAATACTCTAGACTTTTACATTAGGTCAAATTCATTTTGTTTAGCTCATTCTCATAAAATGAGTTACTGCTCATATGAATCTTCAGACTTCCTCAAAATAAACTTCTGTTTGGTCTGTCCCTTTAGTTCCTCACATAGATACAGAATTGTCTATAATTTCAGTGTAAAGTTTAGAATTATAGCTCAAATTAAAGTAGTTCATATTTCTGCCTATTTTTATCTATAGTCTACTTCAGTAGCAATAACTGACTCACACAAGAAAATAGGTTTATAAATCCACAAACATTCATAAAACAATCTTAAACTAAAATGCTGAAAACCTCACTCAATTTAATAAACATTTAAATTTAATTCAGAGTTAAACTAATTCATCCCGATTTGAGTCCCTCTGTGGATTCAAACACAGAGGCATTTCTTTCCTCATACAAATCTAATCCTTTCAACTATTTGCAAGATGCATTGCCAATCCCTTTCTCAACAATTTTTCTCTATCAATTGTACCCTGTATCTTCCCTATGAGATTATATTTCTCCAATTACAAACATGTCTATTCTCTTCATTTTCTAATCAAAGAGAAGGAGGGGAAGGAATCAGTATGGGACACTCAAACTACCAACCTCTCACCATTCTACCTTTCTCAAAAACTTCAAAGTATTATAAAATAATATTTATTATTTTATTCTTCATCTCCTTACAATCTAGTTTCTGTCTCCCAACCCTCAGCCCACGTTGACACCACAAAGAACAAGCAGAATAAAAAACCCAATCTCACTCTTCTTTCCTTAGTTGTTTGTTGGATCAATCTATTGTCTGAATCCAATGGGAAGCCAGAAAACAAGAGTCTGTTCATGTAGTAAGTCTCCTAGCACAGATGTAAATTTCAAATCCGTGTATTCTTGACAATATCATACCTATTTCTTGAAATTGCTCCAAACTCATGGTGCCTGCAGAAACAATGGATTTAGATGGCTGTAGTTTTAACACATATTCTTGTCCCAATGACTACAACTAATTAGTTAGGTTTGGATGTGAAAAGAGAGTAACATAATTATTGTCTAAGGAAAATTGATCATATTCTGTTTCTGGGAAATCTGCATACAGAACACAGAGCCATACAGTTAGATACTGCACCAGTAAGATCCTATAGAATGTGGACAGGAGCAGTGTCATTTGTCTTAAGTAAAGGCATCCTCTCAACAAGTTGTCTTGAGTAAAAGGCATCCTCTCACCAGGGAAAATGAGTGCAGAATCCATTAGCCTCCTGTCTCAGAATAACTAGCTGATAACTTCCTACTTCTGGATAAGCCCAGTTTTAATTGCTGTGCCAAATTTCTATATTTTTGTTAAAAAAAATAAAAAAGCCAACAAATAAAAAATCCACTTTTTAATTTGAGCAAGTTTGTATGGGTTTCTCTTTCCACCAATTAAGAAAACTATACTAAAGACAATAAATGATTTTTTTAAGGTTAAAGTTTGGGATAAAAAATAAATATTCAAGCAAAAGTTTGTATGCCTCTCCAAAAGATATACCCAAATATATAGTGAAAAAAATATCTTTTCCAAGTGAATACACTGTATAGTGAATTATATGGTAAATTGACTCAATTTTGATATCCTTGGCTAGTGCCCAGTCACAGTTTTTAAAATGTGAGTGTAGCAAAGCGTTTATTTCTATAAAGTCTCTGTAGGCTATCAATCAGGTTTTGAATAAACATATGAAGCAACACTGGCCAGAAAGGCTTATTGATTATCAGATGACATCAATTTTAGAAAATGGCACTAGTGCCTAATTTTCAGTATTTAGCACCACCAGTTATCTGGGGTCTCTATATCTATTTCTTATGACTTTTTATGCTTCACTTTGGCCATGATGGTATTAGAAAAGAAGACTCAGTAGAGCAAGCAAGCCTTTTGAGTATTTCTGAGACATCTGGAAATAAAGTCAGAGTAAATTACCATAAATTATTTATATATTTAGCTATGTAAGAATGTATTTCAGCTTTTGGAATCACTGTGGTATATCTATTTACCAATAGAAGGTAATGAAAACAGACATGTTTTGTCTGCTATGTACATCATGTAGAATTAAAACAAAAGTCAGTTTTACTGAATAGGGCCATTCATGCTGTGTACTGTACAACTCCTAAACATATTATTCATGTGAACCACAATATAAATAAATGGTCATCCTCTTTCCTGAATCTGTACAACCTTTCTTGGGGATTATGCTAGATTCAGCAGAACAATTAGATATTTTAAATCAGTGTTTCTAGAATGTAAGCCTCAAAAAGGCAACTAAAATCCTTTAGTTCACTGTGTATCTACACTGCCAATACTAATGCCTAGAATATAGCAGGTGCTCAATAAATATGTACTGCATGAATACATGGTAAAACTAATGGCATTGAAATCAATAGTAGTGATTAATTTAAAAAATTAGAATTCTGACTTCACTCCTGATTTACTAAGTCAGCATATCAAGTTGGGCATAGAGGTTTATAGATTATTCTAAGCATGACATTTTGGAACCATCACTGTTGATTTCACATCTAGCTGCAAGACTAACCTGGCATACAAAATTCAGGATGTACACAGAGAAAGCACCAATTCTAGTCTTCAATGTAACTCTCATAGAGGTTTTCTGGTAAGTTTATAGATAATAATATTTAGGCAAAAATATGTATAAAAGACTAGGATTGGGAATTCTCAGAGTATTTACCACTTTGAACTACAGAGTGGTAAATAATAATTTAATCAAAATTTTTAAAAGTAAATAAACCTAAAGTTTCACTGAGCCTTCAATTACATTTGTTCTTCTTATAGATAGACCAGGATGGTCCAAGTAGCAGAGGGGGTAAAAATTACAAAATATAGAAATATGGTTTACTATTTAAAACTATGCAAATTTTCTAAGATATTAATGTATGGTTTCATGGTATCTTCATCACTATCATAATTAATGTTTATGAAACCAGTTCCTGGTGCCTAGACAATTTATATATGATATATTTCAATAAATGCTAAATGATAATGCATTTATTTATATAAGGAATTAGGTACCTATCATCCTGCTAAAGCTCATATAAAACTTAATGTAGAAAGAAGGGAAGACAAATTAGTCAAGACATTAATTGTGTTGCTGAGTCTAATCATTTGTTTGTTTTAGCTAACATTTTCTTTCTTTATTGCAGTCATTAGTAGTTGACAGTGAATAATCTCATGTGGAAAATTCCTAATTAGGTTAGATCTTTTTTTTAATTATTGCAGTATAAAACCTGAGGTTCTGTCAATATGGGTAGATAGAGCAACACTTATTATCAAGTCTTGGGGTCTAACTTAAGCTAAGAAGGGGCTGAATCATGAATCGAGTTCATAATTTTGCTGATGGTTCCTTCCTCTGCAGACATTAGCCATCTAAAGGCAGGGGCATGTTGTAAATCAAGTAATGCTCCCATCAATCATAATGGGAGTTAAATGTATGTCCGGAGAATGAATCCCCTTAGGTATTTAAAATGAGTTTCAGTAACTATACAACTGTTGATGTACCTTGGTAAGGTATTTTCACACTTTCAAGAATCACCCCTTTCAGCAAGATTAAATAGGAAGGCATCAGATAAGCATGCTTTTGCCAAGTCTCTGAATTTCAAATGCTCCTAATGACTCCAGAAAGAATGTGAAGTGGCATCTGTAAAATATGCACAGGAGGCTGGGAGAATGATCCAGACTGCCTGCTGTGCAGGTAACAGAGACCCAGCAGACTGCTTGCTCCGCCAGCTACTTGCTATAACTCCACCAGATCTCTGCAAGCAAGGCAGAGTGCATCATTCAACGCAAAATGGGAAACTTGAGTTCTTGCCAGGTTTATGTAAATACTCTGAATTAAGTTGTCTGACTTTTTAAATTTTTTGTAACCAAGGCATATTTAGATCTAGCAAATGCAAAGAGATTCCTGATTTAGGATATTGCTACCTTTATGAAAAAAAAAAAAAAAAAGAAAAGCAAATGATTGGAGAATAATATCTAGGAAATGCCTTACAAATATTAAAAAAGAAAAGAAGAAATCTAACATAATTATTTTGAATTCTTTGTAATCTTTATGATTCAGGTTTCTCTATAATCAGATTAAAGATAAAAAAGTATTTTGGCTTTTACTGTATAAATGTAGAAATCATTCTGCACAGACACATTTGTACTTTGTATGTAATTGGAATTTCAGTAGTGTTGGATTCCTAATACCTAGAAGGGTAAGAATAATCAAAACAAAGGCTAAAACAGAAGAGAATAAGCTAGCAGGGAATAAATAGTGGGTGTAGGAGACATAATCAATATTAAGAACTGAAAAAAGTTGGCATATTAGGGGTCAGAGAGTGAAAAGAGAGGAAATACAAGGAATTGTCATAAAAATAGGCTTTGCCAAAGTTGAACATACAAGATAATATTAGAAAAAACTTAAGAAACTTGGGGTCTAAAGGTAAATTCTAGATTCATTATTTTGCTTTTTCACAAATAAAGTGTGAAAACTAGAGATAAAAGGTAGGATTACATGCACAAGCCTCAGACCAAAAACATGTTGTTGTGGCTAGTCGCAACATGTATATAAATATTTATATACATGGGACAGGAAGGAAATACATAGTAAGATTCGCAATCTTGAAAAGAACACTAAACTTCTGGGCAGGTAGCAAAATCTCAAGCTAATGGCTATAAACTAGGAAGATTTTATGAGGCTGCAGAAGTAGTTAGAAAAGTGGCAGGAAATTTGAATGCATTCAAGTGTAAGATAATATGACTACAGAGGCATAAAAAGAATGCATGTGCAAAACGTCAGTTAGACCAGGAAAAGAATTTAGGCAGCGTTTCCCTGATGACAGTAATCCAAAAAATATGCTTTTGTGTTGAAAAAAATAAAAATTCACCGCTGAGGAATGTACTGGAAACAAACAGAAGAAAATTGTTACATATGAAAGTGTATCTCATATGGCAGGCACTATTATAGGTTCTAAGGATACAGTACCAGACAAGGTCCTGATTTCATGGAACTAGATTCTAATGTGTGGAAAGGCTAATCATACTATATTTCAAGAATGTCAAAGCATGCACCTAGAATTTTCTTTCTTCAGATATAAGCATAGCTCACTTCCTCTGCCCCTTCAGGTCTTGGCTCAAATCCTTTCTTCTCAAAGAGGCTTTTCCTGAGAATTTCTTTAAAAATTGCAACACTGTTTTTACTGTACAACACTATTATCTTCTTGCTTTATATTTTCCATATAATTCATCACTGCTCATTTATTGTACTTATTTGCTTCTACTTTATAACACAACACATATTGAGGGACTGTGTTAAAGAAAAAACTTGGTTCCTGAGTCCACAAGGGGCGTGGTTTCAAAGGCAAGAACTTCCCAGCATCATTCCTCCATCCACATCCCCATTTGGGAACATACAGTTCTTTGTCTAACTTTTCCTCATAGGCTAGATAAAAATTCCAGGTGAGCTTCCTTTGTTTAGAAAGCCCGCCAAAATCCCTGGAAGGAGGGACTCTGTTGTGGACCCAAGCAACCAATCTGGAATCAGAGTCAAAGATCAACTCCAGGAGAACTTTGAAATAGCTCCTCTCATTGGACAAGAACATGAATGGGGCGGGAATAACTTCAAAGTTAAAACCCTACTGCCCCTTACCCGTGCGGATTTCCCTCTCTGGGATCCTGTCCCATAACAACGTGGGAGCTGTTTTTCCCTATCTACCTGTGTGGATATCTCCTTTGGAGTCCCCTCCCAAGGCAGTGTGGGAGCTTTCTCTCTCTCTCTCTCTCTCTCTCTCTCTCTCTCTCTCTGCCTAATAAATCGCTTTCTGCTAAACTCTTTGGGTCTGATATTTACTTGAACTTAAGCTCACCCCCACCGCCAGGGCCCCTTTCACATTCTTGGGGCAAAGAGAGGCCAAGAATGTCGCACATCAAATGGGAGGCAAAGGGAGGGAGCTGAGCTCCAACCCGTCCAGCAACACCTGGTTACAATATCATTGATTGAACTTATTTACGTCTCTATTGCCTGTTTCGCCCAATAAATAAAATAGACAAAAAGATCCTAGCTACATTAATGTACTTTGATGACTAGAACAATGATAGGTACCATGGGTACCAATAAATATTGTTGAGTTAATGAGTAATGCCAACTATTGAAGAAAATAAACTAGTTAGATGGAAATTGATGAGAGTTGAGGACTATGTTAAATAGTGTCATCAGGAGAGCCATTTATGTGGCCGATGAGATATGAGAAAGAGCCATATCCGTAGGAAGGTCTGGGGAGAGGCAATTTCGAAAGAGAAATAAGTTTAGTAGGCAAAGGCAGGTATGAAGTAAGAGAAGTCCTGTAAGGAGGGCAGATATTGAGGGGAGGAGTGAAGAAAGGAAGTGGAAAGGTATGGAACCATTAAGTATTTAAAAGCCAATTCAGTGTTGCCTGGTTGGCCATAGTAAAGTATACTCTAAGCACAGTTGCACACTATTAGAATTTTTAATTTAAAAATTTTCTCTTTGACTATGATACAGAGTATAGTTGGGTGGTAAGGGTGGTCAGTGAGGAATGATAAAACAAAGAGAACCTTCTAGAGGTTCCTATAGTAGTAGAGATGTCAGTAGTTTAGGGTAGTGTGGTAGTTCTGGAAACAGTAAGAAATGAATAAGATAATGATTGAATTCTCATCTACTCAGAACTTTGGTGATAATGGGAAAGTTATTGAGTTACTGAATTACTATCAGCTTTCTTTTTCTCATCTTTAAAATGGGAGCAACAGATTGCTTACTTCAAAGTTTAGATGATTGGATCATGGTCAAATATGTTTAGGTGAAAAAAAAATTCCTAAAATCTGATGATTTTTCATGGATTAATTTCATGGATTTAATTTTATAATACATACAAATGTGTATGTGTATGTATTATGCATAGTACATACACATGTGTATGTATTATGCATAGTACATACACATGTGTATGTATTATGCATAGTACATACACATGTGTATGTATGTATTATGAAAAACACATGGTAGAATACCCATTAGATACAAATAAAAGATACAACATTTATTCCCTCTTAGAATGAATGATGTAGAACACTTAAATTTGGACACATGCCTGGAAACTGCCTGAAGATGAAACAGAAGATATCTCAGAGAAACACGGGAAGTGCACATATGAAGAGACATGCTCTTTTCTGGTTTCACTTCTTCCCTCTAGGATCAATGTTTCTACTAACCCTGCACCTGTCTGGATGCAAAATAAGATGAGAAATTTATTTGCCTAAACTCTGTCAGAATTCTACTAGCTATTCTGTTCACAGAAAGCAGGAAAGTCATTTTTATTATTATTGTTTGCATTGTGTTGATATAAATTATTATTTAAAAGTTGTATATCTATAATTAAGACACAGAATGAAAACTTATGTGACTATTCCTAACAAAATCATTTCAGAATATTGATAACATGCACTCTTCAGTGTTGTCATATTTGTTTTCAAAACTAACATAAAGATATTTATTAAATGAAGATTTTCTTATATTACTGTCATGTTTAATATCATTTTCATTGCCATATAGAAACACTTAAATCTATCATCAGCTGTGAGAACATATGTAAAACAGTGAAAGAAAAATGATACACTCAAATAATAGTATAAAGCCCTATAAATCATGCATAGTAAACAGTTATACAGTAATCTCTTTATCAATATCCAAGGCTCTGAAAGTTATGTATTCTCTTATTCTTACAGAAACACCTCAAATTTGATTTATTTATCTTATTTCAATTAATAGGGAAAAGCTGCCAAATAGTTTCTACAGTAAGTCTCGAAGATCTGCTAAGAAAAAGAATCCAGACATGAAAATAAAGCAGAAAAGGACTGTGTGTCTATTTAACATTATAGCATTGTATAACAAGCCCACTCAGTACTATTTAATTCACTGGGGAATGAATCTTTGTTTAACTTGCTATTTACTATTGATTTATGCCCCAAATTTGTAAAGGTTAGTATTAACTTGCATAACGTTGCCCAGAGGAGAAGGAAATGATTTCTGTCTGATAGAAAAGATAACCACAAACTGTTTCACATTGGGTATGAAACAGTTTTGTTTCTAACTTAGCAAATTTATTTCACTATGACGTTCTCAGCTAGCTATAAAATTTTTTCTGCTTCAAATGCTGTGAATCAACCTTACTATTCTACTGGGTTCCTCATTAATTAGTCAAATATGTATTTGATATGTGTTCACCATATATCTGTATGAGAGTCATGACTTTAGCAATGAAAATTATACCTTGACAGTTTTGAAGATTCCAAAGAAACATCCAAGTAGACTGTTTGGCTTGAGGCAATTAAGCTTTATGTCTAAAGAAATGCACCTTGCACTTTATGATCTGTAAAATCCCCGGACATATTCCACCTCCCCTCCTTGGGACTCTGGATTAATTTCTAAGGTACAATGGAAATTTACCTTCAATAAGTCTCTCTCTTTCTCTCTCTCTCTTTCAATCTCTCCCTCTCTCTCCCTCTGTGGTTTTATTTTTGCTTCTAGTTCTTATGCTGGTTTGCCTATGCTTAGGATATTTTTCCCCATTGTGAACAGCAATGGCTGAGGATCAAATTTTATGTTCCGATCTCTGCTGAAATAAAAATCTCTTTAAGGTTAGAAATGAAAGAATGTTGCTTGTTAGTCTCTTTCTTTGTTTTGCTCTTTGCCTATAGTGAGTTTTGGTCAATTAATAAAATATTTTACGCTCACTGGAAAGGACAAATACCCTGAGATCTGAATCTGTAAGCTTTTATATTCTATTCAAATTTGACCTTAGTCACAGCACAGATCAAAGTTGCAAGTTCTGTGTCTCAGTGTCCATAACTGAGAAAAGGTTTTACCATTTATTGTATGAGTTTGAAGTATTTTTGTGTCTCATAGGTGTACACAAGATTATAATGCCTCTTAAATTTAAAAAGCTTTATTTTTACTTTTTACAGAAAAAAAAATATGACAGACATTAATAAACAAGAAAAGAAGGTATTCAGGGATGTGGAGGGAGAAAACCCTCACGCTTTGAATGCGCTATTCTTAAACAAACAAAACAAACTCCCTTCAAACTCTGCTAGCTCAGAATCATTTTATAGAAAAATCTATGTCTATATGATCAAGGTTAATCCTTGACAAAAATCAGACAATCTATAATAATTTTGGTTAAAAAATCCTTTATTCTTTCTCTGATTTTATTTATTTGCATAACTATACAAGAATACATCATATTTAAATATGTTTTGGACTTCTTTCTCATAAAAAGATTAGTTAATATAAACTTTCTAAACTTCTATTGGTATACAGATCATATAAGCTGGTAATACTCCTACATTAATGTTTAAGATTATGAACAATGTATAATGCTGTGCAAATACATTAAATTGTAATTCCAACCAGATTCTTAAAATATCTACTGTGATTATGCTCTCTAGTATGTCAGCTTAAACATAATTTCCAAATTCTTGATTAATTTAAAATTCTGGGACAAAATTGAATTAATGATAATCTTTGAACACCTGGGTAATTTCTAAGTAAAAAAAAATTTACAGTTCTTACTCAGTTAATATACATACAACTGTGCTTTCTAATCTAACAATTCATTGAATAACTATGTCTTTTGTCCTTGTTTATGAAGATGTTCACTTTTACCATTTAAGAAAGTGTTGAAGAAATTCATTTAATATATATATAAACTGAGTTAAAGACACTCAATGTGCTTTCTAATCTAAGTTTACTGAATAACTATAAGTTCTTTTCATGTTTATGAAGGTGTTAATTTTTACCATTTAAGAAAGTGTTAAAGAAATTCTTCCAGCTGTAGGAACTTCTATTTTTGTGAACTTTGTTCATATCTTCAAATATTTGTATAATAACATGCAGTTTTCAATGGCCTACTTCTCAGTTTTCACTGTGAAATAGAAATTAATTTGCTTAAGGGGTAGGATTAATATAGTAGTTGAGTCTATTCTAGGAATAATAGTGGCAACAAAATACAACTGAAAGTAATGAATGTGTTCTTCTCTTCCATGCCTCCTTCTCTTTCTCCACCGTGAGGGATTAAAAAAAAAAGTCATTTTGCCCTAAAATAAAATGTCAGCTTGTTTCAGAATAAGAAAGACTGTATCATAGGACAAAACTTAAGTGGGTAATACAATCTGTAGGATGTTTGAGGGATGTGAATTTTTTTGTCTTGGTTTACAGTTTATTATGAGTTGAGTTTTCTCTTTAAAAAATATATGTTAAGGCTGGGTGCAGTGACTCACTCCTGTAATCCCAGCACTTTTGGAGGCTGAGGAGAGTGGATCATGAGGTCAGGAGTTCGAGACCAGCCTGACCAACTGGTGAAATCCCGTCTCTACTAAAAATACAAAAATCAGCCTGGCATAGTGGCGTACACCTGTAACCCCAGTCTGAGGCAGAGGAACTGATTGAACTAGGGAGGCAGATATTGCAGTGAGCCAAGATCATGCCATTATACACCAGGTCTGGGTGACAGGGCAAGACTTTGTCTGGGGGTGGGGGCGGATATATGTATTATATATTATGTGTGTGTGTGTGTGTGTGTGTGTGTGTGTGTGTGTGTGTGTGTCTTGGTCCACAGTATCTGTCAATGTGAACTTATCTGGAAATAGAGTTTTTGCAGAAATAAGTAAATAAAGATGAGGTCTTTATAAGGGCCATAATTAAATATTTTTAGAGGCTTATAAGAAGAGGAGAGACACATAGAGAGAAAAACACCATGTGAAGACACAGTTACAGAGGGAGGAAGATGACCATGTAACCCATGGAAGCAGAGATGGGAGTTATGCTCCCATGGCTGAAGAATGCCTGAGGCTATCGAAAGCTAAAAGAGGCAAGGAAAGATGCTCCCCTAAAGGATTTGGAGGGAGCATGGCCCTGCCTGCAGGCTGCCAGTCTCTAGAACTGAGAGGCAATACATTTCTGTTTATTTAAACCACTTGTTGCAGTAATACATTACGGTGGCCCTAGAACATTAGTATACAATTCCCTTAGGCTTGTGGGACATATTAAAACATCAAATTTGACTCAATTTTAGGGGTTCACCCATTTTAAAAATTGTGTATTCTCTACTACTGAAAGTTATATTAAAGAAGAACTAAAATTTTGCTTTTTTGAAGGATAAATATTAGGGTATTTAGTCTGCACTTGACAAATAGTAATAAAAAGTGATATTTACCTTTTGGATAATATTCCCATATAATAGAGATTCCGTACTTTGCTAGGGTAATTTCTGTGGTCCATACTGAATTGATTTAATTTAATTCTTGATTATTAAAAAAAAAAACAGTAAGTATTTAGTGCTTCAGAAAGAGCAACAAATACTCTTGTCTATCTTCTTTTATGTGTTCTTAAAAATATTATATTGTACCTTTGACTAATAGGTGGTTAAGCTTACACTATTTATTGTCTGTCTTAATCAAATGGCCATAGCTTACTTGATAATTCTTCTGATTTTATGATCCCAAGACTACATCTTAAATTCAGAAAAAAATATAATTTTCAAGATATCTTTTATGCCTAAAATTATCTTTGCAGTTTCCCAGATAGCCTTTGCAAACATTATAATCATTTTTTCTTTCACTTCAAAAAGAGGAAGATGCTAGAAATAATTAGATTTGTTTTACATGTTTCTTATTAATTAGCTCAACATTACTGTAAGATCTACAAGAGAAAGGTGTCAAATGAAAAGTAAAGTTTAGCCTTTCTTAGGCTAATTCTATACAAATAAAAATTATTAAAATAAATATGTTTTAAAGATGATGTTCTTAACAAGATATATTGGATTCCCCTGGAAATGTATGAATGCTCTGTTTATAATAAGTTCTTACCCTCAGTGTAATAATTGATCAATTTCTTTGAAAGGAGTAATTTACTTCATCCTTAAAGAATCATTCTCTCCACTCTGATATCGTTGGTTACCGTACTGAGACAAGTTCTATTCGGTCAACATCAACATCATCAACATCATCATCATCAAAATCAGCAGGTTGCTTCTATTCCCCTCTTATGCTTAACAGAAGGCTCAAGAGCCACAGAATCTGTTGGGTGTTCAACCAAGGACAGTATTCAGCCTTTGTAGAACAAAAGAACTGTGCCAGGTATTCTTAACTACTGTGACATCAAGGGAAAAATTCTTGTGTATGGAATTTTGAGTTGACACTGCTTAGAAAACTTTCAGTCCATACTGGGAACTGAGTCATGATTTACTCTTCTCTGTTTGACAACCTGATGACTCATGAATGCAGCCTGATAACTCAAGGTCCAGTAGAATAAGAAGTAACTAAGAACTGAATGAACCAGTGAAGGAAATTCAATTGTAGTTACTTTTTATTGAAAGCATGATGATATTATTGCTATCATGTTTATTGTTCTATTTTGACAAATAGAAGAGGAAGCCTTTCTTCTTGATCTATTTCTAACCTTGGATTTAATAGACTATGCTTTTGCAAATTGATGAAGTATATTTAAATAATATACTTTTCCCTGGCCCCTTGGACTTTACAAATAATACTTTTACTAAGTTTCTTTATTTTCAATGGCAATGTAGTTATTTTTGTAGGTTTAATAAAACTTTGTCATCTCTTTTGCACAAAATGTGTATCTAAAATCATTATTGAAGTTTCACACTTCAGTTGATCACATATTATAATCCTACAATTAAGTAAAAAATATTGTATTTCATATATGGAATTCATTTATACAAAGAATTCCTTGAGAATAGGCGTGAAAACTGTTCTGTGGTTTATAGGTTCCACACTTTACGGGTAGTTAATGTGGAAGTTTACTTCCTAGCCAGCTGGAAGCCAGGACCTTGGGAGACCTTGAGGGGAAAAGAATTGAACCTTATTTATAGATACTGCAAGTGAATTTTGGGGGGATTGATTTCTGAGACTCCAAAATAAAAAGCCAATAAGAGTGATTAAAATGAAATCTCTGGAATAATAGAACATATTAAAAATGCAATCCTAGGTTCTCTATAAAATTTTCAAATGAAAAGTAACTCTCTACACCTACCACATACCCACAAAAATTTCTGAAAAAAGAAAAAGCAAAGTAACTCTCTGTCTTAATCATCATTCAAGGTCAGATAGGTCTAGATTTTGTTAACTATACTATGCAGAGGCTTGTATGGCTAACATTTATGCTGTGCCTGTGTAAATTATTTAAACCAACCGAAAAAAAAAACCAAAAAAAAAAAAAAAAAAAACGAGACTAACCATTTTTGTGAACATATTTGTAAATTATTTAAAACAACAATTAAGGATTGTTAAGAACATTTATTCAAAATATAGAAGCAAGGCTGTAGGATGGTCAAATGTTATTTGAATGTCACACTGGGTATTGTCTAACCAGCTTATCCAAGGATTATTAATACTCTAGAACAGGGGCTTGCAAACTATGGTATATCAGCCAAATTCATTGGCTATTTGTTTATGATCTTCAAGCTGAGAATGTATTTTACAACTTTAAAGTGTTGCAAAAGATGAAATAAACAGGGACTGAGGGGAAGGGGAAATGGGGCTTACTAATCACTGAGTGTAGAGTTTCAGTGAAGACAGACAAGTACAATCTACAGATCTGTTGTACAACATTGTTCTTATAGTAAACAACACTGCATTTTACATTTAAAATTTGTTAATAGCGTACATCTCATATGAAGTATTCATACCACAATAAAATAAAACTAAAGAAACAGACAAACAAAATGAATATACAAGGAGACTGTGGCTGGAAAAGGCAAAATATTTACTATCTGGCCTTTACAAAAAATGTTTGTCAATCCATGCTCCAGAATATATTTTCATCTGATTTGCAATTTACTGTTAGTTAGGGCCTAAAGTCTAAGAAGTTGCATATTAATTCATAGATTTTTATTCCATAAGAAGGCATATTATTTCTATCTGGTAGAAAACGTGACCCTAACTATTACATTTTTATTCACTAACAGTAAGTGCATTGACCAGTTTTGTCTCCAATATAACAAACTTATTTGAGAAGGTACTATATATCTCCCAAGAGAAACTCTATAAATAAATGGCCTTTTGTTTTTTGAGATGGAGTTTTGCTCTGTTACCAGGCCGGAGGGCAGTGATCTGATCTTGGCTAACTGCAAACTCCGCCTCTCAGGTTCTAGTGATTCTCCTGCCTCAGCCTCCCGAGTAGCTGGGACTATAGGTGTGCACCACCATACCCAGCTAATTTTTGTATTTTTAGTAGAGAAGGGGTTTCACCATGTTGGCCAGGATGGCCTCGATCTCTTGACCTCATGATCCGCCTGCCTCGGCCTCCCAGAGTGCTGGGATTATAAGTGTGAACCACCATGCCTGACAAATAAATGTTTTTCAAACACTCCTTAGACCAGCTTTACCATTCTTCTTTGTTTTCCATTAATGACTTAAAAACATTTTGGTAAAGGGTTCCTATGTATTTGTATGAAAGTTATGTTTTGAAATCATATTTTGACAACTCTAAATATGTGTATTAAAACATATATATAAAAGATAAAAATCATTCCTTTGACTTTCAATAAAAGGTTTACTTTCTGAATCCCTCTGTAGGAAACAGACTTAGAGATCAGGGTTAGTTTCAATGGTAAAGTTTTATGTGTGTTTGCATCACTGTTTACAATAGCAAAGACTTGGAACCAACCCAAACTGTCCATCAATGATAGATTGGATAAAGAAAATGGGGCACATATACACCATGGAATACCATGTAGCCATAAAAAAGGATGAGTTCGTGTCCTTTGCAGACATGGATGATGCTGGAAACCATCATTCTCAGCAAACTGACACAAGAACAGAAAACTAAACACCACATATTCTCACTCATGAGTGTGTGTTGAACAGGGAGAACACATGGACACAGGGAGGGAAACATCACACACTGGGTGGGTCTTGTTGGGGGTTGGGGGTGGCTATGGGAGGGATAGCAGGGGGTGGGGGGATTGGGGAGGAATAACATTAGGAGAAATACCTAATGTAGATGACGGGGGAATGGATGCAGCAAATCACCATGGCATGTATTTACCTATGTAACAATCCTGCACAATCTGCACATGTACCCTAGAACTTAAAGTATAATAATCATTATTATAATAATAAATACCTAATGCATGAGGGGCTTAAAATGTAGATGATGGATTGATGGGTGCAGTAAACCACCATGGCAGAGGCATACTTGTGTAATAAACCTGCATGTTCTGGACATGTATCCCAGAACTTAAAGTATAATAAATTTTAATTTTAAACAAAGTTTTATGTATGTTTGCATATGCATGTAATCTTCAATGGTACTTTTTATTTTATATATACACATATATATATATGCATATATGTGTATATGTACATACACATTTATATGTATTTTTCTCCAAAGGGACATTACTTTCGAGATCAACAAAAGTAATAAAGGTGTTAGAGCTATTTATACATCACTATCAAAAGCACAATGAGCTATATATGTATATTAATTAAGAACTATTACAATTTACATTTAGCTGCTATTATGCACCCAAAACGCTCCTTCCTCAATGACTTAATGATTTATTACTACATTTCAAAACACTTAAAGCTCTAAAATCTGGTGTTAAAATTAAATGTCATAACAGCTGTAGTAAGAGCTTCAATTTCTTTTCAGCTTTTTAATGCTGTATTTTTTTTTAAAAAGACTCCATTCAAATGCATGCAGAGAATCTCCTGATCTTAGTTCTAAAATGGAAACTGGATTATATAATAGGATGGCCTAATTTAATATAGTGAGTTTGCATGGTGGTTAACCAAATGAAGTGGCATATTAATTTCAGTTCAAATGTCAGTCTGTATCTGCTAAATTTTTTTTTGCTATACTTTGCATATTGAGGATATGTCTGCCACAGTATGTTGAGAAATTACTTAAGCATAGATCTTTACAGATAGAAATATTTGTTTAATAAATAATAAAGTATATGACAGTACATTATTTAGAATAATTTAAACAATTTATATATCCAAAAATACATAATGTATGATTGAGTTAATTATAGTATACCTCTTCAAAGAAATTTTTTGATCACTAAAAATAATTATTAAAGAGACTGTAATAATTTGGATAAATTTTATTTTGTGACATGATGATAGCTAAATATTATATTTAGTTGTATCAAAACAAAAGAAAATATCATGCACAAAATATAAGACTTTCTCTTTTCTTTCAAATTCTTTCTCTCAGTTTGTTGTAGTGTTTTCTGTTTGCTATTTAATTCACTCTAGCAAAGCTGAAATTTTAAATTGTTACATGAATTGTACCATTCATTATTGTATGGCACAATGCCAGTTTTAAATGAAAATATAAAAACATTTGACTTGTATAAGAATCACCAAAATTGCATAATGCCTATTTCATTATTTGTGCATAAACATTAAAAGAATAGTGGAAATGCTGCACAAACCTATCTCAACTGTTTTCATTTTACTATCAGATAGGTGAGTTTTTACATTCTCTACCTGTTGTACACTTAATAGAGGAGGACCGAGATGAAAATGGATTCTGGGTTGCACTATTGCTGCCTTTCTTTCTATGTCATGACTTTGAGGGCAAATGGTTGGCTAATAGACAAAGTAGCATGAGCAAGAAAGGCTATAACAGGGATTCTGAGTTATTTGTGTTCCTTAAGTCAATATTGCTTTCTTTCTGTGTTTGAAGCAAGTTCTAGTTTGAATGGAAAGTGAGGTCTCTCAGGGTTGTCAGTGTCCCTGCTTACGCAGACATACATGTCTTTTACTGGCTTTGAGTTCCTCTGAATTTCCACGCACTAGGGATTCACCAGCATCCTAGGTTTATGGGGTCTTTAGGGGTGCTGTAAAAGAATGGGGATCTAGTAAGCACTCAATAAATGTTGCACATATGTACATATTGCACAAGTGTCTTCTCCTGTCAGACCTCAATTTCAAAACACAAGTTCAAAGGCAGTTATTAAAATTTTCAAGAAGGAAATAGCAGAGTATTAAGCTAAGCATGTAACCCATCTGAGCATGGACTGCTGTTTGATTGCAGAGGGCACATTCCTGTGATTCTGACCCTTGGGTGTAATTTGAATTGTATCCTCTGCTTATACTGAACAATCATAATAGGCATGTGAAACCAAATGTTAAAACAATTCTAAGTGTTGACAGAGGAACCAGGCTGTAATAGAGGTTACTTTATTCTTTTTAAATGTGTTTATAGGAGGTATACTCTAAGCTCTTTCGTTTCTCTATTATGAAGGGAAGTGGGAAGTATCTTACCTGAAGCCCTGAAGAGCTTTCAGATGAACTACTTAACAAGCCACTTGTGTGTGTCTCCTTAAATTGGGAGCTCTGTTGCTTGGCATCTGATTCATGTCTATAAAAGCTAAAACAGTCAATAATAAGACAGAAGAAACAATGAAGAACTGTGTTTGAAAAAACTAAAACTCCCACTCATCAAGAACTATTCAAATGGCCACTGCTTTCCATAGAGTGTATGTGACCACGTGGGGTCATACAGGCAGAAATAACTTGTGCTCCCAAATGACTGTCTGAAAAGGTGAAGAGAATTCGGTAGTGAGAGTATGGGTGTGGAGTGGATCACAGGAGACACAGCCAAACAAAGGTCTCTTCTAAAGAACCTCAAAAATACACTGTCAGTGTTCAAATTCACATAAAAATGCAGTATTGGAATGCCAAGAAAATGTGCTAGCCACAACTGACTCTGTAATCTCTAATGCAATACTCTATACCTTTAAGCTCCCTTGCAAAGTCATCATAATTTGTTATAGAACAGATGCTTCTTGATTTATGAGCATCAAACTGCTATCTGATTTTCTGAGAGATAAGACCTTAATATTCAATGGCAAATATGAAGTGGTAACCATGTTGTTTTCAATTTAGAAAAGCCTAGGAGGAACTATAGATTATTTTAAAAGACTATTTCAAACATCTCTGCATTCTATGCTTCAATTACACTTAATACAGCCCAGTATCATAAGTAACAATTCATGTTCTCTTCTGGACCAGAGCTACAAGCATGAATATGCCATTTCCTTCGTCACTCTCTACAAAAGTGTAACTGTGATTTTCATAAGAGCTTAAAACGTCTATTGTTGCCATCATCAATTTATGGATTTCCCTGTTAGTGATGACAGGATATGAAAGGCCTTCTTAATAATATATGCTCTTTCTTGTTACTAGCTTTGTTTTGCTTTTTTTTTTCTAAATTTTGTCTCATTAATTATTATTTCTGATGTAATGGCAAAACAGTTATACAACTTTTACAGAAACAAAGTTGTCAAACTTCCTTTCTTCTCAAAATGAGATTTTACTTTTCTAAGATATCATTTAGACTATAAACCCCTCCAGGGAAGGAGCTATAATCCAAGACTTTTAAAAAGTACTCAAGAACTTCTAGAATTGTGTTTTGTACAAAGTATATATTCAATAAATACTGTTGAGATGCCTGCTTATAAGATCTACACAAAGTAATTTGCTTCCATGTGAAACTTTAGAAATTTGAGTCCCCAAAGATTACTACTGCCCTAAAGCATAGAAGATAAGTATGGAAGAGAGGACATAAAAGATTAATGGTCATTCTCATTGTAGCAGATGTTTACAAGGGATTGGGCACACCCCTCCTCTGTCACATCACATGTAACATTTTGTACTATTTCTGGGTTCCGTTTGCCCTAAGGTACCTGCTGTTTTGTTCTTTGAGATGACAAAGACATTTATAGCCAAGAATTTTATCCATTTTATTAAGTGATGCAGAGCTATAGACTCTTGTGATCATATATATATACACACACATATGGCTCTATATATGTATATACGGCAAGAAGAAGAAAGAATTTGTGAGTTAAAGTAAAATCAGCCACTGAAGATATTATATGCCACTATTCATTTAGTGAAAAAAGTATACATGAAAGTGAAAATAGATCTAATATATTAATAAAACGCAAGGCGGAAACAACCAGAGAAAAGAATTTCAAGCCTCCATGTAGACACACAGCATTCAAGTTAGAACAACTCAAAAAATGACACTCATTGTGAGAATACAACTAGGATGGACAGGCTTCACGTTTTTATAAAACAAATCTGTCCTTTGGGATTTCTCATCCTCTACTAATCTTTTCAGATTCCTAGAAATATTGTGGCTACTCCAAATTCAGCTAGCTTAGATCAGGCATTGAAGTGTCTGTGTGTCTTTTTTGTCTTATGTGTTGGTTGATGAAAATTTCCTTCCTCAAGATGAAAAGAATGACTCTTCACAATAGGGACCAGCACACTTTTTTCTATAAAGGGCCAGACCAAACTATATTTGGCTTTGAGAGTTCTATATGCTGTGTGGCAACTACTCACTACTGTTATTGTAGTGTGAAAGAACACACACACAACATGAAAACACAACAAATGGGTGTGACTGTTCCAATAAGACTGTATTTTCTAAATCAGATAGTGGAGCAAATTTGGCTTATAAAGTTACAGCATACTAGTATAGTATACTAGTACAGTAGATTAGTAGTCTGTCAAAAGAACCTTTCCTTGGCTTCAATTGCCTTTCATTCAGTGGGTATTCAGAAATGGAGGAGGTGCTTGTGTAAATTTTAGAACCAGGCAAATTAAGGCAAATGTTACTGGAGCAATATATTAATTCTGAACCCTAAAGGTCAATCTGGCTATGTTTTCATGGTGAGCTTACCAGCAATGCTGTTATAGACATCTCTTGAGATCTTATAAGATTTAATAAGACGTGCCTTATAACAGAAACTGTAAATCCAGGCTCATATCCATTAATACCATATATAATGTTTTTGCATTAAGAAAGACATTTACTGTACAAATAGCTCCTGATTTCATGCCAAGCACCCTGTAGCTATGTAGTAAATATTAATTAAATGAAATGTTCTAATTTCCATTCTCCTTGCATTTATTTTGCTGAATGAATTTGAATATTTAAATAATTCAGCATATTCTTAACTTCCCAATTGCTACCCAGTAGCTTAGATCAATGGTATGAGGTCAAGACTCCCACACAGGCTGAGATCTGAGAGGCAACGCTTGATGAATCTATTATTCTTTTTTCCACATTAAAATGCTTCAGAATACTGAAAACATCCAAAATATCTTCATGTTTTTAATGATTTCCTCTTTTCAAATACATATCCATTATTAATTTATGCTAGATAAATCCCATTTTAACAGGTGTAACTGGATTACTAAAAAAATAGGTCAAGTTTTAAATTGTCATTTTATATCCCAAATTTAAAGAATTCAATAACAAAAGAAATATATAGATCAGAGAATAAAGAAATTGATTAAAAAAAAAAGAAAAAGAAAGCTAAGTTTTCAAGTGATGCAAACAGATTACGTGAAAAAGTATTATTAGAAAAGGGCAGCACAATTTCATATAAACTTGAAGCACCAGCAGTTATATTGCCACATAAGTCTCTCGGTAGACTATGGGATTCTTCTTAGGAGGCCGCCTGAGTCTTACACTATCTGAAACAACAGGATGACATGGAGACTCCTGGTTGTCCTTTCACTTAGATTAAAATACTGTGTGTGTATTGTGGTGTGTGTGTGTGTGTGTGTGTGTGTGTGTGTGTGCACGCAATAGGTATAGATCAATAGAATTTTTAAAAAATTTTCACTTTGCCATATTTATCAGTCTTTAAGTAAAAGGTTGTAATTTATATGTATACCTACAACACAGAAGCCAAAATTTGAATCAACTCAACATTACATGATGAACTAAATATATTTCAGTATTTGTCAGGCCCTAGTTGGCTAGCTAATATTCAAATTAAAATCAGAATGCTCATGAAAACCAAATGCAATCTAAAGAGCAACATCTTAATCCTATGAAATTGTCTCTGATTTCTTAATTGTAAAATTATGTTATTTTATTAGAGTAATAAATAATTCATAAGGTATATATATGATGAAAACAAAATCTGTACCTCTGTACAGATTACAAAAAGCCACATGAAAAGTTAGAGCTTTAATTTTCTTACCCAAAGTTGTTTCTACGTTTTTGTTTATCTGATCATCTATGATCTTTAATCTGCATACACATTTGACATCATTTGTGAATGCTTTATGACCTACTTCAAAGCGTTTAACTTAGTTTTGTATGTCATACATAACTCTTCCACATGGAATTGTTTGTAATAGGCCTGAAATTTCTTCCCACACTAATATCCTCGTATTATCTTTCTAGTGTCTAAGCATAATGTTCTTTTTTACCATTAAGCTTGATGAAAGCTATTCAGCATGTTCGTGAAAAATATCTCTTCTACTCTTTGGAAAATTTGATAGTTAGCTGAAGAAAAATCATTCAGATTTGTTTTCCATTTGCCAACGGTGAAACTATATATTAACAGTAAAGTGTCAACCTCCAATTTACATTTTTAAAAGGGTACTAAAAGTAGAATAATCAGAGTGCTTCCAATAATAAAAGCCTAAATAACACCCTCAAAAACAATTTTCAACCTTTGAGAGGCTTAAATTCACTTAATGACAGGTGACAAGCAGGAATAGATTCATCTGGAATTCTTTTAATCAAAAGTTGTTATGCTCCCTTTCTGGTCCAAATTCTAGCTTCAAGTAAACATAATTTTCACATTTGCTAAAGTCAGAAAGAAAGAAAATGTTAGCTTTCTTTTTAAAAGCAGAAAACATGGATAAAGGCAAGGGACTTTACTTTTAGTAAGTTGGCTTCAAATGCATACACAGATAAAGTCAAATCAAATTTGATAAATATAAGTCTTGACCAGACATTAGCTGCAGTGGGCTACTCTGTTCACTTTTGGTTGGATAAAGTATAAAAGGAATGAATTACTAGAAAACAACAACAGCAACAACTTATTAAGGCAAGACACAAATCAATCAGGTAAAAAATAGTAATAACAACAATAAATACTTCCTCATAACAATTAAAACAGTCCCATGACTGTCCTTATGAATATTTTTAAATGTTAAGCAGCTCCCATAAAACACCAATAGCACAGGAGTAAAGGATTTTAAATAATCTATAAGTAACTGTATATTTCTGAAAAATATTTACCAGCTCATGAACTTCAAAAATGGGTAAAATTTGACATTTATTTAAAGAAGCAGAGACTATAAATAAACTCTATTAAACAGTGCAGCAAAATGGATTTTTAAGTATCTTCCACAATTTTTTAACTTACTAATGATTAGGTGCAATGCTAAATACAGGATTTAAACTTAAAAGATCTAATGAAAATAGCTCTTCAGAGATCGAATGACAACTATGGGTAAAAGTACAAGTTATCTTTATTGTTTTTTTTCTGTTTACTAAGTACACTTCTAATCACTCGATTAATGTAAGTAGTTCTCATATCAATCCTATCAAATAGGTACTATTATTATCTATATTTTACACTGATAGAAACCAAAGCCAGACTGCCTCCTCAAGTGGCTCCATGACCTCTATATATCCAATGAATCACCTCATACATAAGAGCTCTGGCTGACATCTGGCGGGTACCCTCATGGGATGAAGTTATCAGAGGAAGCAACAGGCAGCAATCCTTGCTGTTATCCACCACCCATGGGTGATTCCCAGGCAAGCAGGGTCTGGAGTGGACCTCCAGTAGTCCTGCAGCTGAGGGGCCTGACAGTTAGAAGGAAAACTGAAAAACAGAAACAGATAGTCTCAGCATCAACAAAAGGGATTCCCACTCAGAGACCCCTTCTGAAAGTCACCAACTTCAACAACCAAAGGTAGATAAATCCACTAAGATGGGAAGAAACCAGTGCAAAAAGTATGAAAACATCAAAAACCATAATGCCTCTCCTCCAAGGGATCAAAACTCCTCTCCAGCAAGGGAACAAAACTAGATGGAGAATGAATTTGAGGAATTGACAGAAGGAGGCTTCAGAAGGTGGATAATCACAAATTTCTCTGAGCTAAAGGAACATGTTCCAACCCAATGCAAAGAAACTAAGAACCATGAGAAAAGGTTGGACGAAATCCTAACTAGAATAATTTGGCTTAGAGAAGAACATAAACAACTTGATCAAGTTGAAAAACACAGTACAAGAACTTCCTGAAACATACACAAGTTTCAATAGCTGATTCGATCAAGCAAAAGAAAGGATATCAGAGATTGAAGGTCAACTCAATGAAATAAAACAAGAAGGCAAGATTAGAGAAAAAATAGTGGAAAGAAATGAACAAAGCCTCCAAGAAATATAGGATTATATGAAAGTACCTAATCTAAGCTTGATAGGTGTACCTGAATGTGATGGGGAGAATGAATCCAAGCTGAAAAACAAACTTCAGGATATCATTCAGGAAAACTTCCCCAACCTAGCAAGGCAGGCCAACTTTCAAATACAGGAAATGCAGACAATACCACAAAGATATTCCTCGAGAAGAGCAACCCTAAGGTGCATACATATCAGATTCACCAGGGTTGACATGAAGAAAAAAATCCTTCATGTTCTGGAGGGAGAAAGGTCAGAAAGGTTGGGTTACCCACAAGTGGAAACCCATCAGACTCACAGCGAATCAGATCTCTCAGCAGAAACCCTTCAAGCCAGAAGAGAGTGGGGGCCAATATTCAACATCCTTAAACAAAAGAACTTTCAACCCAGAATCTCATATCCAGCCAAACTAAGCTTCATAAGTGAAGGAGAAATAAAATCCTTTACAGACAAGCAGTTGCTGAGAAATTTCATCACCACCAGGCCTGCCTTACAAGAGCTTCTGAAAGAAGCACTAAACATGGCGAAGAACAATCAGTACAAGCCACTGCAAAAATGTACCAAATAGTAAAGACCATTGACACAATTAAGAAACTGCATCAACTAACGGGCAAAATAACCAGCTAATATCAAAATGGCAGGACCAAATTCACACATAACAATATTAGCCTTAGATGTAAATGTGCTATATGCCCTAATCGAAAGACACAGACTGGCAAATTGGATAAAAAGTCAAGACCCATTGATTTGCTATATTCAGGAGACCCATCTCACATGCAAAGACACAGATAGACTCAAAATAAACTGATGGAGAAAGATTTAACAAGCAACTGGAGAGCAAAAAAAAAGCAGGGATTGCAATCCTACTCTCTGATAAAACAGACTTTAAACCAACAAAGATCAAAAGAGAAAAAGAAGGGGATTACATAGTAGCTAAGAGATCAATGCAACAAAAGCTAGCTACCCTAAATATATATGCATCCAATACAGGAGCACCCAGATATGTAAAGCAAGTTCCTAACGACCTACAAAGAGACTTAGACTCCCACACAATAATAGTGGGAGACTTGAACACTCCACTGTCAATATTTGACAGATCAATGAGACAGAAATTAACAGGATATCCAGGACTTGAATTCAGATCTGGACCAAGAACACCTAATAGACGTCTACAGAACTCTCCACCACAAACACACATAATATATATTCTTCTCAGCATCACATCTCACTTACTCTAAAATTGACCACCTAATTGGAAGTAAATCACTCCTCAGCAAATGCAAAAGAATGGAAATTATAACAACCAGTCTCTCAGACCACAATGCAATCAAATTAGTCCTCAGGACTAAGAAACTCACGCAAAACCACACAACTACATGGAAACTGAACAACCTGCTCCTGACTGACTACCGGATAAATAATGAAATAAAGGCAGAATAAAGATATTCTTCAAAACCAATGAGAACAAAGACACAACATACCAGAATCTCTGGGACACATTTAAAGCAGTGTCTAGAGGGAAAATTATAGCACTAAATGCCCACATGAGAAGCAAGGAAAGTGCTAAAAGACACCCTATCATTAAAATTAAAAGAACTAAAGGAGAAACATCAAACAAATTCAAAATCTAGCAAAAAACAATAAATAACTAATATCAGAGCAGACCTGAAGAAGACAGAGACACAAAAAAACGCTTCAAAAAATCAGTAAATCCAGAAGCTGAAAAGGTCAACAAAATAGATAGACCACTAGCAGACTAACAAAAAAGAAAAGAGAGAATTGAATAGATGCAATAAAAATGATAAAGAGGATATCACCACTGATCCCATAGAAATTCAAACTAACATCAGAGATTACTACAAACACCTCTATGCACATAAACCAGTAAATCTAGAAGAAATGGATTCCTGGACACTTACACCCTCCCAAGACTAAACCAGGAAGAAGTTGAATCCCCGAATAGACTAATAACAAGGTCTGAAGTTGAGGCAGCAATTAATAGCCTACCAACCAAAAAAAGTACAGGTCCAGATGGGTTCACAGATAAATTCTACCAGATGTACAAAGAGGAGCTGGTACCATTCCTTCTGAAACTATTTCAAACAATACAAAAAGAGGGAATCCTCCCTAACTCATTTTATGAGGCCAACATCATCCTGATACCAAAACCTGGTAGAGACACAACTAAAAAAGAAAATTTCAGGCCAGTATCCACAAAGAACATCAATGCAAAAATCTTCAATAAAATATTGGCAAACTGAATGCAACAGCACATCAAAAAAATTTTCCATCAAGATCAAGTTGGCATCATCAAGGGAATGCAAAGCTTGTTCAACATACACAAATCTATAAACGTAATCCATCACATATACAGAACCAAAGATAAAAGCACATGATTATCTCAATAGATGCAGAGAAGTCCTTCAATAAAATTCAACAGAGTTTATGCTAAAAACTCTCAATAAACTAGGTATCAGTGGACAGTATCTCAAAATAATAAAAGCTATCTACAACAAACCCACAGGTAATATCATACTAAGCAGACAAAAACAGAAAGCATTCCCTTTGAAAACTGGCACTAGGCAAGTGTGCCCTCTCTCACCATTCCTATTCAACATAGTATTAGAAGTTCTAGCCACAGCAATCAGGCAAGGAAAGGAAATATAAAAGGATATTCAGTTAGGAAAAGAGGAAGTCAAATTGTCTTTATTTGTAGATTACATGATTGTATATTTAGAAGACCTCATTGTCTCAGCCCCAAATGGCCTTAAGATGATAAGCAGCTTCAGCAAAGTATCAGGATGCAAAAATCAATGGGCAAAAATCACAGGCATTCCTATACACCAATAACAAACACACAGCCAAATCATGATTGAACTCCCATTCACATTGCTGCAAAGATAATAAAATACCTAGGAATACAATAACAAAGGATGTGAAAGACCTCTTCAAGGACAACTACAAACCACTGCTCAAGTAAACAAGAGAGGACACAAACAGATGGAAAAATATTCCATGCTCATAGTTAGGAAGAATCAATATCATGAAAATGGCCATACTGCCCAAAGTAATTTATAGATTCAATGCTATCCTCATCAAGCTACCATTGTCCTTCTTCATAGAACTGGAAAAAACCACCTTAAACTTCTTTTGGAACCAAAAAAGAGCCCACATAGCCAAGACAATCTAAGCAAAAAGAACAAAGCTGGAGGCATCACAGTACTAGACCTCAAACTATACTATAAGGCTACAGTAATCAAAACAGCATGGTACTGGTACCAAAACAGAGATATAGACCAATGGAACAGAACAGAGGCCTTGGAAGTAATGCCACACACCTACAACCATCTGATCTTTGACAAACCTGACAAAAACAAGCAATGGGGAAAGTATTATTCCCTGTTTAATAAATGGTATTGGGAAAACTGGCTAACCATGTGCAGAAAGCTGAAATTGGACCCATTCCTTACACCTTATACAAAAATTAACTCCAGATGGATTAAAGATTTAAACATAAGACCTAACACCATGAAAACCCTAGAAGAAAACCCAGGCAATACCATTCAGGATATAGGTATGGTCAAGGACTTCATGACTAAAATGCCAAAAGCAATGGCAACAAAAGCCAAAATAGACAAATGGGATCAAACTAAACTTAAGGGCTTCTGCACAGCAAAAGAAACAATTAGAGTGAACTGGAAGGCAACAGAATGGGAAAAAAATTTTGCAATCTATCCTGACAAAGGGCTAATATCCAGAATCTACAAAGAACTAAAACAAGTTTACCAGAAAAGAGCAACCCCCTTAAAAAGCGGGTGAAGGATATGAACAGGCACTTTTCAAAAGAAGGAATTTATGTGGACTGCAAACAGGAAAAAATGCTCGCCATCAATGGTCATAAGAGACATACAAATCAAAAACATTGAGATATCATCTCCCACCAGTTAGCATGGTGATCATTAAAAAATCTGAAGACAACTGATGCTTGGAGAGGATGTGGAGAAATAGGAATGCTTTGACACTGTTGGTGGGAGTGTCAATTAATTCAACCATTGTGGAAGACAGTGTGGCAATTCCTCAAGGATCTAGAAATAGAAATACCATTTGGCCCAGCAATCCCATTACTGGGGATATACCCAAAGGATTATAAGTCATTCTATTATAAAGACACATGCACAAGTATGTTCATTAAGGCACTGTTTGCAATAGTGATGACTTGGAACCAACCCAAATGCCCATCAAGGATAGACTGGATAAAGAAATTGTGGCATATATACACCATAAAATACTATACAGCCATAAAAAAGGATGAGCTCCTGTCCTTTGCAGAGACCTGGATGAATCTGGAAACCATCATTCTCAGCAAACTGACACAAGAACAGAAAACCAAACATTTATTCTGATATTACATCTACTTCATAACATACTTTTTGAAGAAATATTCTCTCTTTCAAACAATCCCAAAGATAACATGATAGATGATAATATAAAGTATTTGTCTAGGAGTCTTTCTCAGGATATGTATACAAATACAGACCAGAACAAGGGCCTGATCAGAGGCCAGGGCAGAAGTTTGTACTATATACCAAGCCCTTTCTTATCCTCTCTGTATTAACTAGGAAACATCTGAATTTTCTCAAGGATATGTGAAAAACATAGGGACTTCAGTTGATTGCCAGGTGCAATTACATTATTAACTTTGAAGAAATTCTGTTATGTGTAAGTTTTCCTTCAGCCATATATGCACATTAGTCATGGTTGAAAACTACCTTTCTTCATCTGATCAGTTAGCTGGCTCTAATAGGGTTTACCACTGAGAGGGACAGAACAAGACAATGCTTCCAGTGGAAGGTGGCTAGTAAAAACTGTAAGAACCTGAGGTGCTGCCTTATGAACAACTGACTTCAGTCATGAAGAAAACTCAGAGCCCTGAAATTGTCTCCTTATTCCAAACAATCCTCTTCCTTTAAGGTCACACTAAGGTAAGCTTGGGTGCCAAAAATAAAATGTGTTCTCATTAGCCAGAGTAAGAGAAATTTAAAGAGAAAAGGTAAAGTTTTCCTATACACAGAGGACAGGCATGGCCCGTGCTGAAAAGGATTCCTACAATTTGAACTTGTGTGAGCTAAAAAGAATTTGAGAAATCATAGATTACTCCTTCTTTGTTATAACAAAACAGAATTGAATCCCAGGAATATGAAGCTCCTTAAGTAGAGTCAACCAGTAAGAGGCATGACTGAACTGAGATGCTTCTTGAAATGCTCTATTAAAGGTAGCCACAGTCATTCACACAGATATCTACCCTTTCTGCAGTGAGCCCAGTGTTTTGTACCAGTAGGTAACATCTCAGGTTGACTCTGCATCCATGTCTTTTTCTATAAAATACTGAAAGGATCACTATCTTTCTTACTTACGTCAATGGCTATTATGATGACAAAATTAAAGAATTATGAGATAGTGCTATAAATGATAAATAATTATGCATAATTGTAAAGTTATGGATACTCATGATATCTTGTGGCATGACACAAAAGAGTAAGAGAATGAGATATTATGAGCATCCATAACTTTCTCTTTGAAACTGTTCTGATTTTCTTCCATTGGTCAGGAGGGAAAATGTTGAATTATCTCTTCTGATAGACTTTTTTAAAAGCTTTATGGTTTGAAATCTTCTTTTAACAGAATATAAGGGTCATAATGTCTCTTTCTTGTAGGTTGCAGTATTCCACACCCATACATTTAGTGTCTATGACTAGATATTGCTTTAGCAAGGCAAACCATTTTTCTGAAATTTTTAAAAAAGGGATAGAAGAAAAGGGAGGGAGGAAGAAAAAGATTGGGAAGGAAGAATAGAAAGGAGAGAAGGATGGAAAGAGGAAGAAAGTGGAGAAAGAAGGGAGGTAAGAAATACTTTCCTCTGAGACACATCAGGCTTTCTAGTTTGGAGCTATATTCCTTTGTAGACTTAGACAGATCTTCTAGACTGCTGCTCAATATGGCACAGCACAAATAGCAAGTGTATCTATTATTATCATCCATTTCTATACCTTGGAACTCAAGATAATGGAGCTATTTCTAGATGATACAATTGTATCTAAGTTACCCTCACGATCTCTCCTCCTTATTCCCAATACTCCCATCCTCACCCCCACCTGTCCTTCAGCCACCTAGTTCCCGAACCACTAGTACCTTGAGGAAATTTTCTTCCTTGGTCAGGTCAGTCCAAAAACATGTGCAGATGTTCAAAACATGATATATTTTATGAGTTTGACATTTTTACTGCATTTTTTCCTTCAGAAGTTAATTCAGTTTTACTGTTGAAGAAAACTGTCATTTCACTGTACAAAAAAAAGAAACACTTTGCTGTGAAAATGGCAACATTTCTCCCTAGGGCAAAATGGTGGCTTGTGAATCGTCTCCAAAAGAAAATTGATATGTGACTTGAAGTCATCATTTTCATGTGAGCAGCCTATTTGTCCTTCCATTTTTTCTTTCTTTTGGCAGAAGTGAATTTTTATAAGTTCAAGGATGAAGCAATTTCTAGGATAAATACTGCCTTTCTTGGAAAGTAAATTACAAGTTTTTTTTTTTTTATTCTCAATATTGTATCAGATAGAGCAACAAGATGAGAGACTGATACATCTGGAAATATTAAAACCTATCACCTTTCTAAGTAGTCATTTGAAAAGGTATGGTATATAACAAATTATTTCCTTTTCTTGTCTTCTCATTATCACCCCCTCTCATGAAAGGCATATTATCTTTAAATTGAATTATATTGAAAATAGGATTTGTTATGCCTATTATGGTGGGCTAAGTGATAGCCTCTTGTGGGGGATAAAGTAACTCCATCTTGGGTGCTAATCCACCATGCTGGCTTTTGATTAACCCCTGTTCCAGGAATGCCTTTAAGATTTCTACTTAATCTAGAGTTACTGTAAATCCCGCTCTTATGGCAAAACAAACTTAACTATAAAACCTGTCCTTAGGCAGATTCACCTAGCATTCTTGCTTTTCTCTGAGGGGCTGACTTCAATTGCCCAACACATTCTTTCCTTATGGTATATAAGCCCTGGGTCTGAAGGGTAATGACACAGGGGTCTTGTCTTGTCACCATCTTGTCTTGTGTCTGGCAGGGACATGGCTTCTGTTCATAAGTACCTATTAAATGTTTGTTTCTGGGAAACTGGATTTGTCAGACTGTTTTTTCAGCCTCTCAGCTTCCTCAGTCTTTAGGGGTATGTTTGCATAGGCCTGCTCACCACAGAGCACCTGCAAAGCCAAAAGGATATGTTTAAGTCCTAACTCCTGGAAACTGTGAATATTACCTTATATGGTAAAAGACAGAATTAACTCTCAATCACATGTATCCTTATGAAAGAAAGAAAAGGAACATAATATGACCTGGGAGTAGAGATTGAATGATGTGGCCACAAACCAAGGAATGCCTAGACTCACCGAAAGCTGGAAGAGTCAAGAACAGATTATCTCCTAAAGTCTTTGAAGGTAGCCTGGCCCTGCCAACACCTGCATTTAAGGCTTTTGACCTCCAAAACTGTGAGAAAATAAATTTCTGTTGTGTTAAGCCTTCAAGTTTGTAGACATTTGTTACAATAATCCTAGGAAATAAATATACTTATCTGTTAGTTTGTTTCTCACACTCCTATAAAGACATCTCTGAGACTGTGTAATTTATAAAGAAAATAAGTTTAATTGACTCACAGTTCTGTGGACTGCACAGGCTTCTACTTTTGAGTTAGGCCCAGGAAACTTACAATCATGGTGGAAGGTGAAGGGGAAGCAGGTACATATTCACATGGCTGCAGAAGAGAGTGTGTGTGTGTGACGGTGGAGGTGCTACACACTTTTTTTCCAGATCTTATGAGAGCACTATCAAAACAGTGAACTCACAAAACAGCACTAGGAAGACGGTGCTAAACCATTAGAAACAACCCTCATGATCCAGTCACTTCCCACCAGGACCCACATCCAATGGTACAGATCATGATTCAACATGAGCTTTGGGTGGGGACACAGAGCCAAACCATATCAACCTATAAATGAAAATTTAGTAAACATAGCTCATTGAAGGGATAACGACAATTTTGACACAGCATGCCAAAGACCACCTATTGCATTATTCAATTCTAAAAAGCAACTGAATTTGCTGCTTTTCTGTTTTATGCTTCTGGTAATTTATATCATTACGTGTCATTTGTTTGTTCCAATTGCTTCTTCGTGTTTGAAACCTTGCCCACATTTTCCTTTTGGAGACTTTATGTCCCCCTTCATTACTGGAGTTCTACCTAAAAATTACAAATTCAGCAAGAAGAACAATGGTGTAAAATCACTATTAGGTGGACAAAAATTGTATGAATCAGAGAGCATGGTAGAATTCTGAGACATGACAAGTTACAAAAGAAAATTACTTGTGGCCCCATAATCCATGTAATTCCTCTTCTCCAGAATTGACTGGACAATTTAATATGTAAAAGCTTGATACATATTAATTGACAGAGGGACTTAATTGACACAGGAGATAATCCATTCTAGGACCTCTTAAACTTTCTGAACTCAGGAACCATCTACATATTCTAGGGATCCCTGGACAATAAGAACTTTTGCTCTGTTCTATGCCATTTACCAAGAATTCTTTATTTCCAAAAACTGTATCTCAGAGCAAATTAATAGATAAGGATGGGACAATGCAGTGATAAAAAACTTTTCAACCAGCTGAATGCTGCCTTGGGTGATAGAAAAAACGAGGCAGCCTTCATTTCATCGACCTTTGTGTTGAGGGTATCCATTCTGTGTGAACAAGACAATTAATTAGAACAGTTGAACATTAGTTGAAATTATGATTTCCTTCATAAGTAACACATGATTCTATATTCTTAAAGTTATTTTTACTCCAATTGTCATCAGTGAACAATTCCATTTTGCTGACAAAATACTTGGACATCTGCTTGTGCTAGACAGTTCAGAAGCAGAGTTTTTATAGACTCCAAACTTCATATCAAAGTGTGAGGCAAATATTTCAAGCATAATTAAATGTTCTTTGTGATGACTCCTTAGTTCAAGCTTTCAGGGATTAAGAGAAACAAGATTTAAAGAATGAACAAAGAAAAACTAAACCAAAAGAGGGAAAATGTTGTTAGACAGGAAGAAGTTTGTTTATGCTGACTCTAAATTTTATCTCCTGGAGAATGTGTGTATAATAATTTGTGTATATAATCCTATAAGGTATATGTAATTATTGCACTTACAAATCCTAAATACACTATTTAACTGATTTTCCAAAATGGTGAATAAATTTGGATTTTTCTGGAATCCATTTTCTAGAGATAATTTATTATAGATATTATTTATTTTAAGTTTTTGTAGTGCCTTATTGCTTATAAAAGACAAAAGTGCTAAGCCATTTTGGGCACTGACTTACTTTAAAATCTAATATTAAATAAGATATTAGGTTTTAAGAAACACAGCATTTACATGATATTTAGAGCAAGATCATTTAAAGCATATTTTTCCTGCAAGTAGGTGATATAAAAGTTAACTCTGCATTTCTAAAAGTTTAAAAGAGAAGTGGGTGATATGGTACTCTATGTGGAAGGCTTCCAAAATAGAGGTCAGTGTCAAAAACTCTCAAAACTAGCTTGGGAATCTTAGCACAGAAAGTAAAAACTTGAAGCCACCGGTGAAACATTTGAAGAAATGAAAGGATTAGTCATTTAGAAGCCATAAAATCTTTAGCTGAAGAGAATCATAGAGGTCATTCTGGACAAACACTTTCACTTCAGAGAGGAGGGAATTGAAGCTATGCTCAGTTTATACTTGCAACTCTTAGAACTGTGGATCCTATTCTATACACAAATGCACCTATTCCAGGGGTAATTCATTCCTAAAACAAGCACTGAACACTTGTTTTGTCTCAGACATTCTACAGAAACTGAGACACTAAAAGCTGATAAAACCTAATCCCTGTTTTCAAGGAATTTACCTTCTGTTAGAGGAAGAGAAACCTGAATAGAAATTACTATAATGACTGTACTGTAGGAATAATAAAAAAATCTAATTAGATTATAATAAAGATTCAAAACAGGGAAGGTAGTGAACATACAAAACAGAGAGAAGCATGGGGAAAAGCACAAAGGCTAAGCTTTTCTTGTTATCTTGTTGTCTATTTTTCTCCTATACATTCTTTTTCTTGCTGTTTTACCTCCACAATTGAACAAATTCCCCAACTTCCTGTCTTCCTCTTCCTTCTTTCTCCTCTCCTCTCTATCTTTCTCTCTGTTCCACTTAGGCTTTTAAAATGCTTACCTAGTGATTGACCACTTCCACCAAATTCTCAAATTCTTTTAAAAATTCTCCCATATTCTACCCTTGCTGTGATTTGGCTATTCTCTTGCGACGTACTGCACCTTTGATTGCCCCAGTGGGGTCTGTCCTCACATATTCCAATTATGACAGAATCACAATGAGGGGTTAGTATTCTTTTTGCTTTCATATTTTGCCTGAAGAATTTCCTGCAACTTCTCAACTTATTAAGATATAAGAAACAAATATTTTGCTCCTTTGAGGCTCATATCCTGTCATCCAGTGAACTTCATTTATAAAAACTTCAGCATTTAGCTCAAAATATTTCTCTTTGCCCCAACTTCCATTACCTTTATTGAAAAGCTTTATATAACATGCTGATCTCTTAATTTAGTTATTCTTTTATTCCTGTAAAAATAAATGCAGTGTAAAACAGAAGTGGAAAAAAATGATATGACGTTTTACACTGATTACTTGTAGAAATAATATTTGGGGCATATGAGGTTAAATAAAATGTGTTATTAACATATTTTAGTATGTTAAAGTTATTACTCACCGTTTCTATTACCTTCTTTAATGTGCTTACTAGAAACTTGAAAATCACTTCTGGGTTCTCATAACTCTTTTTAACAGTACTGATCTAGCTCTTGCCGATGTTTCTCTTTGATTAATCTTGGTTATTGAGATAGATGAGTTAAAACAAACTTTATGGATTTATTTTATCATCTATATTAGTCACATTTACTTTTTGTATTATAAACATGCATATTATTTAATAAAAATTATTTTAGAATCATTCTATTTTCCCTAAGAATTAAACATTTTATAGATCAGTGGCAGTCTATTACTGCCTTTACCATAAAGCTACCTTTAATAGGTATTAATATAATGCTTTATACTAGCTTGTGTTATAATTTCTATTCTTCACTCCTTTCTCAGTGATTGGATCAAGCATCAGACACTTTCTTAGGCACCATCTTCCCAATATGGTCAGTCTATACTACCTCCTCCATGGAATATGCTTTGGCCAATGAGATTTTAGTAGACATATGGCAAGCTGAAGTTTGATGAGGATTCACACAGTTGAACCTGAATTGATGAGCTCACAAGGGAGATGAGAGATGTTTAGACCACAGCCAAGTTGCTACAGCTGAGTTCAGCCAACACTGACAACTCCCAAAGGGAANAAAAAAAAAAAAAAAAAAAAAAAAAGCCTAGCAGAGATCAACCGAACTAATCAGCTGACCCTTTGTTTGCACGTAGTTATTTGAGCTAAACAAAATTTTTGTTTGCTGTTCAACTTTTAGTTTTTTGTTTGGGGTTTACTGTGTCCTTGATAAATTAATATACTATGCCAGCTTTCTTTTAGTTAATATTGCTTGGTATGTGTTTAATGTCATTTTACAAAAAAAGAGAACAAACTTGTAATGTCCTTACATTTTAGGTTTGCTTCTAACAAATAGCTAAAATTTTAAAACCCTGTCCTAAAATATTTTTAACTCATTAGTTAATTCATTTACATTGATTATACTTGCTAGTATTAGAGTTGATTTTAAATTTCTGTTTATTTCTGCTCTGCAATTTATCCTGTCTATACTATTTTTCTTTTTTTAAACAGTTTCTTCCATCTCCCAGGCTAGTCAGCAGTGGTGCAATTGTAGCTCATGGCAGCTTCAAATGAATTCCTCTCCTGCAGCCATCTTTCCACTTAGGCCTCCCTCAAAGCACTAGGATTGTGGGTGTGTGCCATAGAACCTGAGGTTCACTACTTTTTAACTTTTCCCTTTCTTGGTTTTATTTTTGAGCCAGCCAATTGTATAAAAAATACATATTTTTCTGTTATATTCTATCAATACGTTGAAGATTCTATTCTAGTGATTCTACCTTCCTATTTCTTCTGAGTAATCAGATGTCAGTCTAACCACTTCTGTGGGAAATTCATTCTTCTCCTGAGTTGCTTTTAGTATATTTTTGTCTTTTGTGTGCTACAATTTTCCTGGATTGTATTAGATACAGATTTCATTTTTAATTTACTTTGCCTGGAATTCATGAATCTGTTAATGCCTTTTTACTTATGAAAAATTTATTATCTTGCTGAACATTGCCCTGCCACTGTTCTCAATATTTTTCTCCAAAGGCTCTCTGATTATATGTACATAAGATATTCCCACTGAATCATCCATGTCCCTTAAAATCTCCTTCATTCATGATTTTTTTAAATGGTGATTTTTGGCTCTGTGCTATGTTCTAGATAGTTTACTGTAGCTTCATGCTACGACTGTTCATTGTTTTCATCAGTGTATTTAATATACCTCATATCTATTTATCAAATTTTTACTCTTATATTTTTCATTTCCAGTAGATGTATTTGCTCCTTTCTTACATCTTCCATGTCAGTTTGGAATGTCCCTTTTCTTTATCATGATTTTCAATCCCTTGTTATTTCTTTAAACATATAAGGCATTTCTATGTTTGTTTATTATCAGTGTATCACAGTGGGTCTGATTTTATAGTTTGTTGTTTTCTATGGCTCTCCATGTTTTTCTTGGTCTTTCATTGTGAACTTCTTAATGGAAATTATTTGAGACCTGTGTTTAAGAAGTATTCTTCCAGAGATGTTTTGAGTTTGCTTTTGGCAGCTACTAATGAGATGTAGGCTTTAAACTAAATAATCATAAGTTGGAAATAAAAAGTGAGAAATCTATCACAGTCCATGTACACATTTGCACTGAATAGTTCTCATAAAAGATATATATTCCCCTCTTTGCTCTAATCAGAAACATGGCAAAGAAAAGCAAGTTTCTTTTCAGGAGTTTTTTGTCTGTTTGCTTTTTAACTCGAGCTCACTGTGAGTAGTTTTGTGTATCACCGATCTCAGAAGTTATACTTTTGCAGAAATTTGCCATGTCACAGGTACAAAGCTTCAAACTGGTAATAGCAAAATTAAGAGTAATATTATAACCCCAGTTTGCATAACGGTTTTAAGCCAGGAACCTAGGAAAAGGCAACCAACTAAACGAATTAAATGACCACGGGGCACTGGGCAAGACTTGTAGTCATATGGCTTGTTCTCTTATTTGAATAACTGGGTCTCAACTTCCCCAGAAGAGTGTGTCTAGGGTCAGAATGTGATATTAGCAATAGCACAGACTTTACCTTGTTCAGCCAGTAAATAATTAAGAGATATTCTATTATCTAAAATCATTCTAGCAAGGGAATTAAGTAAGTGATGCTGCATGGAGCCAGGCTTTGCAGTGGAGTCTATAAAAATTCCTAGAGTAAAAAGCCGATTTATAATCATCACTTTATTTGCAGAAACACCAAAGTATGATGCAAAAACTCTAACAAGGGAAACAAATCCTGAGTCCCATGCCCTGCCAGGCAGCTCCAGTGTGACCCTTTGATGTGTTGAAAGGGGGCAGGTCCAATGATTACCCCAGTGATCTGTTTTGGATCTCTTATGTACTGACAACAAAGTGGTCAAATATTCTAGTCCACATTGGCCTCCCATTATCCATGAATCTAAACAGTTAGTGCCCCAAATTGAGTTTTCTCATTCAGAAATGTAAACAAAACCAGGAGGGCTGCATACGATTCTTTTCAACTAATGTTTCTACAAACAGTTGTCTTAAGCCATGGTTCTGTTTTGTTATTGCATATAGTTAATAATCCTTCTTTTTTTCTAAAACGTGCTTCAATAGTCTTGTTTGTAAAATTAGGGATTTCTAGGAAGTGGTTTGTAAATTTTGCTCTTTTGCAGATCTCAGAGGCCCAACTAGAAGGCCACTGGTTTGGACAAGTTAAACAAAGCATAAGAACTGAAGGATAATAGGAAAGTGTAACTCTATAAAATGTTCCAGTATGCAACTGGACCAGTTATTTGGTGTTGAAAACCAAGTGAGGCTCATTATAGCATCAAGGGCCACCAGCATCACAGACAGGTCAGGGTTTATGATGATAGTTCCAATAATTAGTAAGGTTTCCTTCTTTGGCAATGGACTTGGAAATGAGGATAAAGGAATTGTTTTCCAAGAAGCAGAGAAGGAGAGCAAAGTAAAATACTAAAAGTGAGGAAAAAATGTACAGGACCAGTCCAGTCATCTTGGGGAAGCAGTCTAGCTCAGATGTCTGATTCGATTCCTGGAAATTATTAGTATAAATTCGTGGACAAGAGTGTTGTTCTAATAAGGTGTCAGTGATGGAATACATGTGTCCAGGAATCAGTCCCTTTAAGCTTGGTGGTACAAGGACTGGTTAACAAGACCTGCTATGGGTTCTTCTGGCAAGATTGGAGGGAGTCTTTTTGCAGCCGTCTTTTCCAATAGACAAACGATCTTTGAAGAAAATGCAATTTTAGACTGTAACTGATTGCAAGCACTTTTAGAGAAGTATCAAAACCATAGCTCTGTAGATGACAAAGACTTAGAATCTCCATGGTCAAAATCTGAAGAGAATTTATTATAATATTGATGCAGTTAACAAGGAATTTGGCTATTTCTATGACATACAACAACTTGATATAATTATAACATATAATAATAATGACTGATGATATATCAGAATTCTTGGAATTGCATATAATTTTTTGAAGACATATTAACATATCTATATGTTAATATAAATATGTTAACTTAATCTCATATACATAACTCAAAGAAGCCTAAACATAATTTCCTATTTTGACAATGCTTTCTATGTAATTTAACATTTCAAATGAGCCTAATTGGTTTAATATGTGTCTTTTGGATTTTCAGGGGCTTTCAGGAAATTTCCCAAAGTTAATTTGGAGTCAGAAAAACTTAATTCAAAATTTTATTTTGTGAAGTTTGTCAAAAATGTCAAAAGATTTTAAAAACTTGATTAAATAGGGTCGCAAATCACTTTGAAATAATACCAAAATGACAAATATTTTAAATACAAACATAGAAATGTTACATAGCTGTAGAAAAACCTTAACTCTTTTAATTTTGAGGAGACTCACTTTTCTTATGCAAGCAAAGACCTCATACAACAAAACATGAAACAAAATAAATAATATTCATAGAACACAGAATCTTGGTTTCCTAGGCCAATTACTAAAATTATAACACTGGGAAGGTAAAGGTAAAATAAAACTCTTTTGCTATAGGCAGTAACCAAATCATGATGATTTGACATACAATTTTTTGACTTTATAATGCTGCAAAGGTGATATGCATGCAGTAGACTGCGTTATGATATTCTCTCATGATGCCAAGCATTGGCAGGGAGCCATAGCTCCTAGTTAGCCATGTGATCAGTGTACAATACTCATGTTGCCAAATGGTTTTGCCCAACTGCAAGCTAATGTAAGTGTTCTGAGTATGCTTAAGATAGGCTCAGCTTAGCTATGGTGTTTGGTAGGTTATCTGCATTAAATATATTTTTGACTTACAATAATTTTAACTTATGATGGGATTGTTGGTATGTGTCCTAATCATATCTTGAAGAGTATTTGTATTTCCTGTTGAGACACTATCAATACTCAAGGAAACCTTGTTGTTTTCACAGAAAAGATCCAATTCCAGTTTTGCATTAGTGTATTTTTTATGTTAAATGTCAAAAGTTTAAAAAAATATAATTTCTTCTCATTTTAACCAAATTCTTTTTACATAAAGTTATTTTCATAAGATTCATCTTCTACAAACCTTTGACACTATGTTATTTTTTAATTATTTGTTGTATACTCTTTTCTCTTTTCATTAAATTTTAATTGTCATTTTACTTTAGGAAAAAAATTTCTTTTTTTCTCAGTCAAAATGCATTCTTCATACCTTTTAGCTTTACTTACAAAAAACAGTTCTTACTTTTCTTATACATAGAATTATTTCCATTTTTATTTCTAGTTCCAATTATCACATATTGATTGGAATTTTTAAACTCTCAGCAACCTTAAGTTTTAGTGAAAATCAGGGAAGTAGGTAATTTCAAACGGTTATATTAACATATTGTGAATATACATTTTGTATTTTTTAAAAGCATGTTTGCATAAAGCAATTTTTAGGCTTACAGATCCAAATATATTTAGCTTTTCTATACCATGTAATAATAAGATACCAATTTATATATACTTGAAAACCTATGCTCAGCAATTAATGTTACTTACAAATGACTCAGAAATTTCCTAATTATGTATTACTTAATTTAACATGACTTTAAGATTTCAAATTACAGCGGGCGTGGTGGCTCGCACATGTAATCCCAGCACTTTGGGAGGCCAAGGTAGGCAGATCACCTAAGGTCAGGGGTTTGAGACCAGGCGGGCCAACATAGCAAAACCCTGTCTCTACTAATAATACAACAAACAAAATTAGCTGGGTGTGGTGGCAGGCGCCTGTAATCCCAGTTACTTGGGAGGCCGAGGCAGGAGAAACACTTGAACCCGGGAGGTGGTGGTTGCAGTGAGCCGAGATCACGCCATTGTGCTCCAGCCTGGGAGATGGAGCGAGATTCTGTCTCAAAAAA